>NC_060889.1:23495908-23861733 GCF_014805685.1 Silurus meridionalis | reverse complement strand
TGATACTGTTTACTCAGAGCTAAAGCAGAACAGAGAGATAAAGCTCTACATACATAGAGAAATAGAAGAAGTGCTGATCTATACTTCAACTAGCAAATTGTACACTGCATCAAACCATAATGTCACTTACCACATGCACATCTACATGTATAAATAGGCTTTATAGTGAAAAGCAGTTCGAGTGACCTCAAGCCTTATTAGCTACTGGGTGTCATGATGTAATCATTGCAGAAAGGAACTAACCCACAGATTTGCTCAGTAGCACTCAATTAATATATATTTATTACATAACTAGGTGTTGGTATTAAAATGACATTGAAAAATGTGTTTTTTGTTACATTGTCAGGAACTTCTTTTCTTAGTCCTGTAGTCTGATAAATGTCACCAAAATAACAGTGTTTTCTTTATAAAAACCCAGCAATATTGAATGATTTATATTTAAAAATTATAATAATTACTGCAATAAATATTTGCAATGCTTTTTTTTAAATGTTGGCTTGACCAAAATTCAAACATTTCAGATATTGAATTCTAAAACAGCTCCATATTATAGGTGCTGGAGGAGTGAGAGAAAAATAAAAGTGAGCTGAAGAGAGCAGCACAGTTCGTCATGCTTTCACAATAATAATGAGATTGGATTATACGTGGTAATTGCACGTTTGATTAAAATAAGGGGGAAACAAAAATGAATGTGTATATTATACATAGTGTCTATTGTATAAACACAGTATACCAGCAATGGGCTATCGGGACCAGCATGACCTTCTCTGCTGACATAAACTCAGAATCAGAATCACTGACTTACATTTTAATATATTTTAGTCCATGAATATGTATTGAATTATTACTAATCATTCATTCTATTTATTTAATAGCTCTTGTCTTGGGTTCGCTGCTGCAATTTTTGGTTAGAGTTTCTATCCATTCAGATTTCAGCTGTCACATCACAGATTTGAGTAAGGCCATCAGAAACTGTTGCTTTAACCACACAGGCTGGGAAAAAAATATGAACATTTCCACGTTTTTTGAATGGATGGACAGAGGGCTAATAACTGCAACATCTGTTGCAAATTGCACAAACTCAAATATATTATTGTGTATTTACTGTCTTTTTCATTCCACAATGGCTGACAGAAGAATCTATTTGGTTGCAAATATACTTCCAAGAATATTTACTATAGGATTTTTTTGAAAAAAAAAAAAACTTTTACATTGTGAAGGAAGTTCAGCCAAAACAGTTCAAAACAGTTGTCAAGGTTTTACATGAAGCATTTATACTTTTGCATTTTTGTTACAGTAGAATTTGCACAAAAACACAAAATATGCCTTAATTTTGAATCTACAGGAGAATTGTAATTCACGGAAATCCTGGGGTCTTTTTTATAAGTATAATGTTGATTCTTCTGCTTGAGAAAATGTATGCAGATGATGTACATCAAGTAAAGGAAACTTGTTGAATTGCTTTTGTAATGGCATTACTGTATGAGATACCTAGAAACTGCGTTTCTGTTTAATATTGATGGTTTCTATAACCAATACATTATATTGCATAATGATGGTATTAAGAGGTAGATACATTTCGTAGGACAGCATTGAATTGGTGTAGAATTTTTGGTGTAGAAAGTGAAGCCACATTATCCAGCCTGGTTAAAATGATCATTTCATGGCATAACTGTATTAGAAATCAAACTCATATCACAAATCACAAGATGAATATCACAACATTTAGATTGAGATGGTTTGGACATGTGCAGAGGAGGGACATGGGGTATATCGATAGGAGAATGCTGAGGATGGAGCCACCAGGAAGGAGGAAAAGAGGAAGACTAAGGAGGAGGTTTATGGATGTGGTGAGGGAGGACATGCAGGTGGTTGGGTTGAAAGAAGCAGATGTAGAGGACAAGGTGGTATGGAGACGGATGAATCGCTGTGGAGACCCCTAATAGGAGAAGCAAAAAGAAGAAGAAGAAGAAAAAGAAGAAGAAGAAGAAGAAGAAGAAGAAGAAGAAGAAGAAGAAATAAAAATAATAATAAATAAAAAGTTAATATGAGCATTTACACTGTATGTCAAATAAGAACATCTTTATTTGAAGATACTTAAAAGCCAATTACAAAGAAATTTTCTATAGCGTCACACATTAGTGTGTATTTTAATGAACATTTAAATCAAGGAAAAAATATCCAATTAAATGATCATATTATTTTAGAGATTAAGAGCAGTATAAATGCTGTTAGGAATTCTGAGACAGTTTTATACTTTACTAAAGTAACTATTATTTATTTATTTATTTTGTATATCCTGGAATTGCTTTTTGTTTTTCTTGTTTTTTTAATAATCAAATGTATTTTGTACATTTTTGTAAGAATACATAAATAAGTCATAAATACTGCAAATTGTGTAGCATCTTACATGCTGACAGACATTATGACAGACAATTTTTTTTTACATTTCTGAATAAGATTAATCTTGAAAACTAACACGACACCCAGGAACTGAATAAAGTTAGGATTTGCGAATTAATATTTCTTGTTGTGATTTTCTGAATGCCTACATTAGGTGTCTATATACATGTAACACGTCTACTTGCACCAGAACTGAATTCTTTCTCTCTTTCCTCTGTGAACACAGGAAGTTAATGGGCTGTAACACAGGCTACTGATCAGTCAGGCATACATCAGTGTGACAGGATGGAGCTCCATCCACTCTACTCTATGATTTGTGAGTATACATTTCTTTTTGTCTTAATTTGAATAAATGGTGAATTAAAATATTGTTCAAATGGGGTCTAATGGCATGTGTGTTGAGATTAATATAGAATTAGAACAATTTCAAAATTGTACACATTTTAGTTTTATCAGTGAAATAAACGTATTGAAGTAAGTGTTAGATTAATATGTAGAGTAGTGTTAATAAGCTCAAATAATAATTATGTCAGTAGGAGGCCATTACAAAGATATTAAAGCAAATGCATGTGTAATTAACTAGGAAATGTGATTTGGAAGTGTTATGTCTATCTAATCACAGTGATGAGTTATGTAATCTTGTGAGCATGGATCAGGTTCTAGCTTGAATGTTCTTTTCTTCTTACTAAGTATGTAATTAAGATTACTTCATCAGAATGATTACTGTTGAAATTATGATGAAAAAGGAAAAAGGTAACGTAAGTTTTTTTGGAGGGGGGATAAAAACTAGCTAGTAAATATCTCGGTTTTTATTTAAGGAATTTTTGAATTGTCTGTGTGTATGTTCTCAGTGACAGTGCTGCTATTAATCAGATATGCTCGTTAATGCAACTTAAATGTCTTTAGTTTCTTTAGTCTCCAATAATGTGGTTGCACCAATTTATCCAATCATTTAAACTATTCGTTTATTTTTATTTTTAGAGCTGTTAGCTTGTTTAGCTAAGCCGCCACTAACTACCAAGTATATACTGAACATACTTTTTTATTGCCAAGGTTGCTTTTCTAATGCCTCCAAATGTATAAATATTTTAGACAAAGCTATTTGCTTGGGGCAAATGAAACCTGGGTTTGTGGTTACTTCTGGTAAAAATTAAATTAGAGTTTAAATACAATATATTTCTGACATTTTTAGGCACATTGCAGAGCCCTAGCATGTATGTCATCATAGAGTTTTGTTTCCCCAATCTATGACACCACAACCAGTATTGCATCATAGATTTAGGGCACATCAGCACATTTATCATGTGAGACAAAGAGAAAAAAAAGTGTTGCAATTTTAAGCTTCAGATTCGCAGATCCATTTATACATGACACATTAAAGAGCAGCACTGTGACCTAGCAATGAATAGATTCTTCTAAACACCATTCATTACTGAAACAGATCTTTTATCTTTTTCTTTTGTCTCTTTTATCATTTTTTTTTTGTGAGTAACACAAAAAAAGAGGGAGATTTATGTCTATGAACATGAATCACTAGATACAATTTCGTTACTATATCACGAAACGCTGTGAAACTGTGTTAATATAATGAATTTCATGGATTTTACAATATTTGATATTGTTCTATTTAGTGTTCTAAATGAAGAGGGGCATTACATCTTATTCTCTGTTCAACTTCCCTTTTAGTGCTTATTTTACTGATTCGAGTTGGACAAGCTCAAGGTGATTTATTTATATGTTACCTTTGTTGTGTACATGCTGGATTTGTATTAAGGTTGAGAAGGTTGTGTTTGTAGGTTGTCCTGCAATTGACACTGTGTTTGCTTTTTAACTTTTCCTGCAGTTAAACCTGTTCTGTCTGTGCAGCCGAATTCACCCCAAATATTCAGAGGAGAGAAAGTTACACTCACATGTACTATTGCGGGAGGAAGTGGACCATACCGGTGGTACAGAGATAATGTTCATTTTCACAGTTCTGAACATTATGTCTACACTGAAAACATAGATCAAAGTAACAAATACAGTTGTTTCGGGTCTTATGGTGGACGGTCAACAACATTAAGTGATAAAGTGACTCTCTCTGTGATAGGTACCTGTCTGATCTTACACTCCTGTAACATGCAATAATACACATAATCATTAGAAATTCACTTCAATTTCACATTAACAGAAAAGGGTGTGTTTGACTGATATGTTTTTTTTTTATTGTAACTGTACAGAGAGACCAAAAGCTTTTTTGACTCTGCAGCCTGATGGACAAATATTCAATGGAGAGGAAGTCACTTTCACATGTGACATACAAGGACATGCAGACACTGAGTGGATGTACAACTTGTGTCACAATGATGATCAGATTTCCAGCTACAGTGAAAAATGTCAAAATTCATTTACTGCTTTAGAGTCTGACAGTGGTAAATACAACTGCAGAGGACAGAGGAAAAGCGACTTTCAGACCTCAGAAACCAGTGACGCTGTTACACTCACTGTGTCAGGTGTGTGTGTGTGTGTGTGTGTGTGTGTGCGTGTGTGTGTGTGTGTGTGTGTGCTTGTGAGTGTGTGTGTGTGTTCGTCATGACAAATGCTTTTGCAATGTATCATGTCTCTGCCTGGATTAGTAGTGCAGTAGTGATTGTGATTCTGAACATTCTAAAAGCAGCACATTAACTGTGTTTTTTATCTCCAACTACTGAAAAACCTAAACCTGAACTCACATCAGACCTTAAAGGAGCTGCACTGACAGGAAACTCAGTGACTCTGTACTGTACACTGAAGCTGCAGTCTGCTGGATGGAAGTTTTACTGGATCAAAGACACACAGAGCCGTGAGACTGAGACTGAAACACACTCCTACACCATCAGATCAGTCAGAGTCTCTGATGGAGGTCAGTACAGGTGCAGAGCTGGAAGAGGAAACCCAGTTTACTACACACACTACAGTGATGCACTCTGGGTAAATGTTACTGGTGAGTTAGAAAGTCCTCAGTGTTCCTTCAAAAAATCTTAAAAAATCAAAAATGTATACAAAAATAATATATTTTTGTGTTTGAAAATCTATAATATACAATGAAATCACATTTTAGTGTGAGGAATGTATTTATAAATACTTAGTTATATATACTTAAATCTTTATACAAACTATAAATAATATTTGGTCTAAAATCTGACCAACCTCATGTTTCTTTTTCAAGTGCATGTTTAATATTAAATTTCTAAAAACATAAGTTTTTAATCTCTGAACATGTATTACAATATACACTATATGATTTAATGATCTAATAGGTATAAATAATAATAATAATAATAATCATAGTTATTGTAGTTTTTTATTTTAGCTCTTCTTTTAGAATTTGCTGAGTTGGCCAAGATAAAGCCTGAAACATATTATCTAAACTTAACATATTGTTTATTTGCTTTTATATTATTGTTTATGAAACTATTCATTGAGGTAGTAGCATAGGACCCCAAATGTTCAGAAACAGCCATGGTAATGATTTTGACTTAAAATGGTTGGATGATCCAGAACAAGACTAGAAGAAGAATGTCGAATACGTACTATTTCAGTTAAAATCTGCCTCTGTAAACACAAAGATTGAAGAGAGTTGCAGTACTACTAAGAAAAAGAAGAAAAAGGAGATGTACATGTAGAAAATTTTCCAATTAGCATGCAGTGCTTAATACTACAAAAAAGAGTTGCAGGAAGCGAAAAATTTAAATGTGTAGAACAGATGGTTTTAAGTTGAAGTAAATGCAGTTAAATGTATTTGGCATTTTGTGGCACAATATCTCCAGCTTATTTTTGTCAGCATTTAACCATTAGCAGATTAGATTAGGTCCTAAAACAAGCCATGATGTATTTTTAGATTGTGACCATGCATTGCTTCATATGTTAGAAGTAAGAGTTTTCTTTTTTTTTTTTTTTCTTTTTTTTTTTTATATATATATTTATAAAATGGGAACTGGTGTTAATGGTACAGATTTAATGTGTTCCTGGTAAAGCTACAGCGAATGTATTTTTAACATGAAGATGCTATGAAGTGTTTTACCAGAAATAAAAAGAACCAGGCCCCTCAACACACAAAACTGAACTGAAACTCGCATACACTCACTACAGTGTGTGTACTGAGCTGCTACAAATCTGAGCTCAAACACACACTCATACTTATTTCACACATCCATGTCTTCATCGCCACCCATATTATATTATTTTATTATAAAATAAATGTTTACATGCTGTTTTTTGCACAATAATTTCACTGCTACTATTACTGTTTTGCACACCTTTTGTGTTTACATTTGTGTTTATTTACAAGTACACTCCTGTGCTCAGTTTTCTTTTTCACACTGTACTGTATAATATACAGTAGGTTTACTGTAGTGCTATTTTGTTTTTTGTGTATTTGTCCTACACTGTCTTGTGTTGTGGACTAATGTTTAACTATACATTTAAATATGTATTTTATAGGTGATTTTCAATTTGTTGTGTTTGTATTTAGATTCCATCAGAGAACTGCACTGTCTTGTCTTGCACTGTTTGCATTGTTTTTTCTGTTATGTACTTGATGGTTTTTTTTGTTGTTTAAGGAGCACAATGGTTCTGGAGGAACAGTGTCTTATTTCACTGTGAACTGAATCACCTATATAGGGTTGAAATGACAATAAAAGCTTCTTGAATCTTTACTTAAATGATGAAATCAAGAAGCAGTATTTCACCATCTTTCAACTTAAGCATACAAAGTTCTTAAAATCAGAGTTGTTGTCAGTGTCCTAATACAGAGTTTCAAATATAAAAATTATAACTAGATTATGAACAGTTGTAGAAGCTTTAAAAGTAATATCAATATCATCCTTATGATGTGATAAATCTGAGTGTTTTCTGCTTAAGACTGGAAGCTAATATGTTTTTGAATGTTTTGGGTTAGTGGATTCATATACACTTATTGAAAAGTAGGGGTTTAGAGCCTGACATTTGAGGGACTTGTGTGGAAGCAAGTTATAATCTAAAGGACATATGAACTACCTGACAGCAGCTTTTTTGTTCATTTGTGTCTTTTTCTTTCCTCACTTATAGTTCCTGAACCCAAAATTGATAAAGCAGTTGTGGCTGTAGGAGTGAGTTCAGCCTTGCTGTTTATCATCCTCTTACTGATCCTGCTGTGGTGGTGTTGGCACAAATCCAGGAAAGGTCTGAGCCTTTTGTTTTTAGCTATAATCAGCGCTTGTATAAAATATTCAGTCATTGCTGAATCAAAATGCTTGTAATCAGCTTTAAACTGCATCAAGTTCATTCCTGAAAGAGCAGACTTATATTCAATGACAAACACAAAACTAATACCATTATTTTCAATACTGAAATGATTATAATTGTGCTAATTTTATGAATGTTATTCAGATTTTATTACTAACTGGACTGGTACAAATAATGTGAGTAAAGTCTCCTGAAAATGATTTACAAAGACATTTGTTCATATCCAGTTTGATAAAGTTTAGACAGGTGTAGAAGGTGTATTGTGTAAATCAATGGTGGGCCACGCAATTTACACCTAGGCCTTCAGTGGTGTCTTACCTGAATCAATCCAACTCTTAATACCATTATTTTTATGCAACATCTATAAAAATGATTAATATTAAACAGAAACCCAGACATAGATGTGACCCAGACCCAGACATAACAGAGTGCTGCATCATAAACAGTTTTCTCAAATGATGAGAATAAATGGCATTATTATTCCAAGAAATTCAATAAACACAATTTAATTCAACAATTCTCCTTTCACTGCAACCACAGCTGAGCTGCCCGCATACATCATCTCTAGAAAATAAAATAAACCCGGGTTTTCCATGCATTATTTTGTGCATTCTTTCTGTGCATTCCAAATTTCAAAATTTCTATTGAACTGTTGTGGCCGACCTTTCCTCACAATGTCCAGTTTTTTTTTTAAATCCGTCTTATAATTATTCTTGTAAATATATCTGCGACCAAATCAACTTCTCTTTCAGTCATTAAGGACTAAAAAACAGCTATTAAATCCACATGAATATATTTGAGCTTGTACAGTTTGATACATACAGTCAGCTCTGACTAGTGCACTCTCTGAACATCGAATCAAAGGATGTGAAAATACAGACAATACTGTGCGCCTGCTAGCTGGTCCTAGTGCTATCAACATATATATATATATATATATATATATATATATATATATATATATATATATATATATATATATATATATATATAGTGAGGAAAATAAGTATTTGAACACCCTGTTATTTTGCAAGTTCCCCACTTAGAAATCATGGAGGGTCTGAAATTGTCATCGTAGGTGCATGTCCACTGTGAGAGACATAATCTAAAAAAAAAATCCAGAAATATATATATGATTTTTAAACTATTTATTTGTATGATACAGCTGCAAATAAGTATTTGAACACCTGTCTATCAGCTTGAATTCTGACCCTCAAAGACCTGTTAGTCTGCCTTTAAAATGTCCACCTCCACTACATTTATTATCCTAAATTAGATGCACCTGTTTGAGGTCGTTAGCTGCATAAAGACACCTGTCCACCCCATACAATCAGTAAGAATCCAACTACTAACATGGCTAAGACCAAAGAGCTGTCCAAAGACACTAGAGACAAAATTGTACACCTCCACAAGGCTGGAAAGGGCTACGGGAAATTGCCAAGCAGCTTGGTGAAAAAGGTCCACTGTTGGAGCAATCATTAGAAAATGGAAGAAGCTAAACATGACTGTCAATCTCCTCGGACTGGGGCTCCATGCAAGATCTCACCGTGGGGTCTCAATGATCCTAAGGAAGGTGAGAAATCAGCCCAGAACTACACGGGAGGAGCTGGTCAATGACCTGAAAAGAGCTGGGACCACCGCTTCCAAGGTTACTGTTGGTAATACACTAAGACGTCATGGTTTGAAATCATGCATGGCACGGAAGGTTCCCCTGCTTAAACCAGCACATGTCCAGGCACGTCTTAAGTTTGCCAATGACCATTTGGATGATCCAGAGGAGTCATGGGAGAAAGTCATGTGGTCAGATGAGACCAAAATAGAACTTTTGGGTCATAATTCCACTAAACGTGTTTGGAGGAAGAAGAATGATGAGTACCATCCCAAGAACACCATCCCTACTGTGAAGCATGGGGTGGTAGCATCATGCTTTGGGGTGTTTTTCTGCACATGGGACAGGAGACTGCACTGTATTAAGGAGAAGATGACTGGGGCCATGTATTGCGAGATTTTGGGAACAACCTCCTTCCCTCAGTTAGAGCATTGAAGATGGGTCGAGGCTGGGTCTTCCAACATGACAATGACCCGAAGCACACAGCCAGGATAACCAAGGAGTGGCTCTGTAAGAAGCATATCAAGGTTCTGGCGTGGCCTAGCCAGTCTCCAGACCTAAACCCAATAGAGAATCTTTGAGGGAGCTCAAACTCCGTGTTTCTCAGCGACAGGCCAGAAACCTGACTGATCTAGAGAAGATCTGTGTGGAGGAGGGCCAAAATCCTCCTGCAGTGTGTGCAAACCTGGTGAAAACTACAGGAAATGTTTTACCTCTGTAATTGCAAACAAAGTCTACTGTACCAAATATTAACATTGACTTTCTCAGGTGTTCAAATACTTATTTGCAGCTGTATCATACAAATAAATAGTTAAAAATCATACATTGTGATTTCTGGATTTTTTTTAGATTATGTCTCTCACAGTGGACATGCACCTACGATGACAATTTCAGACCCTCCACGATTTCTAAGTGGGAGAACTTGCAAAATAGCAGGGTGTTCAAATATTTCTTTTCCTCACTGTATATAGATATAGATATAGATATAGATATCTATATGTAAGTAGGCCTGAAAGAGGTTAGGCTACTAGAGATCCGCCACTGGTATAATATATATATATATATATATATATATATATATATATATATATATATATATATATATATATATATATATATATATATATATGGCTTGTAAATTAAGCAAATTTAGAAAATGTCTTCTCTTACAGGAAGGAATAAAGACATCCAACAAAACAGCAATCTAACACCAGGCCAGAACCCAGTAGCTGAGGACTCTCTGTCAGGATACATATCACTTCAATCTGGTCAGAGAATGAACTTTCCCTATGTGTAAAGTAATTAAATATGAGTATTTTCTTATTAACAGTAAATCTCTGTTGTTTTCTTAATTTTTCATTCCTGTTTCTACAGAAAATGTACACATGTATGCCACTGTGAAGAATGCAGATAAAAGTCAGATTTTTTTTTTCCACAAACAATAGAAGAAATAATAGATTTCGTATATTGATTACCATATTGTTCTTTGTGATTAGGTAATGCCGTAGCTGAACCCAGTGAGGCAGTTTATGCACAGGTCTTAAAGAAAAACAAGCCATACCACAATAAAGGTGGAGTATGTTTAAACTTTACATCAAATATGTATGTATGTATGTATGTATGTATGTATGTATGTATGTATGTATGTATGTATGAATGACACTCATTACATTTGACAATTAACATTTAAATGGTATCAGGGTTCGGTTACATCCCATCATGCACCTATAATTCCCTAATTTCTTTTTGTCAAATCTTTAGCTGTGATCATTTTGTTCTGTTTTCTGTCTCTGCAGATGAAGATGCTGGACCCAGTGATGTCACTTACAGTGAGCTTGAACACAAGCCACAGAATAAAGTGAGGGAAAGTCAAGGTACATTAGTGAAAAATATTGATGCACATAACCATTAATATTTTCTTATATATGAATATATTAAGATCTTATACATCTTGTATATTTAATATATGTCTATTTGGATGGGTTTCAGTTGACTGTGGACATTAATTCAGTGTTTCTTGTTTGTATCCAGTGAAGACCAATGTAGAATCTGATACTGTTTACTCAGAGCTGAAGGAAAACTCATAGGTAAGATAAAGTTACCTTTCATACAGCAGCACTTACCAACAGACAGTAATAATATGCTTTCTGGTTACTTTCACATGCAACCAGAACCCACAGCTGAATGTATAGCATGTATTATAGATTTCACTTATAGATTTTAACAATAGAAATTGAATTTAACGGACTTATGTTTAACTATACATATGTATTTTGTAGGTGATTTTCAGTTTGTTGTGCTTGTATTTAGATTCCATCAGAGAACAGAAGGTGCTTGGGGCTGAACAGGGCTGTTTCTGGACCTTCCAGAATAATTAAAAAGCACTTGAAACAAATATAATCTCTAACCTTTTTTATTCATAAAAATCACTGTTATCAGTACTTTTATAAAAAAGGTATGAAAGGTCATCTGAACCAGCTTCTCATTCTTTCTTGGCCATGACATGTTATTATTACTAGGCAACACTGTAAAATAATAATTTTTTTTCTGATAATATTTTTCTTATTAAATGCTAAATTGAGTAGGTATAAGATTATAATTTCATTATAAATAACACAAATTGACACACTGACTAAATCAACCAGGACTTTTATTAAAATAGCTCAGTAATTTATTTACATTAACACACTGACTCACTATATATAAACATTTTGCCTGCTCTGTACAGTAAAATGAGGGTATAATGCCTTTTTTAATGAGCATCACCGACTGATGTTTTTATTTACAAATGTATAGTTTTTCTTAGTATTTTTGTACGTCGTCATGGCGCTCACACTGTTTGTAACTCAATAAACCAGCTGCAAATAATAATCCATCTTGAAATGGTGCAGATGCGAATCAGCAGAATAAGACTATTTTAATAATACTTTACAATCAAAAATACTTGATGATGGCTCACATAGCTGTAGAGCATTGCTTTGTGTGCTGTTTAGCTTCTCGCTTAGCAGCCTCTGAGGGATGAATGCATTTTGGTGCCAACGAAATGCATTTAGATGGTTGGAACTCACATGAATGGTGAATAAAATGATGATATTAACTGGTTCCACTTAAGGTGAGTGACAGTTGTTTATATTCATGAACAAAAGCCTTTTCTTATGCTGCCCATTTTGTTTGGTGAACTAGTGTATAGGTTTGTTAGGGTTATGGATGCCCCTCAAATATTGCAGTAATTTAATTCACATCTATCCAGAGGTAGTTACAGAGCAATCACTGCAGATGGCTGTACCCAATATAAACACTTACAAAAAAAATTATAGACACTCATCTCAAGACTGAAAAGGTAGCAGGAGTGTTTGCCATCTCACCTACCAAGAAAACACAGACAATTTTGCTCTCTTGTTTCCCAGGCATATATTTCTACAGCATAATTAGCATCAATAGGATCTTATCCCATAATACCAGGTCAAACAGTGATTTTAATGAGGGTCAATACTTTTTTTTTAATATAGTTAATGTTTTTAAAAAGATGATCCTTAATAATTAATATATTAATAGATCTCTTACATAACAAATATCCCTTTCAAAAGCTGTTATATCCTACTTGTTCCCATCTGACCATTTGTTATAAAACAGTACCCCCTTCACCCTGATATTCTACATTATATTAAATAATAAATAATAAAGCTGAATTAAATGTTGGCTCAGAATTCACATGCATGTAAATAAATCTGTGCATTAAAAATTTTATACTTGGAGCTGTTTCCAACTTTGACTAAGTCATCAATTTTATTTATGTTCATTATCCTGGCTAGTGGTGAAATCCTGTGAACCAGCTCACATTAATACATTCTAAATTACAGGATGTTTTTGGCAGTAAACCATTATAGTTATTAGTAGTAGTATAAGTAGTAGTATTGTTGTTGTTGTTGTTGTCAGTTTGTTTGTTGTTTGCTTGATTCTAAAAAATCAAGCAATACACTAAGAGTTGAATGTCTTCCATCTGTAAAGCAGCTGTAAGACTGCTCAGGTGCAGTTCAGTCTCTGACCAGCAGGAGGAGTAAGTCCTGCCACAAAGAATTTGTTGTTATTGAGCTTTGTTTTACCCAATAAACTGCAAAGCCGATTTTAATTGTATTTAATGGTTCCTTTAATTTTATTTACTTTTAAATTTTTGTTAAAAGACCCAATTCTAACAGCTATAAACAACCACATTGTACAATAACATGCTTCAAATAATGAGCACTTCTTGTTATTCTCTATAATCTTTTCCCATCATTCTCTAGTTGATATATTTTTTTTAAATAAGATCTAGTGTGTGAATACTTTTTAATTTGTATGTAAAACTAAACTACCTTCATAGTTCATTTTCACAATGAGCAGTTACAAGAATCATATATCAGGCATTAAGAGACCAGAAAAAAAGTATGTGCCTGTTTTTGTTTGCGTGTGTTTGTGTGTGTGTGTGTGTGTGTGTGTGTGTGTGTGTGTGTGTGTTTGTGTGTGTGTGTGTTTGTGTGTGTGTGTGTGTGTGTGGTTAGTTTCTGTTTTTTTCCTGGAAGATTTTGTGACTATTGTGGTCTGTGCAGGAAAGAGTTATTATGAACATTGTACTTGCTGCACTTAACTGCTAATACAAAATTCATATACAATTTTACACACACACACACACACACACACACACACACACACACACACACACACACACACACACACTCACTGGGTCTCTTCTAAGATTTAAAAAATAATCTGTTCATTGAGTTGTTTCATTTTAATTCCAGTGGTCTCTATATTAATAGAAACCACTATATAAATACCCCATTTTGTGATGTCGCAAATTTGTATATATTTTTAATTTATAAACTATATCAAGCGCTAATTGTGATTCTTGTAGCACAATTTCTAAAACTATTAATACGTATAGCAAAACCATTTACTGAGTTTGCAAAACTAAAAGCACAAACATTGCTTTGCACTCAGTTTGCAATTTTGTAACACACACTTTGCAAAACTGTAGGCACAATTCACTGCACAACACTCTTTTTGCAGAACTTTAAACACAACTCACTGCTTACACTTAATTACCAAATTTCCAACACACTCCTAGCAAAATTATACACATGTATGGCTATCATTAACACTATTTTGCCAACTGTCTGGCACACTTTCACATGTGAAAACTGTTTTAGATAATTAGTTCACTTTGCAATCAGCCTAAGCACTATAAATAAGCCACAGGTAAGCTGTCTGTGTGGAGTACAATGGAAGGAGCAGTAAGAGTGAGAAGAGTGAGAATCAGAGGAGGCCGAGGAGGCCGAGGGAGAGGACGTGGAGGTAAAGAAGTTGGAGGAAGAGGACAAGGAGGAGCAAGAAGAGGCCGAGGAGGCCGAGGAGGCCGATGGAGAGGACGTGGAGGTGAAGAATCAAGAGGGTTAGAGGAAGTTAGAGGAAGCAAGAAGAGGACGAGGAGGGGAAAGAGGAAGGGTAAGAAGAGTAAGAAATAGAATAACTGATGACATCAGAGCTACAATAGTGGACCATGTCATCAACCATGGGATGACCCTGAGGAAGCTGGCCAACGGTTCAGCCTAATTTGAGCTGCTACACTGTGGCAAGCATCATTAGGACATTTCGAAATGAGAATCGGTAAGTACTTTGTAGCACTGCCATACTCTAATGAGAAACACAACAGTACCATACATGCAAAAATACTGAAATTGTTACTTTACAGAATTGCTAGACGTCCAGATGTTGGGGGCAGAGGAAGAATGTTCACTCCAGAGCAAGAGACCCATATAGTGAACATGGTGATTGCCAATAATGCAATAAGACTGCGCGAAATACAGCAGCGCATAATTGATAATGACACCATCTTTCAAAATATACGCAGTGTAAGCATTTCTGCACTAAGTCGTGTACTTGCGCGCCACAGAATAAGAATGAAGCAAATTTACAGAGTTCCTTTTGAGAGAAACACAGAGGACAAAGGACGTGTAAAGCAACTGCGATATGACTATGTGCAGGTAAGCTATAGTGTCATTGGTTCTGAATTTGGAAGTGCATACTGTAGTGCTGTGCATGGGCCTGATGTGTTGCATTTGTTTTGTCTTGTCCAGAGAGTAATGGAACTAGAAGCAGATGCAATGGGACATGAGCTGCTTTTTGTAGATGAGGCCGGTTTTAACCTCAGTAAAACCAGGAGACGTGGCAGGAACATTACTGGACACCGTGCCATCATCAATGTCCCAGGACAACGTGGTGGTAACATAACCATGTGTGCAGCTATAAGCCAAAATGGTGTTGTTCACCATCATGCAACCATAGGCCCATACAACACTGCACACATTATTGCATTCCTGGACACCTTACATGACATGCTAACTGTTCAGAGACCAGAGCATAACCGATATGTCATCATATGGGACAATGTTAGTTTCCATAGGGCTGCTTTGGTCCGCAACTGGTTTACAGACCACCCATCCTTCATGGCCCAGTTCTTCTCTGCCTGGCGCTGGAAAGTGTACAACCGTCATCCTCATCAACAGGTAGCCCTTTTACAGGCAATGGAGGAGGCATGTGGAGATATTGACCAGGCATCATGTCAGGCCTGGATACGGCATTCAAGGAGATATTTTCCCCGGTGCCTTGGACTGGAGGATATTGCATGCGATGTGGACGAAATTTTGTGGCCGGACCCAGAAAGACGGCATGATGTAGGCTGATTGTCTTTATTTTTTCTTTTTTTTTGTGAAATTACTATTTTGTGTTCTGACTTTGTCTTGGTTTTGATGAGTGTGAATAAACACCAATACTTGAAGTTTGGATCCTTGTATGTTTACATGACACTATGACAAAAGTATGACCTCAAATTGACATCTGTACACAGAGAAAGCAAAAGCCAGATGTGTTTTGTATTCATACCATCAGTGTGTAGTTGGCACATTGTGTGCTTAGTAGATGATGGCTTGTGTTTACTGTTTGATACGAAAACACCATTTTTACGAAGGTGTGAAGAGTTAATCTAGCTGTGTTCGCTTTTGCAAGAGAACTACAATGTTTTGATAATTGGGTGAAAGGTTTTCTTATTTGTGTGTAGAGTTTTGCAAAATAGCCAATAGTTACAAAAATGTGCTTAAGCAATCAGAAAAAACTGTAAATTAAACTACATTTACAAAACATTCTAGAAAGGTTCACTGGACGTCTTATTGAGAGCAGGTATGATACTAAATTAAGTAACAGATAAAATGTAAAAGGTCAGTTATAGAATAAAGTTATGTTCTGTAAATTACTTTTTGTTGTTGTTCATTTCTGAGGAGTATAGAGTTCGTGAAATAGCACATCTACTTGCACCAAAAGTCTTTCGCACTCCTCTGTGACCACAGGAAGTGAAGTAATTTGAACACAGGCCACTGATCAGTCAGTCGTTCATCAGTGTGGAAGGATGGAGTTCCATCCACTCGGTGTAATGATCTGTAAGTGTCTTCTTTATGTTTGTATTTGAATAATGGGGCAGGCGATGGCTCAAATGAAGTCTAATGGTGTGTGTAATGGAGATAGCATGTAATTATATCAACTGTGTCACTAATTTTTTTCATTTTGGTTACTGAAGTTAACTGTAAGGGTTATATGACAAAATAAGAGTTATATTCGAATAGTTTTAATTTCCTGCATTAGTAATTATATGAGTGAAAGACCCTTACAAGGAATTGTGTGTGTGTGTGTGTGTGTGTGTGTGTGTGTGTGTGTGTGTGTGTGTGTGTGTGTGTGTGTGAGAGAGAAATTAGACGGAATATTACAATTATGGATATTCTATTGTGTTTTATTTCATTATTCATGTATGTATTTATTCTTTCTACACCCAAAAGAAAGCGAAAAACAAAAACAACACCAGCTGCTAATTCTCCTTAGTCGCACAAAAATGTAATGAAATATATAAATAAACATAAAAATAATAAATAATAACCCTAGAATTTAATCTTAGACTTTATCTAACGTATTGAGCAAACTAGCAGTGTTTAATCAGGAAGATAGCTAACATTAGGCTAACTACCATATAAAAAACTTCAATGGCCATAAGACAGTGATGTATTTGGTGTTTCGAGGTTTCCGGTTAGCTACTGCGCACATTTCAAAACATATAAAAATTCTTATGTAATGCAATCATTCATTTTGTAAAGTGTGTGGTGTTCACTGTTCTTACCCCATGCGAGTTAGCTTTGTTCTGCCAATACTTTTAACACTACCGCAGTTAGGACACCGACAAGAAGCTCTGGAGATCACAACACTCGGTTTACTGATAAACATCGAGAGATGAAACTAGAATATTAGCCACAGCGAATTAAACATCTCTCGCTCTACACTCTCACAACTCCCACACAGACTCTTATTTCCCTCGATTTCAAATCACCGTTGAATTTCACTCCCTACAATTTAATAGAATTCAGTTTAAAGGCGACTCTCAGACCTCAGAGACAAGCAATGCTGTCACACTCACTGTGTCAGGTGTTTGTTTTTTTGTGTGTGTGTGTGTGTGTGTCTGTGTGTGTGTGTGTGTGTCTGTGTGTTTGTATGTACTAAATGATTATATGAATGTCGGGGTGTATGAATGAGTACATGAACTGCTTTATTTTTGCTTTTGTTCTCAGTGGCATTTCTACTATTTAACATTCATGCTTTTTAATTTGATTGTAATGTCTTTATCCCAAAATTAAAAAGGCTGATCCAGTGTATCTAATCCCAAATTATTATTAAAATGTGTTTTGTTTGAGCTGCAACTAGTTTGTTTAAGCTGAACTGTCACTAACTACACAGAATATACTGATAGTACTATTTCAATTAGAATTATGGTTGGTTTTTGATGATCCTGAGAGCAAATCAAACAAGTGGTTTTTGTGGTTTGTTTCCAAAAAGTTATATACAGTTTAGATACAGTATATTTCCCATTAACAACTCGACAGTCATTTTAGACATTTCTTCAACACATTGCACAGTCGTAATATGTTCATTCGTCTTTACATGTAAAGTAATAGATCATTTTTGCCATGAACTGAAGCAAAGAGTAATAAGCAGAATAGATGCTTATATTTTATGATTATTGAAAAATCTGAATACATTTTAGATAAGACACTGCACTTTACTGGATTATATCACATGACTGTTTTATACCTGTATCATATTTTCTGCTGTTAATAAGCACCAGCATATAAATCTTCTAGCTCACTCATTGTTTTGTGTTTGTTTTCCAGGATTGTTGTTATCTGTTGCTGTTTATTCTCTAGGTTATGATTATCTTGTTCTAGTATCCTGATATTTTTGTTTTGCGTTTGGGTTTTTCTTTGTGTTTGTATGGTTTCACTTTAAATAAATTGACCCTGCATCCACTCTTGACATCTTTACATCAAAATATATTTCCCTAAACACAATTCATTATTGATACATGTAGATATAATACAGTTTTTATGGCTGTTTTTTTTTTTTTTTTGTCTTAAAAAAAATAATGTGACTGTTAAGTTCTCTATTCCTCTTTGATTTTAGTGCTTATTTTACTGATCCGAGTTGGACAAGCTCAAGGTGAATTATTTATATGTTGCCTATGTTGTGTACATGTTGAAATTGTATTAATGTGTAGAAGGTTGTGTTTGTAGATTTCCCTGCAGAATTTCAGATATTTACATTAACAGTGTGTGTTTTTGCTTTTTAACTTTTCCAGCAAATAAACCAGTTCTGTCTGTGCAGCCAAATTCACCCCAAATATTCAGAGGAGAGAAAGTTACACTCACATGTACTATTCCAGGAGGAAGTAAAACGTACAACTGGTACAGAGATGATGTTCCTGTTCACAGATCTGAACATTATGTCTACATTATAAACATAGATCAGAGTCACAAATACAAATGTTATGGGTCTAATAGTGAACTGTCATCACCAGTGAGTAATGAAGTGACTTTCTCAGTGATAGGTACATGTCTGATCTTAGACTCCTGTAACATGCACCAATACACATAATCATTACAAATCACACTGATTTAATATCAGATGGACAGAGAAGGTGTGTTTGACTGATATGGTGTTTTTGTTGTAACTGTACAGAGAGACCAAAAGCTGTTGTGACTCTGCAGCCTGATGGACAGATATTCAGTGGAGAGGAAATCGTTTTCACATGTGAAATACGAGGACATGCAGACACTAAGTGGACGTACAACTGGTATAAAGATGATGTTCTTTCTAACATTGAAAACAGAGAATATTCATTTACTGCTAGAGAGTCTGACATCGGTCAATATAACTGCAGCGGACAGACGCAACACGACTCTCAGACCTCAGAGACCAGCGATGCAGTTACACTCACTGTGTCAGGTGTGTGTGTGTGTGTGTGTGTGTGTGTGTGTGTGTGTGTATGTTTCCAAGTCAAAGACCAAATATGAATCAGCTTGATGGCATTATTTAATGATGATGATGATAAGTGTATGGAACTGCTTTATTTTTGCTATTGTTTTCAATGACACTTCTGATATTTCACATACATGCTATTTAATGTGACTTTAATGACTTTATCCCAAAAATGTGCAGTCTGCTCCAGGGTATTCAAACCCAAATTATTATTAAAATATGTTTGTTTTTACCTGCAAGTAACTTGATTAAGTGAAACTGTCACTAAATTGATAGAATATGCTGACTAATTTCTTTAAAAAATCATAGTTGGTTATTGCTGAGCCTCCAAATTTATAAATTCTTTATACACAACAATTTCCTGAGGGCAAATAAAATACTGTAAGTGGCTTTGTGGTTTATTTCCTTGGAGAAATATAGAGTATAGATGCAGTATATTTTCTCTGAAACACTCAACATAATTGTAACAGGTACTTGTGACAGACATTTTGTTGTACTTTGTAGCTGTCTATTCTTTAGGTTTTGATTATCTTGTTTAATTGCTTTGATATTTTGTGTTTTGCATTTGTTTTATATAAAAAATGCAGTTCTTATAGCTGTTCTTATTTATATAAACAGAAAAGAAATAATTAATGTTACATCATATTATCTATTTCCTCTTCCATTTTAATACTTATTTCACTGATCCGAGTTGGATACACTCACAGTGATTTATATAAAGTGTTGCCTATGTTGTGTACATGTTGGATTTGTATTAAGGTGGAGAAGGTTGTGTTTGTAAATTGTCCTGCAGAATATCAGATATTTACATTGACAGTGTGCGTTTGCTTTTTAACTTTTCCTGCAGTTAAACCAGTTCTGTCTGTGCAGCCGAATTCACCCCAAATATTCAGAGGAGAGGAAGTTACACTCACATGTACTATTCTGAGAGGAAGTGAACTGTACCACTGGTACAGCGATAATGATAATGTTCACACATCTGCAGAAAATGTCTACACTATAAAAGTCTATCAGAGTCACACATACAAATGTAAGGGTTATACGAATGGACAGCCAAGACCATGGAGTGATGAAGTGACTCTCTCAGTGATAGGAACATGTCTAATCCTACACTCCCGTAACATACACTGATACACATAATAATTACAAATCACAGTGATACAATATCAGATGCTTAGACTCTCCACCCTCAGAAATCAGCAATGCTGTTACACTTTTGTGTGTGTGTGTGTGTGTGTGTGTGTGTGTGTGTGTGTGTGTGTGTGTGTGTGAGACAGAGTGTGAGAGTGAGAGAGAGAAAGAGAGAGAGAGAGAGAGAGAGAGAATGTGAACATTTGGCCATGAGAAGAGCTTTTGCCTGGTAGTAGTAGTGATTATGAATAACACTCTGAGAGCAGCACGTGAACTGTGTGTTTTATTTCCAACTACAGAAAAACCTAAACCTGAACTCACATCAGACCTTAAAGGAGCTGCACTGACAGGAAACTCAGTGACTCTGTACTGTACACTGAAGCTGCAGTCTGCTGGATGGAAGTTTTACTGGAGCAAAGATACACAGAGCCGTGAGACTGAGACTGAAACACACTCCTACACCATCAGATCAGTCAGTGTCTCTGATGGAGGTCAGTACAGATGCAAAGCTGGAAGAGGAAACCCAGTCTACTACACACACTACAGTGATGCACTCTGGGTAAATGTTACTGGTGAGTCATAAAGTTTGCAGTGTTTAAAAATATATACACAGACCTGATTCAAAGAAATCCTATAAATCAAAGATGTCTTCAAATATAATGAAATAAAATGTTTCTACATAAAAAAAGAGCAATAAACAGTTATAAACTATACAAAGTCAGTATGTGGTGTGACAACACTTTGCTTAAATAAGTGTAGTTTGATAAATGTTATCTAGAATAAATCTGCTGGAGTTTTTACCTTTTTTTAAATAAGCATTTATTTTGTCTTGTTTATTTGTTTAGCGAAACTTACAGCTAAATTATATATGTAGTCTAAAAAGTAATGCATTACATAATACAATGCTTTTTTCTATGTAGCTTTGGAAATATTTAGAAAACAAATTTCCTAGAGTAGCTCAGTGATCATAATCCTATTATAAACCAATAACAACAAAACCAAATAAATAAAACATATGAAACAATAAATTTGTGCTTAAAAATTCAGTATACACAAAAATAAATTAAAAAAATATATATTGTGATTGCAATGGATTTACCACTTTATTATAATATTCAAAACTATAAAATATATACTACATTTTTACTAATTAATTGACTTCACAGACTAATCCCAGTGGTATCAGAACTATATTGATTGCGTATTTGCTGGTGTTAATAATTTATTATGTTTCGACAGAGAACCTTAAGCCTGTGGTGATCATAAAGCCTGATAATCATGTGTTCAGAGGAGAGACTGTGACTTTTAGATGTGAAATACAGGGAGGAGGAGACACTGAGTGGCAGTACAGCTGGTATAAGAATAATAACCCATTATACCACAATACACAGGAGTTCAGCCTCAACTCAGTTAAACATGATAACAGTGGTAAATACACCTGTAGAGGATTGAGCAACAATCAGAGATCAGAGATCAATAATGCTGTTACTCTCATTGTATCAGGTGTGTGTTTTATCTTGTTATTATTTATATGTAACAAGATTAGCTCCATGTATTAATCTACTTTTTTTCTTTTTGTTGTTCATCAGATGCAGCAGAGGCAGTCGTGAGTGTGTCTCCACAGAGTTGGCTGACTGAAGGAGACTCAGTGACTCTAAACTGTGAGATTAAATCCTCCTCTACAGGCTGGACATTCAGCTGGTACACATATGTTGTCTACAGAGACAGTCAGGGTTCCTACAGGTACAGACCAGAGCTTCTCTCAGACAGCAGCAGAGGCTCCTACACTCTCAGTTCTGTTTCTCTGAACCACACAGGAGTTTATATGTGCAGAGCAGTGAGAGGAGAACAAGTATATTACTCACAGTACAGCAAAGATCAGCCACTGTGGATTACTGGTGAGAAATAAATCAGCAGTGTTGAGATGTATTGGAGTAAATAAATGTGTAAATGGATGTATTAATAAAAAAAATAATAAAAATAATAAATGAAGAATAACACATTTATGGGCCATATTATTTAATACTGTATAACCATATTTAAAATGGAGCATGTAGCATCCAGTCACCCTTGTAGTTGAAAAAGAATTGCTAACTAACATCAAATCACAAATACTTGATCAATAAATATTTGTAATTATTATTTTTATTATTATTATAATTAAGTGGGAAAAAAACATTTAAAAACTGAAAAAGAATATAATGAAATAAATGCTAATTAATCAGGTTTAGTAAGTTCATGTGATTTTATTTCAGCATATTGATGTATATAAAGCCCAAATCCTTTATTTGTTCCATGTGTAAAAATCAAAGCAAAATGATTCCTTACACTACTGCTCAATAATTATGCCAACATATCTCACATTACATAACTAAAACTAAGAAGCAGCAGCTTTTAAGGCCCATAAATATTCAGTAACAAATCCGGACAGATTTAATGCTGTAAATGTCTGGGACACACACTCCTGATCTGATCTCTCTCTCTTTATTCAATTTATTACGCCATTAAACAACACACTTTTGTGTATTAACATCTTAAATTATTTGGATCATCTGCTGTCTGAGTCCCAGCCAGAACTGTATAAGTGAATGTGAACATAATGCATGTCTTCTCAAATTGATCAATTATAAAATATAATTGTAATTGTAAAATATTATATGTTTATTTAAAAAAATACACCATTTAACATTCTTTAATTAGTGCAATCAAACATTTATCTCTGGGTCGAATTTTAATGCTACATGTATTAATAAACTTTACATTAAAAAAAGATCATTATAACAAAATAAACCTTTGAATCATAATGAAATCTAAATTATATGTGCATTTCAGGTGAATCTCCTCCAATGTCTCTGATCATCAATCCCAGCAGAAGCCAACATTTTACTATTGACTCTCTCTCACTGAGCTGTGAGAACCAGAGAGACTCTAATGGATGGACAGTGAGAGGATACACAAACTATATGACATGGTTTGATTGTTCATCAGTTTCAGGATGTAACATCAGCTCACTTTATACCACACACACTGGAGTTTACTGGTGTCAGTCTGAATCTGGAGAACGAGTAATCCTGTCAACATCACAGTACACTGTGAGTCTGGTTATCATATCATCAGTAATAGACGCATTATACAGAACTTAAGATGATACTTTTGAACTCTATTGAATTTGCTGTAAGGAAACAATCATACATGATATTTGAGTATATTTTACTTGTTACTCATCGTGCTGCCCTTCTCCAATATCTAGCATTAATATGTTTTTAGTATTGTCTTTCTGTTTTCAATGTCTTCTTTCTCTTTCCTACAGATGGTGGTGTGATCCTGGACAGTCCTGTCCAACCTGTGATTGAGGGACGTCCTCTGACTTTACGCTGTTTATATAAATATCACAATACAAAGATATCAGACACTGGTGTTAATTTCTATAAGGATAATTTGATCGTTCAGAGCAAAAATACAGGAGAGATGACCATCAGCAGTGTCTCAAAGTCAGATGAAGGTTTCTACTACTGTAAACATCCAGAGGAGGAGAATCACCGAAAAGCTGGATTTCAGTCAGCTATCAAAGTATCTGATTCCCTTTATATCAATAACTTGTAAATTGTTTAATGATTGTTGCTACTACTACTACTGATAATAATAATAAATCTAACACTCACACTGGCTATAAATGTGTTAAAAAAATGTGTCAGTGCTAATAGGTTTGAAACCTGTTCTGATAGCAGCTTTTCCATGCGTGTCTTATTTCTTTCTTTTCTCTCACAGGATCTGGATACAATAATAAAGTAGTTGTGGCTGTAGGAGTGAGTTCAGCTTTGCTGTTTATTATCCTTTTACTGATCCTGCTCTGGTGCTGTTGGCACAAATCCATCAAAGGTCTGATCATTATCATTATTTTCACGAAATTGCTTATAATATAATCAGTACTTCTATAAAGAGAGTTTAAGCATCGCTCATTCATGCGGAAAAATTTCAATCAGCTGTAAACTGTTTGGTTTTATCCCTTTATTAGTTTGTCTTTAAAACCACCCATATTTCAACTGTCAAAAGTATTGTTCAGTGTTTTTAACAGTCTGTTTATACCTAGTCATGTGACAAGTTTAATTTCCCGGTTTCTATATTTCTTGTCATCATGTCCTTCTTATGCCCTAATTATATTGTTTGCCAGTTGGCAGAACCACAGCTTCATTTTTTCACTATTTTGTATTACGATTAGGACTTTATTTACATTTTGTATGACACACTAACTTGACCTTCATTAATAGTATGCAGTGGTTCACATTCATCACGCTAATTCACTCTTGTAAAATATATAGATATTTTTTAATTTGTTTAAAGGCTTCCGGTTTAATCAATGAGCTTCTTTTACTATCTGGTACATTTAAATTATGTATGCATTAATGTATATAAGAGCTCTGAGATCTGGTGTATAAATGATCCTTCTATCTTTTCGTACAGGAAAGGTTGGAGACATACAGCAGAACAGCAATCTGACACCAGGCCAGAACCCAGGAGCCGAGGCCTCTCAGTCAGGATACACACCACTTCAGTCTGGTTAGACTAAATAAATAAATAAATACTTTCCTTTCCTTATGTTTACAGTAATTGTTGTATGTTCTTGCTTTATTCTTTATCTTTCTTGTGTTTGTAGGAAATGTACACATTTATGCCTCTGTGGAGAATACAGATAAAAGTGAGAATTAATTTTACATTTAAGATATTTTGATTTACACTTGAAGGAATACATTTCAAATAAACACTATATAGTAAATACAAACCAAACCCTGTCTAAAAAACATTGTACTATGTGATTAGATGATGCTGCAACTAAATCCAGTGGGGGGGCTGTTAATTCACAGGTCATAAAGAAAACAAGCTATGCAAAAATGAAGGCGAAGTATATATATATATATATATATATATATATATATATACTATTATAAATTAGTTAAATGCCTTATACTGTACAATACTATTATAACCATACATATCTGTCCATCCCATTCAAATTATATGCTCAATATATGTCAATATGAATAATGAGCCAAAAGATTAAAAGATTAGAAGATTCTAGATATAACTGCTGGTATATAAACCAACTAACATATGTTTTCCTGCTATTTTCACCCTTTCTGTCAGTTTAGAGACAGAGAAAGACCTCATGTAGCAGCAGTGCAGCACATAAAGGTTTCAATTAATGCTTCGGTTAATGTGCACATCAGAAACAAAATCTGATGTGTGCCTTATAGAGAAAAATGCTAAACAGTTCAAAACCATTATAATTTAAACTAACCATAAGCACCATGTTGAAAAGATATCATGCATGTGTAATTATTCACAAGTTTTTATTTATTTATTCACTTATTCATTTATTTTGTTATTTTTTATTAATTCATTAATTCATTAATGAATGTATTTATTTGGTTAGTTAGTTGGTTGGGTAGTTAATTATTTAGTTTTTATTTGACAACCCCTAACTGTGTTTATTTTGTTGACTGTTTTTGCAGATGATGATGCGGGACCTAATGATGTGACTTACATTGAGCTTCAACACAAGCCACAGAAAAACGCAAAGAAAAATCAAGGTTCAGCAGAAAAAAGTATAAAGAAAAATCTGTAAACAATTAACCGTAACATGTAATGCTTTCTGAATCATTAAGCTGCTATTATTTATGCTATTATTATTATTATTATTATTAATGGTTTATTCTTTATTGTATGGGTTGCAGCTTATTTCAGAGATTAATGCATGTTTTTTGTTTTTGTTTCCACCTAGTGAAGACCAATGCCAATATAGAATCTGATACGGTTTACTCAGAGCTGAAGCATAACACATAGGTAATATAACACTCTATTTACATATCACAAAAACATTAAGTGAATAATGAATGAATGAATAAATAAAGAAATCTTATTTTTTGTAGAATTGTATAGAAACAGTAGTTAAAGTGTTGTGTCTTGCTACAAAGAGAGGAGTAGGAGCTGTTTCAAATTATTAGTGTAAGAACTTTTCTCTATCACTACCCACTTAAAAAGGGAATATTTTGCTGCATCAAATTTCAGTTAGAGGTACAAATATAAATAGGGTCTATATAGAGAAGCAGGTCAAGTGACCGAACTTCCTGTTGCTGCAAGCCTCATTGCTGCTGGGTGTCATTATGTAATCACACTGCAGTGATCTTCTGTAGCAATCATTTGCAGAAAATAGAGATAGCATTCTGGTTGTTTTCAGTTAACACCTAACACATCTTAAACGCTTTATTTGTATAGCTCATTGCTCAAATTCTGAACAAATTCAAATAAAAAAAACTAATAAAACCAGGTCTAAGAAAAACATTCAACCAGAACCCACGGCTGAATCTATAACATTCAATTTAATAAATACATTTTAATAATTTAATACACTTTTTTTTTTTGCTTTTGTACATTGAGATTTTCATTGGGAGTGATGAGGATGGCAGGATTAGAAATTAGTTTATTAGAGGGGCAGCACAAACAGACAAAGTGAGAGAAGCTCGATAATTGGACATGTGCAGAGGAGGGACATGGGGTATATCGGTAGGAGAATGCTGATGAGCCACCAGAAAGGAGGTAAAGAGGAAGGCCAAGGAGGAGGATTATGGATGTGGTGAAGGAAGACATGCAGGTAGTTGGTTTGAAAGAGGCAGATGTAGAGGACAGGGGGGTATGGAGACGGATGATCCGCTGTGGCGACCCCTAATGGGAGCAGCCAAAAGAAGAAAGAAGAATGTAATGTTTGTACATAATGTCTTCTACCACTAGCTAGCCATAGAAGTATACTAGTACACCCAAGCTACATTTCTTTAAAGTAGTTTATAATGACATTCTTGCATGTTCATTGCTGAGCCCTATAGTCTGAGTGCAGTTAAGAGAAAGGTCAAAATAAAATGCAATATACTGTATATTGCAGTGTAAAAACCCAGTTAATTTTCCTTTATATGATCCATCATTATTTAACGCTTTATATATAAGAATGACTGCATTAAAGAATAACATCTGTAAAGCCTTTTCTTTTATGTTCCTCACTTATACCAACGTTTAAATATTTCAGATAACAACATCTGAATCTGGAAGCGAGATGAAAAATGTGAGCTGAAGAGATCACGGTCTTTGCACTTAATCATATGTGTGGACTAAGATACAAATAACGTTTATTTAAAGCACACACAAGGGGCTTCACTAGCTGATTTCACACCTACAGCTTCCTGATAGTCATTTGCAGTAGACCACATACAGAGAAAAAATATAGTGTTGCATCTTCCAAATCTTCAGCCTGGTTACAATAATACAGATAATTTCATCATTACAAATATAATCTCACTGTATAACTTTATTGAGAAATAATTTTATAAACACATCAAACATAACAACAAGATAAGTTATACAATTTATTCGCATTGCAAAACAAAATATATTAATATTTTAAACAAGTTTATGGTACAGAAATGTTAGTCTGTGGACATTTTCTATTCCACAACAAACCAGATGGTGAAAAGTTCAGATAGTACAATGCTGCTGGGGAAAAGTATTATAGTTTTGCAGTCACATACAGGGAGTGCAGAATTATTAGGCAAATGAGTATTTTGACCACATCATCCTCGTTATGCATGTTGTCTTACTCCAAGCTGTATAGGCTGGAAAGCCTACTACCAATTAAGCATATTAGGTGATGTGCATCTCTGTAATGAGAAGGGGTGTGGTCCAATGACATCAACACCCTATATCAGGTGTGCATAATTATTAGGCAACTTCCTTTCCTTTGGCAAAATGGGTCAAAAGAAGGACTTGACAGGCTCAGAAAAGTCAAAAATAGTGAGATATATTGCAGAGGGATGCAGCAGTCTTAAAATAGCCAAGCTTCTGAAGCGTGATCATCGAACAATCAAGCGTTTCATTCAAAATAGTCGACAGGGTCGCAAGAAGCGTGTGCGCAAAATAACTGCCCGTGAACTGAGAAAAGTCAAGCGTGCAGCTGCCAAGATGCCACTTGCCACCAGTTTGGCCATATTTCAGAGCTGCAACATCACTGAGTGCCCAAAAGCACAAGGTGTGCAATACTCAGAGACATGGCCAAGGTAAGAAAGGCAGAAAGTCGACCACCACTGAACAAGACACACAAGCTGAAACGTCAAGACTGGGCCAAGAAATATCTCAAGACTGATTTTTCTAAGGTTTTATGGACTGATGAAATGAGAGTGAGTCTTGATGGGCCAGATGGATGGGCCCGTGGCTGGATTGGTAAAGGGCAGAGAGCTCCAGTCCGACTCAGACGCCAGCAAGGTGGAGGTGGAGTACTGGTTTGGGCTGGTATCATCAAAGATGAGCTTGTGGGGCCTTTTCGGGTTGAGGATGGAGTCAAGCTGAACTCCCAGTCCTACTGCCAGTTTCTGGAAGACACCTTCTTCAAGCAGTGGTACAGGAAGAAGTCTGCATCCTTCAAGAAAACATGATTTTCATGCAGGACAATGCTCCATCACACACGCCCAAGTACTCCACAGCGTGGCTGGCAAGAAAGGGTATAAAAGAAGAAAATCTAATGATATGGCCTCCTTGTTCACCTGATCTGAACCCCATTGAGAACCTGTGGTCCATCATCAAATGTGCGATTTACAAGGAGGGAAAACAGTACACCTCTCTGAACAGTGTCTGGGAGGCTGTGGTTGCTGCTGCACGCAATGTTGATGGTGAACAGATCAAAACACTGACAGAATCCATGGATGGCAGGCTTTTGAGTGTCCTTGCAAAGAAAGGTGGCTATATTGGTCACTGATTTGTTTTTGTTTGGTTTTTGAATGTCAGAAATGTATATTTGTGAATGTTGAGATGTTATATTGGTTTCACTGGTAAAAATAAATAATTGAAATGGGTATGAATTTGTTTTTTGTTAAGTTGCCTAATAATTATGCACAGTAATAGTCACCTGCACACACAGATATCCCCCTAAAATAGCTAAAACTAAAAACTACTTCCAAAAATATTCAGCTTTGATATTAATGAGTTTTTTGTGCTCATTGAGAACATGGTTGTTGTTCAAATTAAATCCTCAAATAAAATTAATCCTCAAAAATACAACTTGCCTAATAATTCTGCACTCCCTGTATATAAAATATCCAAAATATTTCCACACAACTGAATTAAATGACTAAGTGTAGGTCTGTAGTTGTTTGACATCAATAATAATTTTAATGCATTTTATTGTTCTGTAAAAAGCCTGTGTTTATGTGCATAGAGTTTTATCTGCATCAAATGTCTGAACTCATTTCCACTCCTGTAGACATACGCAGTACTTGTATATATACACACTGTATACTAGTATACTATATATATATATATATTCACTGCAGCTGTAATTTGTAACTTAGATCACGTTTCATTATGCATTGTTCTTGCGTCTGCAACAGATGCACACATTTTATAACAGTGTGCCGAGCTCAGTTTAGCTACTGTAAAATATAGAAATTTTGAAAAATTATTTTATACACAAGTCAAGCTTACAATAGCGCCATCTTCTGAGTATAAGTCATGTTTTATAAAAAAATCTATTATATTCAGTTCTGTTATCTAAATATTCAATTCAATGTTTTTCTGTATGTTTATTTTTATTCTATATGCATATTACGCTGTTGCCATTATTGTTATGCTTCACTTAAAATCTACACATTATCAAAGTGCATCTAGACCTGTTGCTTAAATAAAATATTCTCAAATATTTACCTTCATTGTCCTGACTACTATTGACATTCCTGTCAATCAACTCATATTAATATACACAATACAATACATACAATATACTAGGGTTGGGTGAAGATAAATCTAAATGTATTTTAAAATAAAATGCCAAATACCTTCAACAAGCACCACTGTGCAAAACATTATGATTAAAAACATAATATAATCAATTGTTGATGTCAGTACGGGTTCTTTTTCTGAACCTGTTAAACAAAGAAATTATAAATATTTGTTAAATAAATATGTAAATTAGGCAAATGCAATCATGTCATTTTTTTTTAACAATATCTCTTTGTCATGTACTTACATGTATTATTTATGGATATTGATGTCTGTTTCATGCTCACATGGTTGCTGGCTGTGCATTTCAACACCGTTGTCTCTATAGTTGACAGTAATGCTCACCCTGGTAATTGTGGCATTTGTCTGATCACAGTGCTGGTGATCACGGTCATAAGTCACATAAGTCATCAGCTAAACATTTTACCAAGATCTTGCAAACAGATGAGGAGTTTGACTGGTGAAAAAATCTGGTATTGATCACTGGTTTTGAGACGTCCTCTGGGACAACACCATAAAGACAACATATTAAAATGTAAAGAATTTATCTACTACAGTATCTTGCTTTGTATGTCTCCTTCATAATTTGGTGACATCTTCAACATCTCCCTGAGCAGCAACGTTGTTCCCACGTGCCTCAAGACAACGACCATTGTTCCCGTGTCGAAGAAATCTACTGTCTCCTGCCTCAATGACTATCGTCCCGTCGTGCTCACTCCCATCGTGATGAAGTGCTTCGAGAGGCGCGTCATGAGGCACATTAAGACACAGCTTCCACCCTCCCTGGACACCATGTAGTTTGCGTAACGTCCAAACCGTTCCACGGAGGATGCCATCTCCACAACCCTCCATCTGGCCCTCACCCACCTGGATAACAAGGACTCATATGTACGAATGCTGTTCATTGACTTCAGCTCAGCATTCAACACAATCATTCCTCAGCACCTGATCGAGAAGTTGAACCTTCTGGGCCTGAACACCTCTCTCTGTAACTGGATCCTGGACTTCCTGACTGGGAGACCTCAGTCAGTCAGGATCGGGAACAGCATCTCCACCACCACCACACTGAGCACTGGGGCCCCCCAGGGCTGTGTGCTCAGCCCACTGCTGTTCACTTTGCTGACTCACGACTGTGTAGCAATGCACAGCTCGAACCACATCAAGTTTGCTGATGACACGACCATAGTGGGTCTAATCAGCAAGAACGACGAGTCAGCATTTAGAGAGGAGGTGCAACGGTTAACTGCCTGGTGTGGAGCAAACAACCTGACTCTGAACGTGGACAAAACGAAAGAGATGGTTGTGGACTCCCTCCCCCCATCCTGACCATGTTCTACAGAGGGACCATTGAGAGCATCTTTAGCAGCTGCATGACTGCCTGGTTTGGGCACTGCTCCGTCTCGGACCGCAAGACCCTACAGATGATAGTGAGGACAGCTGAGAAGATCATCGGAGTCTCTCTCGCCTCCATCATAGACATTTACACCACATGCTGCATCCGCAAAGCACACAGCATTGTGGACGATCAAACACACTTTTATTCTATATGCATATTACGCTGTTGCCATTATTGTTATGCTTCACTTAAAATCTGTCAAAGTGCATCTAGACCTGTTGCTTAAATAAAATATTCTCAAATATTTACCTTCATTGTCCTGACTACTATTGACATTCCTGTCAATCAACTCATATTAATATACACAATACAATACATACAATATACTAGGGTTGGGTGAAGATAAATCTAAATGTATTTTAAAATAAAATGCCAAATACCATTATGATTAAAAACATAATATAATCAATTGTTGATGTCAGTACGGGTTCTTTTTCTGAACCTGTTAAACAAAGAAATGATAAATATTTGTTAAATAAATATGTAAATTAGGCAAATGCAATCATGTCATTTTTTTTTAACAATATCTCTTTGTCATGTACTTACATGTATTATTTATGGATATTGATGTCTGTTTCATGCTCACATGGTTGCTGGCTGTGCATTTCAACACCCGGTTGTCTCTATAGTTGACAGTAATGCTCACCCTGGTAATTGTGGCATTTGTCTGATCACAGTGCTGGTGATCACAGTAATAAGTCTCCATCAGCTAAACATTTTACCAAGATCTTGCAAACAGATGAGGAGTTTGACTGGTGAAAAAATCTGGTATTGATCACTGGTTTTGAGACGTCCTCTGGGACAACACCATAAAGACAACATATTAAAATGTAAAGAATTTATCTACTACAGTATCTTGCTTTGTATGTCTCCTTCATAATTTGGTGACATCTTCAACATCTCCCTGAGCAGCAACGTTGTTCCCACGTGCCTCAAGACAATGACCATTGTTCCGTGTCGAAGAAGTCTACTGTCTCCTGCCTCAATGACTATCGTCCCGTCGTGCTCACTCCCATCGTGATGTGCTTCGAGAGGCTCGCCATGAGGCACATTAAGACCCAGCTCCCACCCTCCCTGGACACCATGTAGTTTGCGTAACGTCCAAACCGTTCCACGGAGGATGCCATCTCCACAACCCTCTATTTGGCCCTCACCCACCTGGACAACAAGGGCTCATATGTACGAATGCTGTTCATTGACTTCAGCTCAGGATTCAACACAATCATTCCACAGCACCTAAACGAGAAGTTGAACCTTCTGGGCCTGAACACCTCTCTGTAACTGGATCCTGGACTTCCTGACTGAGAGACCTCAGTCAGTACGAATCGGGAACAGCATCTCCAGCACCACCACACTGAGCACTGGGGACCCCCAGGGCTGTGTGCTCAGCCCACTGCTGTTCAATCTGCTGACTCACGACTGTGTAGCAATGCACAGCTCGAACCACATCAAGTTTGCTGATGACACGACCATAGTGGGTCTAATCAGCAAGAACGACGAGTCAGCATTTAGAGAGGAGGTGCAACGGTTAACTGCCTTGTGTGGAGCAAACAACCTGACTCTGAACGTGGACAAAACGAAAGAGATGGTTGTGGACTCCCTCCCCCCATCCTGACCATGTTCTACAGAGGGACCATTGAGAGCATCTTTAGCAGCTGCATGACTGCCTGGTTTGGGCACTGCTCCGTCTCGGACCGCAAGACCCTACAGAGGATAGTGAGGACAGCTGAGAAGATCATCGGAGTCTCTCTCGCCTCCATCATAGACATTTACACCACATGCTGCATCCGCAAAGCACACAGCATTGTGGACGATCAAACACACTTTTTACCCTACTGCCATCAGAAAAACGGTTCCGAAGCATTCGGGCCACCACAACAAGACTGTGCAACAGTTTCTTTCCACAAGCCATCAGGCTTCTCAATACACAGAAATGAAACAGAACTCACACATACACTCAAGTCAAATTTTATTTATATAGCACCTTACAGCAACCAAAAGGAGCACAAGGCACTTTCCAGTAAAAAAAAAAAACTAAAATAAAAAATAGACAGTAGACAATAAATTATAAGAAATATATATAAAAAACCATTTATCAGTTATCACTGTATTATACTGTTTACATGCTGTTTTTTGCACCTTTGACTGCTGCTGTATTTTTTGCACTACATTGTTCCGTTTATACTCACTTCTGGGGTATAGTTTTTAGTTTGTATAGTTTTTACAGTCTTCTGGTACAATACTGTATAATCAAGTATTGTTAGGCGTGGTGCGGAAGCCGGAGTAACGGCAAACAGAAACTTTATTTAACAAAGGCCGATTGATAGCAGCTCTGTGCGGGCGGGGCACACACGGGAGAAGGAGCGAGGTGCTTTGGGGAATGACGAAGTCTGACAGCCGCCGAAGGGGGCGTGGCAGGGGAATTCCTGACAAGTATACAGTAGGTTTACTGGTCGGCACTATATTGGGTTTTGTGTCTTGTCTTGTGTTGTCTGTCTGCACTGTCTGTCTGCACTGTTTGCACCAGGTTGCACTCGATGCACTTTATGTAGCTTGTGTTGTAGCTCTATGTTGTTTTGTTTGTTGTTGTTTAGTGTAGCACCAGAGTTCCGGAGGAACGTTGTTTCGTTTTTACTGTGTACTGTGTACCACTGTGTATACTGGAAATGACAATAAAAGCCTCTTGACTTGACTTGACTTGACTTGACTTGACTTGACTTGACATGTCTCCTATTTTCACTTTTACTAGCTTAAAATGGGCCCTGATTTATCAATAATTTAGTTGTGTGTAAATGTCTGTGTATGCCAAAATGAGCATTTCTGATGTTTAATGTCATTTCACAACATACACTGAACACACTGTAATAAATGTAACAACATTCCCCCAGGGTCCGAGGTCCTTCCTAAAACATAAATTAACACCTATTGGAGAAAACTACAAAACATGCTTTTTTTTTCTTTTGGAAAAATAAATAATGACATTGTGTAATATGTAATGTGGTGCTGTTCCTCTGAGGTTGTATTTACCTCATTCTAAGACCTGATATGCAGTGGATGCATTTTATTACGTCCTGATACATAAAAACCATAGAATTCAAAGAGGGGGTAATTTCTTTTTCACATGAATGTAACTACAAGAAAACAAACGGACTAAATAAAGTGCCTGTGATGTTATTAATGTTATTAATGTTCAGCAACACATTTTTGTTAAAACCATTAAAGTTTCACTGGGAGATATGGTCTAGTGATAGCACAACCATTAAGCATAAAATTAATTATCCTAAACCTACAGACCTGCAGTGAATCTCAGGATGAAGAAGCTGTCAATGGGTAGATAACTTCTCATTGTAAGAGAAAAACTGGTTGAGGTATCAAACAGCTGTACTACAATATAGGTTTCTGGATCAGAACACTTGAAAAACATTAAACAGAGGGACAGAGATTGTACACTGCTGCACAATGTTCAAGAACAGCTACAAGGCACATTAACGTTGACCATTTGGGAAATCGGATCACGTCGCCATCTTCCTCACGTATACAAAGATTGAAACAGAAAGTTACTCAGTGGCCGCTCTGCTGGAGACGCAGATGACGCAGACTGGGATATGTTCAGGCGCCTATTTGTTCACGCCTATAAAGCGAGGCGCCACTGGGAACATGGACAAGTACAAGGCTGTATCTTAAAGTGTGCATAGAGCATTGAAGAAAGCCAAACGGTGCTAGGGAAGTGGATGGATGGATGGATGGATGGATGGATGGATGGATGGATGGATGGATGGATGGATGGATGGATGAATGGATGGATGGATAGATGAATGGATGGATGGATGGATGGATGGATGGATGGATGGATGGATGACCCTTTGGTGCATAAAACTTTAATCTAATAAAGTATTAAATATGTAAACATAAGTGATCCGCTCAAACTAGAAACTAGAGTCACAGTTTACACATGGAGGCTTTAGGAGCCTGTGGCAGGGACTAAGAAGGAGAATGAAACATGAGGCTTTCAACCCAATACTTTTCTGGATTGCGCCAGGACTGATTTTATGTATTTATAACTGAAATAAAAATAATGTTCAAAGCAGGAAATGTATATCTATGGCACTTCATCATCTATACTTAATATCTTTTTGAGCAATATCAACTTTGATGATTGACAGTAAAGCTCAGTGTCTTCTTTCCAAATATATTGTGTATGTAGCCCACTTTTAGCAGGAGCTGTTAACATTTAAAGTTAGGTAGAGCATTTCAGCTGTGAGTGCCAAAATCTGTGCTGAAGCCTAACAGGTGTTGCTATTAATATTTCAAAATGCTGTTATGTCTTGCGGTTGCTAGAGTCCAGGTGTAAGGTCCTCCAGACTGATGTAAAAAGACCTCTCTCTGGAACTTTCACAATATCAACCAAACGTAGGAACTCAGCAACTCTTGATTTAATGTTTGATAAAGAAGATGGCATTATTGAAGGGAGGCCATTATGAGTGGTTAAACTGCCACTGCACAGAAGCCCACAACTGTCAGCTCTGTGCCAGGATCTACAGCCTGGAAGCAGACCTACACTATGTTGCAACCCATCACTTCCGTGTGATGGCACAGGGTGACATGGCTGACAGAGTCAGACAAGCGTTTATTTATTTAACTGTAATTTTGTATATCTATATTGTTCTAAGTTCTGATGTCGGATGTTTTACTTTTTTTGGTATTATTTTTATATTTCTTATATTTAGAATTTGTATATATCACTTTTTAATTTTTTCATGTATTTCATTTTATTAATAGAAGATATATAAAGTCTAAGCATTTATATTGCAAGCAATATTTAAGGGCTGTAAGCTATATGAGCAGGCCTACATTTCTGTGGGTGGGTTTAACTTTAAGCGCAGCCAATAAAATAAAAGCAAATGCACATCCTGGCCCAATAGCTATTAAGATTTTGGGAGGGTCTAAAGAGGTGGAACCAATATAAAAAAAGTTTAGGCAAAAGGTGCAAAATGCAAATATCTCTTGGGTGTGAAAAATTACCCTGAGAGATTATCTACTATAGAAACTAATGGTCATAGCCTGGAAGCTTACATCAGTAATACATCAGTATTACCACAACATGTGGAATTTGACATTTCCGGCCAGTATATTTCAAATCAAGTCAAGTCAAGTTCTGAATATATTCGAAAAACAGTAGAATTTACTGGTCTGTAGTCAGCTCTTTTCATGCATTGTATAGAAAGTCTGTATAAAAATATCAGCAGTGAATGCAATATAGAACAGGTTTTGTATGGAGGTAACAACAGTGTAATAAATAGACATACCAGTATATAAACTGAGTGAATTTATCTCCAAACATTTGATTGACTATATGTCTCAGTAAATATATGCAGTTAATTTGTTAATATACAATTATTCAATGAAAAATTTAATTAATTAATTTAATTAATATACAGTGTGTGGAACATATGCAATGTGTTAGAGGGCATGAGGGCATGAGGGCAAACAATCTATGGGCAGGATGAGAAGAGTCCTTTGTGATGTAAGTTTTACTCACCTTGCCCATAGGCTGTTTGCCCTGCAGGCAAGCCTAAAAGTGAGAAATATTATGCAGTTGTCAGGATTCTGGAGGGATGAAATGGCCTTGAAATCAGCCAATTGATCTTGATTGTCATAAAAAGCACAAAAACTCATCATTATGCTATAATAATATAATATTATGCTAAAATATACGTAAACATATTGAACAATCACATGTTAAGTAATCTAACAGGAATGTTAAAGGTTCATGCTGAAATAATATTTCGTAACAGATTTTTCCATACTATTTGTAAGCCTCAATTTAAACCCAATAATGTAATTTTTTTTTTTTTTTACTAAATTTTTGCAGAATATTTGTGTATGTGTAAACTTGCACTTATATGAAAATACAAAATTAATCTAAAATAACACACACACACACACACACACACACACACACACACACACACACACACACTTCAATTGAACAATCAAATTAAATTTTATTTAATTTAAAAACATTCTAGAAAGGTTGACTGAATATCTTATTGGGAGCAGTTATGATCTTGAGTGGAATAGCTGTTCATTTCTGAGAGATATAGAGTATGTGTTCTAATAAAATAGCACATGTACTTGCAAAAAAAACAAACAAACAAAAAAATAATAATAATTTCTGCCTCTGTAAACTGTAAAACAGAAAATGGAGTGGCTTGAACAGAGGTCACTGATCAGTCAGTGGTTCATCAGTGTGACTGGATGAAGCTTCGTCCACTCAATGTGATGATATGTAAGTAAATTTGTTCTTTGTGTTTTCATTAGCGTAAATGGTAAGAAAGCAAATGGCTCAAACGAAGTCTAATGTACTGTGTGATGAAGTCAAATGTCACTGTCTATACTTCTGTAAGATCGATTAATCGTCTCAGTGCATATCAACTGTGTCACAAAAATGCACTTGTATATTTTAATACAGTTTTTGTCCTTTTTTATATATCTGCTCAGAATGATGAGAAATTTAAAACAAGTGGATTTGTGATTTGTTTCCTAGAAGAAATTCACAGCATTCTGAATACACTGCATACAGTAATATTTCCCCTGAAACACTTGACTGTAATCCTTTAGGTTTTTTTGTTTTTTTTCACTTAAACAAAACTGTCCCTTGAATAATTTACATCAAAGTAGATTTAAATAAACACAATTCCAGTTATAGAATAAACCAGTTGTGTCTCTGCAGCCGAATTCACCACAAATATTGGTGAGCCTAACCCTAACCCAAAGTGAACTGTACCACTGGTACAACGATGAGGTTCATGTTTACAGCACTGATCATTATGTCTACATTATAAACATAGATCTGAGTCACAAATACAAATGTTATGGGTTCATTAATGTATGGTCAACACCACTGAGTAATGAAGAGAGCAGTAGCAGGTACAGCTTAGATAGATAGATGTATTTAACAAAGCCTGCTTGTTTGTTCTGTTCACTGTCACTGCAGATAGCTCCCAAACCTTCCTGTCGCAGACTGCTAGAACACCAGCCTCTAGCCATTTCAAGCACAAAGAGGAACTTTAAATACATCCAGTCTAACAAGACTCTGGTGGAAACAGTAAAATCTGATTAAAGATGCTAGAAGTAAATGGTGACAGCTGGTGGGGGAAAAAATGAAGAAGAAAAAAAAAAAAAAAAGGAAAACTTACTAAAATCCCCCAAATTCTGCCATCACCAATACCATTGAATGTTTTCCTAATTATTAAGTTGTTGTTGTTGTTATTATTATTGTTATTATTTGTCACACAGTTAAGATTAAGCGCTATTTACCTGAGCTGTTATGTGAATGGTAGATGGTATGATGGTATGTGAATTTTTTTTATACTTCACTGCTCAGTTTCAGTGCAGTTAATAAAAAGCTTACAACAGAAATCTCCTGGGTATAATGCATGTTTATATATAAAAAAAAAGTACAAATCTTTATTCAGTTTAAACTAAATATTCAATTTTCTTCCTTTTTTCTTTTTATGCTTTACTTAAAAGCTGCACATTATCGAAAGTGAATTTGAGACTGTTCAATTAAAATTAACCTTCACGTTTGCTCACACATTTTATTTAGACCTGTGTATAGGTTTGGTTGTGCTAGTTACAGTCATGTGGCAAAGAAAGTACCCTCTCTTAATTCGAGGTTAACGTCTCAAGGTTACGGACGTAACCCTAGTTCCCCGAGGGAACGAGACGCTGCGTCGAAACGCTATGGGAACGCCCCTGCGTGACCACGCTCTGAACCACGTGTGAAATCTAGCCAATAGGCAAGCCGTGACGTCATAGACAGGCGACGTCGCGTAAACCAGGAAGCTACAAGATGGCTGTGCGGTGGTAGCGACATTAGCTTCTGCAAAGAGAAGGTAAGCGCGCGGGATGCAGGGAGTGTGGCACGGAGCGCGGCGTCTCGTTCCTCGGGGAACTAGGGTTACGTCAGAACCTTGAGACGCCCCTTCAGGAACTCGAGCTGCGTCGAAACGCTATGGGAACGAGTGTCCAATCACGCCACACTGACCAGACCCTGCCAAAGAGTGAGGGCCTCGGCACCAGCACGTAGGACAGAGGAGCCCGGGGTGGCTCTGAGGTCGAGGCCATAGAACCTGACAAAGGCCAGCGGGTGGACCAACCCGCAGGCCACAGACGCCCCGGAGTGACACTCATGTGCACCCGGCCGCAGAGGCCGCCACACTCCGGCGGGGCGAGCCCTGACCTCGATCGGGGCGGGGACCAGGACTCGCAGCCGAACAACTGCACCAACCACCCCCAAGGACTCGTCCTGTGGAGATAAGCACCCAGTGCTCGCACTGGACACAGCCGGGTCTCGTAACCCCTGGTCGGGGGCTATAATAGAGGAGGGCAGAATGCCTGTAACACGACACATCGTGTGGGAGCACCTGGCCCCGAGTAAGAACACTCTGGGCATGCCAGGGGCAACTCCAGGTGGGACGAGGCAACTGCCAAGTCCCAGACAGGCACTCCAGTCGTGTCCCGGGCCACAGCCTCCGGCGCCATGGAGGAAACGTGTCACCAATGGGACCTACCCAGCGAACACGGAAACCCTCAGGGTCGAAGGGTTAACCCTGCGGCAAACTGTACCTGCAAAAACACCAGAACTGAACCGACCGGGCAGTCATCTGGGTCCAAGTCATGGTGCTCACACCGTGACGCGAACAGTCGCCATCGTGCGGCATACAACCTCCTCATGGAGGAGCTCTGGAGTGGAGAGGGGCCTCTACTACCTCGGTAGAGAACAGCCGCTACAAACCGTGTCCCCTCAGGGGCCACAGGCTCCACAACACCGGGCAGGGTGAACCAGGGTTCCGCCCGCCAACCAGGTGCTACCCGGAGGAGACAGACTCCCTACCGGCAAAACTTTCCCAGAACTCCCGAGAGCAGCGCAATCGGGGAAAGGCGTACAGGCGTAGCCTCGCCAAGACCGCCCCACGGCAGCCACTGTCTCGACAGGGCGCCTGCTCAGGCATCCAACCGTCCCGGGATGTAACCGGCTCTAAATGAGAGGAGTTCGTCCCGGGACCACAAGAGGACCCCCTGCGCCCGTTGCTCGCAAGGGCGAGACCGGAGGTCCCCCCGGTGGACGATGTACGAGACCACCGCAGCATTGTCCGAGCGGACCAACACATAGCGATCTCTAAGGACTGGGAGAAAGAGTTGTAACTCAACAACACTGCCAGCACCTCCCGGCAACCTATGTGCCACAAGAGACGCGGGCCGCCCACAGACCCTGAGAGGAGTGGCCACTCATGACCGCTCCCACCCCGTGATGGGCGCCCGTCGTTAGCGTTACGCGACGACAAGGAGTCCCTAAAACGGGGCCTCGGGACAGAACGTAAGGTTCTACCATGCAACCAAGGCTCGTGGGCACACCGTAAGACCTTGATGTGATGACACAGACTCCCTCAGGGGGAGAACCTACTGCCCCGGAGCCACCACTGGAGGGGCCACATGCGGACACTGCCGACATGAGACCCAGCAGCCTCTGGAACTGCCTCACAGTGACCAGGCGGCCTGCCCCTACCCTCCTGACTGCAGTGAGGATGACTACAAACCGGGCGGGAGACAACCGTGCCCGCAACTCGGCCGAGTCCCACACCACGCCGAGAAAGTGGCCTCCGCTGGGAAAGTACACACAACCCGCGCCCCAGTCCGAACCCCAGTACCTTCATGCAGGCGGAACAGCACCTCAATGCCAAACCGCCAGGTGGTCTAACGAGCCACCATCAACCAATCGTTGATATAATACAGAACGCGGATGCCCTGAAGCCGCAGCGGGTCAGTGCTGCGTTCACGCACTCTGTGAAGGCACGGGGTGAGGGCGCTAGGCCGCACGGAAGGACCGATATTGGTAAGCTTCGCCCCGAAAGCAACCTCAGGAACCTCCTGCGCTGGTGAAGGACGGCTGCATGGGAGCATGCAACCTCCAGATCTAGCGATGACAAATCAGTCCTTGGACATGACCTGAGACACGACCTCTCTAAGCGAGAAACCTGAACCCGAGCCCCAAAAGTGAGTGGTTCAAGTAGCAGAGATCCAGAATGGGACGCAACCCACCGTCCTTCTTCGGAACAACGAAGCACGGGCCGTAGCAGCCTGACTCGCAAACTGAGAGGGGAACCACCTCGATGGCCCCTTTCCCCAGGAGTGTGCGCACTCCTGTTCCAGGACCAGGGTTTGCACGGGTCCCGCCAGGGCGGGACACACCCGTCGAGCCGGGAGGAGAAGATGCGAACCGAATCGCGCAACCCTTCTTCACAGTACGCAGGACCCCCGAGAGACTCCAGGCAGCCCTAAGACTGACAGAAAGTCTCCACAGGGAGAACCAACCCCTCGGGGCTGGCCCCGACCCACTCAGAGCGGCTGGGCGGTGCTCTGCAGCCGACCACACCTCCTGAGAGGTGGCGGAACCCCCGTCCTCAGCGATCACGCGGGCGGAATACGGGAGCAAACCGCTGGAAGCTGCGCCTGAACACGACCCGTGGCAGGGCTAACAGACAGTCCTCCTGAACCCAAGCGGCAGGAGCAGCGTACTGCGGCCGTTGAAGCCTCCTGAGGCGGCGGAACCCCCGTCCGCAGCGATCATACGGGCGGAATACTGGGAGCAAACCGCTGGAAGCTGCGCCTGAACACGACCCGTGGCAGGGCTAACAGACAGTCCTCCTGAACCCAAGCGGCAGGAGCAGCGTACTGCGGCCGTTGAAGCCTCCTGAGGCGGCGGATGACACCCATCCGCAACGAACTGTCGGCGGAAATAAGGGAGTTAACCGCTAGAGGGAGGCAGCGTCCCGAACACCCTGTGGCAGGGCCGACAGACCGGCCTCCCGGCGGTGCCAGGGAGGGACGAGCACCGTAGCATGAGGTGCGCACCGCCCTCCAAAATGCAAGCCATCAGGCCTACGCACCATAGCCCGTTCACCAGGCGGGGCGACCCTCAGGCCGTCCAGCCCCTCCTCGGCCTAGAGAGTCGCCAGGGCCCCTAGGACCGCCCAGCAGTCGGGTGGCAACACTCTCTCACCGGGCCATCTCGCTGTGCCTGGACGTACCAGGGCGCGGCTGCCGCTGAGCAGCTCCATCGGAGCAGCGAGGCACTACCACTGAAACGCCACCGCGGCCTCCTGAACCCGCCAGCAATCACCCTTACCCACAGCGTCACCAGGTCAGGCCAGGAGGGACACCATGACGCCAGAAGGAAGCTCGCATCATCCCCATAGCAGGCCAGCCTGGTATGCCTGCAACACACTCATCGTGTGGAAGCAACCTGTAGCCTGACCTGCCGCGCAGCGCCACCCACCAGAGCCAAGCGGCGCCGTAGGCAAACCGATGGCCGTCACAGGCGCAACACTCGGGAGAGATAGCTAGCTAGCATCTCCACCACAAGCGGCAACGCCCCGTAGCCGCGCCACGCAGATCCAATAACATTCGCGCTGGCGAAGAACATCGGAAAAGCATGCGCGTCCACGGGCCTCCCAGGACCCAGACACCTCGGTGCGCAGATCAGGGGCGCTGAGGCTGTGACACAGTGCAGGAAACGCACAACCAGCTCACTGGCGCGCTGCTCCGCCACACGACCGCCAAGCTAATCCAGCTCGGACCGGCCCGTGCCACGACCACAAGGAGCTCCATATACAGCACAGGCTGTGAGGAGTCCGCAGGCTCGCCAGCATCCACCAGCTCAACCTCCTCGGAGAGAGACATGTAATGCTGCGCCGCCCGCACCGGGAGAAGAAGCAGCCGCCAGGCATGCTTCCCTAATATCCCGAAATTTCATCCACCTCGGAGGAAGAAATACAGAGCACCGCGTCACACACACCGAAAAGAACCGATACCAAACGAGCGCAATCCCGGGAACGGGAGCTCGGCTAGCAGCCGGGAGCGCATAGCCACACGGCTAAAGCTAACAGCCGATACCATCGAGCCAAAGCCTCGAGGAGAGCGCCACCTCGGAGAGCGCTCTCTGAAATTCTCCCACCTCGGAGGAAGAATACGGAGCACCGCGAACGCACCGGGAAGAACCGTCACCAAACGAGCGCAATCCCGGGAACGGGAGCTCGGCTAGCAGCCGGGAGCGCATAGCCACACGGCTAAATGCTAACAGCCGATACCATCGAGCCAAAGCCTCGAGGAGAGCGCCACCTCGGAGAGCGCTCTCTGAAATTCTCCCACCTCGGAGGAAGAAATACAGAGCACCGCGTCACACGCACCGGAGAATGAACCGCCAAACGAGCGTAATCCCGGGAACGGGAGCTCGGCTAGCAGCCGGGAGCGCATAGCCGCACGGCTAAATGCTAACAACCGATACCCTCGAGAGCCGACTAAGCACGCTCCTAAGCTAAGCAAACAACACATCGGCTGCGTGTCACCCCCGAAATGAATCGGGCAAGCAGGAGACACGCAGACAGAATTTTGCCTGCATATAAGCTCATGACTGCACAGATAACACACTCAAAGCGCTTACCTGAACTAGCAGAAGCTAATGTCGCTACCACCGCACAGCCATCTTGTAGCTTCCTGGTTTACGCGACGCCGCCTGTCTATGACGCCACGGCTTGCCTATTGGCTAGATTTCACACGTGGTTCAGGCGTGGTCACGCAGGGCGTTCCCATAGCGTTCGACGCAGCTCGAGTTCCTGAAGGGAACATCTGGTGCTTATCAGGCCTTACATTGAGGTCAATACAACCTCAGATAAACAACATAACACCAAGATATTAATAATTTTTCAAAAAACAAAAAATCCGAAAGTCTGAAAAACCGGAAAAAACGAAACGAAAAGAAAGGCTGGAAGGTCTCAAACAAAGCACGGAGCTAGATGTGACAATCTGGTGGCAAGCGCAAGATGGCGCCGACCCGGAAGCGGGCGTAGCAACCGTGGAAGTGTTCGTGCGACTGGCTGACATTTTCACTAAATTGCTTAGAATATAAGCAGTACTTCTACAGTATAAACAGAATTTAACGTCACTGATTTTCTTAACACTCACGCATACATGCTGAAAATTACAATCAGATGAAAACTTCTTTGGGTTTTACCTTTGATTAGTTTGTATTTAAATACAACCATATTCCCACTGTCATAAGTGTTGTTGTTTGTACAGAGCCTCAAGTCTGACTTCTTTATCTTGTTTTGCACTAATTTTATTGGGCAGATACACACACCTGTATTTTGTTCAAGAGTTTGGATTGCGATTTGGATTTTATCGGCATTTATTTTTAATCTGCATTCTCCCACCCATTCAAATACATGATACACAATACCATGTCCTCCATTAGAATGGGATGCAGTGGTGGTTCACTCAGTAACTCTTGTAGGATACATACTTACATAAAGATAGATAGATAGATAGATAGATAGATAGATAGATAGATAGATAGATAGATAGATAGATAGATAGATAGATAGATAGATAGATAGATAGATAGATAGATGTATTTAACAAAGCCTGCTTATTTGTTCTGTTCACTGTCACTGCAGATAGCTCCCACACCTTCCTGTCGCAGACTGCTAGAACACCAGCCTCTAGCCATTTCAAGCACAAAAGAGGAACTTTAAATACATCCAGTCTAACAAGACTCTGGTGGAAACAGTAAAATCTGATTAAAGATGCTAGAAGTAAATGGTGACAGCTGGTGGGGGAAAATGGAAAAAATAAAATAACTGAAATCCCCTAACTTCTGCCATTACCAATACCATTTAATGTTTTCCCAATTATTAAGTTGTTGTTGTTGTTATTATTATTGTTATTATTATAATTAATTCTCTGGTTTGTCTATTTGGATGGGTTGTAGATGATTGACATTAACCCAGGGTTTCTTGCTTCCATGTAAGGTCAGCGTAGAATCTGATACCGTTTACTCAGAGCTGAATCAAAACACATAGTTAAGATTAAGCGCTAATTACCTGAGATGGTATGTGAACCCATCCTCATCTGGGTGGCACTGAATGTCCAATCATAATCATATTAATATTGTTCCACGATGATGATGCTAACATGCTTAAAATTACAAATGTTATTTTTATTTTTTAAACTTCACTGCTCAGTTTCAGTGCAGTTAATAAAAAGCTTACAACAGCAATCTCCTGGGTATAATGCATGTTTATATATAAAAAAAAAAGTACAAATCTTTATTCAGTTTAAACTAAATATTCAATTTTTTTCATTTGAAGATGTACATTAAACTTTTTTTTTCAACATTATATGGATATTATACTTTTTTTTCTCTTTTTTCCTTTTATGCTTTACTTAAAATCTGCACATTATCGAAAGTGAATTTGAGACTGTTCAATAAAATGAACCTTCATTGTCCTGACTACTGATGGAATCCTGTGAATTGACTTACATTAATACACACAATACAATAAATACAATACACAATGTATTCTTTCACAATCTGGCAACTGGCAAACATTTAAGAGGTTGGACATTTATATGTAACATGAATCTCGGTATGTATTATGGGGGTGACATTCAGTATGTGTGTGTATTTGGATTGCATTAGATTTAGCACTCAGGGCTGAGAGGCAGTAAGTGGAGCTCAGCTGAAGTTCAGTCTCTTACCAGTCTCTTTTCTTGTATAGGGCAATATGTCCTAAAAATTAACTCAAGGAAAATATGATGCATCAATATAATGTATATCTTTTTGAAAAAGAAAAACAATTACATCTTGCAATTTAAAGGAAATGTGTAAATTGTTGTTGCATTTTGTGCAGTGCTCCTATTTGCTAAAGTCTCAGCTCTCAGCGGTTTCCCCACCTCAGCGTAGACAGAGTTCACACCTTTATTTTCTTGATATTTTCCTTCAGTCTAACCACAGAAAAAACAGAGAGAGATACATAAAGGAAACAGATTTGATCATGGAAAATAATGCTCTTTAGTGTAGTTTGGCTTGTACATGTGCTAGTACTGCAGAATTTACCTGTTTTTTCTTTCTCTTTCTGCAAAAATGTTTAATTGTACAGATCACTAAGACAACAAGCACCATTGTGCAAAACATTATGATTAAAAGCATAATATAATCAATTGTTATGGCGAGTCCTGGTTCTTTCTGTGAACCTGTGAGACAAAGAAATGATAAATATTCATGAAATAAACAGGTAGTAATACATGTAAGTACATATGAAACACAGGCCATCATGTCCTGTCTATTTTTATAAACATTGTCTGTTTCATATGTACTTACATGTATTACTCATGGGTATTGATGTCCATTTCATGCTCACATGGTTGCTGGCTGTGCATTCCAACACCCCAGTGTCTCTATAGTTGACAGTGATGTTCACCCTGGTAAATGTGGCATTTGTCCGAATGCAGTGCTGGTGATCACAGTTGTAAGTCACTGAGTCTTCATCAGCTGAACATTTTACCCAGATATGGCAAACAGATGAGGTGTTTGACTGGCGATCAAGACTGGTATTGATCACTGGTTTGGAGACAGCCTCTGGGACAACAACAACAATCATTTCTCAACTTCAGTCAATTATCTGGTGCTGTATGAACAGTCTCATAAACCAACATAAATTAACACCTGATGGATTTTTTGTTTTTTGAAAAATTATTAATATCTTGGTGTTATGTTGTTTATCTGAGGTTGTATTGACCTCATTGTAAGGCCTGATAACCACCAGATGTTAACCTAGAATTAAGAGAGGGTACTTTCTTTGCCACATGACTGTAACTAGCACAACCAATCATATACACAGGTCTAAATAAAATGTGTGAGCAAACATGTACAAGAATTACAACTGATTTAAATTTAGCTACAACCACAAAACTCACATAGCCGAGAGCAGAAAATGACTCAATAACAACTGAAGACTTTCTATGCAGCAGATGTGAAGATACTTATAAATATTGAGAGTAAAGTAGAAAAAGCCTGGTAAAGAAACAACTGTCATAGCTGCGGTAATGAAATGAACATAATACAATCGTTCCACAGCGTTCAGTGTAACTACATTAAGTTCAAAAAATTTGCAAATTGCTTAGTGAGTGGTAACAGTAACTCCACTTCCTGCCATGCTTAAACAGACCACCATGTCAAACAGCATATACATTAATGTTACGATCAGATCTTACCCTGTACTATCAGTTTATATCGGATTTTTTCTTCTTCCCATTGTCCAATCTGAGCTTGATAATCTCCAGAGTCGCTCACCGTCAAATTGTGGATAAACAAGGAGTTGTCAGAAACACGTAAATGAAATTTTCCTGGTTGCTTTATAGATGGTTTTCTGTTTTCTACAACTGCAATAAGATTATAATCCTTCCTCCATTTGACTGTTATATTCCAGCGTTCTTTCAGCGTGAGATGAGCTTTATCTCCTATTAGTTTGTAAACCACATGGACCCGAGCACTGCCTGCGGGTGGGAATGACAGACAATATTAATGTTTGTAACACAAATGTTTTGTTAAAATAGTTTCTCTTGCAGAGGGTCCGACTCATATCAAAATCATTAACATTTATTTAATTATTAATAAACTACAAACCTGCAAGGAAACTCAGGATGATGAAGGTGATGTGTAGATAGCTCCACATCATGACAAAGAAGCAGTAATCAAAAAAGTGTCCTGCAAAATTGATTTATGAATCATAACTCAGGACAAAAAAAAACATGCAACAGACAGAGAATGTGCTAATGTCAGACTGTAACTGAGTTGGCCCAGTGTTGTCTATAGACAGGATATAAGTCCCTTAGATTTCATGAGCGCATGCCCCCTGGTGGCATGAACTAAGTATCTCATGAGACCCCATTTGAGACCTCTGATAAACCTAATAAATATCTTCAAAGATTGTAAACAAGTCAAACAAGATTTTAGTATGATATTAGTTGACATTAATTATTAGGATTTATACTTTATTTCACTTTCTTTTGAATTTATTTGAATCTGTAACACAGTGTTGCAGCGGTCAAAGGTATAAACCATTAGGCTACACTGTCAGCACCTGCAGACTTTTTTTGCATAAACTCTATGTTGCATGAAGCTGTTGCTTAACCAATTTGCCAGATTGTGAAGGCCCCTAGCAGCCACCCAAACATGCATTTTCACATGCTTTAAATGTATGGTCAATGAATACCTAAGAAAATGTTTAAGTTACAAAATTATTTAGTCCTTCTGATCATTTTATTTCATTATAAATCCATAATAATAATACATACCGCCCAATGTTGTATTAGATCTCTTTTTCAACTTCAGCTCTGGGAAGATATTTGAACGTTTGATTAGTTCCAGGATCTGCAGACACCACTCAAAATCAACACACCCACCTAGGCTTCAATATTCACCGGGTCTACCCTCCTTCCAAGCAAACAAAACTGCTGGTTATCCAAGGTGATTCATCTTTAGGTTAAGATCTCTGAATAAGTCTTCATAACTCTCTGCTCTCCCCTTCAGCCGCTGCTCACAACCTTGGGGTAACTGTGGACAATCAACTGTCTTTTGTCCACACAGACTGCCCAGGTGCTTGTTCAGTCTCTTGTTATTTCAAGACTGGACAGCAACATTGCTGGCAGGTCTTCCTCTGAATGCTATTCGTCTACCACAAATGATCCAAAACGCAGCTGCACGGCTTGTGTTCAATCTGCCCAAGTTCTCCCACACCACCACACTGCTGTGTTCCCTTCAGTGGCGTCCAGTAGCTGCACGTATCAGATTCAAAACACTGATTCTCGCCTACAAAGCCAAAAATGGACCAGCCCCTTCCTACCTCGGAGACCTCATCACATCTCGCACTGCACCACGTTGTCTGAGATCCTCCAGCACTGCTCGACTGGTACCTCCTTCTCTCAAAATGAAAGGTATGTATACGTCAAGGCTCTTTTCTGTTCTGGCACTAGGTGGTGGAATGAACTTCCCCTAAATGTCTTAACAGCAGAGTCCCTGGCTATCTTTAAGCAACGGGTGAAGACCTACCTCAAAGCACTTTTGTATGTCACTGTGGACAAGGGTGTCTGCTAAATGCAGCAAATGTAAATGTAAATGTACTTAATGTCAACAGTCTGCTACACTGACTTAGAATTACAGTTTGCATCTGATCACCATCACTGCACACCTCAACATCATTTAGCTTTAATAAATGTACATTTAGTGCCACCCAGATGAGGATTGGTTTCCCTTTTGAGTCTGTTTTTTTTCAAGGTTTCTTCCTTATGCCATCTCAGGGAGTTTTTCTTTGAATTTTTCAGGGACAAAATTACACCTATAAAGGACAATCTTATTCATTCTTTCATACCACATTATCTGTGTGAAGCTGCTTTTAGGCAATATCCATTGTTAAATTTGCCATACAAATAAAAAAAATATTGTTTATTTGTATTTAATTAAACTTCGGCTTGGTTCAAGTTCTTCCTCATTAGTGTCAGAGTCTTCCTCTTCTGGGTTGTACTTTGTGTCACCCTCAACACCCCGACACTTCCTCCACTAAAACCTCCCCACTGTCAACCTGGTTCCTCTCTTCCTGATTACCGTCATGGCCAAATATGAATCCAGAGCTTCACGTGCAGCATATCGCTTGGCCATTGCGCTGCCACAGACTGAACTGTGAGCAAGGCCTTTAAAACATTATATATCAGAGCTGTGGGAAAGTTGTATGATTTCTCAATTTTGTGTTTCAGCAGGTGTAGTTCCTGTGGGGTAAACATTATATTGTTAAAAGGTTTCTGTGGGGGTTGCTAAGGAAACCAAAAAGGAGTCTAAGATGTGCGTATGTGTGTGTCTGATCAAAGACAACTGCATATTGAGGTGAGGTAAAGGAGTGTAGAAATGTAATTATATTACAAACTATTATCCTATGACGTTATTTTTGGCAGAGAACACAATTGGGGTATACACGTTCCATAAAAAACACAAATACAAAATACAAATATTTAACATGTATTTTATGTGTTCAAATGTAAAAAAGGCATGGACCTCATGAAATATTTATGAAATTTCCTGCACTTTATTTTTAGAGAGAAATTCTGGAACACAACAGGAGAGCTGGAACTACATGCTATACTCACAAGTGCTTAATTAACCAAACACAAGACTTTTCTGGACAAATATAATGATACAAATAAAAAATTAAACTCTTGAATGAGTAACAAAAAAACTGGTTTGATTAAAATTAAATTTAAGAAAAGTCAAAATACTCCAAATAAACAAAAGTTCAAAATGAAATAAATCACACATTCACCTCGGCTTTAACTCACAGCAAAACCATTATTACAGTGACAGATTTACTAATGGGTCCCTGTGTCAAATGCCCCTAATACACATTATAGCCTTTAAAAAAACATCTTGCCTCTGCTATATCTCTGTTTTATCGTAATAGCCTGCACCATTTCCTTATATCTCCAGCCCCCAAACTATTTTTTACTTTCACTTTCTTTTTTCACTTTGTTTTCCTGACAGGTCACTTATAAATGTCACCAATGGATTCTTAATTTTTGCATTTTAATTGTTGCACTCACTTACACATACACACACAGATTTTCAGCTATAATATAAGACCTGTGTAGAAACTACAGCAATATGTGGGCCCCCCATGTCAGCCGCTCAGTACAATTGTCAGGTGTGTGTTATTCCCCCATTAATTCTATTACGCAAGCCACGAGAAAGCATACAGTTTATTTCAAAAGAATTTCGGAATCTTTTTCTGCCAACTTTCAGTATTACATCATAACAGCTGTCACATATATACAGTATATATTTATAGACAGACAGACAGACAGACAGAGACAGACAGACAGACAGACAGACAGATAGATAGATAGATAGATAGATAGATAGATAGATAGATAGATAGATCGATAGATCGATAGATCGATAGATAGAAATACCACTTTGTACATATATGCTTCTGCAGGTCGATGTATCAGTCAAACAAACTTTTTTCCCAATGAACCACTCCACATCTCCCCAAAAGTCCCGTGTGGATCACACCTATGTTAATAACATATAAACAAAGACGTCAAATACAATCACACATCCTGATTCATGATATAATAAGTGAACTGGGATCGGTTTTACTAGTTTTACTCTCAGACCTAATGTTTTTGCTGCCTATCTGGTGGGTTATCGGGGGTTTTCAGCTTCATAATGACTCAATTTGACACCTGTTTTTGACATAATATTCAAAGTTATTAACAAAAGGTTCCCAAATTCTCTTGAAATTAACTGTAGACTTTACTTGTACAAAAAACAATGGGGAAATAGCACACACCTGGCAAAGTTTTGCACTTCCTACTCATTCCAACTTAACTAATTGTCTTGTAGCCCATTCCAACCTTGTGCAGGTCTACAATCTTTTCCTTGATGTTCTTTAACAGCTCTTTGGTATTTCCCATGGTGGTGGAGAGGTTTGAATGGAAGAGGTTGATTTTGTGACAGGTGTCTTTTATTCACATAATACAGTAAGTTGGTATTCAAAGTGCTTTCCTAAAAGGACAGGACTAATGTGGGTCTGTGGGAGTCAGAATTCTTGCTAATTTGGTACAGGATCAAATACTTATTTCACTTGATCAAATACAAAATAATTTATAACTATTCTTTTTATACTGTTAAAAGAAACCTACCATAAACATTCTAGACTGTTGAGTTCTTTGTAAGAGGGTACACTTTCAAAATCAGCAGGGGTTCAAATAATTATTTCCCTCACTAAAGATTTTTACAGGTTATGCTGACTTTTTATTGGCACTGTATATTGTATAAACAGCAGCACCAGGTTAATGCTCTGTACAGTGCAGTATATTTTATGAAATTAATTTATGAATATCTTCCAAGAATATGTCAGAGTGCTTTTTAGCTGCATACACTTTTTAAAAATGTGTATTAATATAAATCTATTTATATAATTTATTTTGTTTGTTGAATATTACTACATTTATTTATTGAGCTTTTGCTTTATTAACATTGGCCTTTTCTATTAATTATGTTGAGATATCCTTTATAATCTGTGCATTACAAAAACTATTCTTGTTCCTCCTATAAATTATGACTAAGGCAACAATGTGATTTACATTCATTATCCAACTCGCATTAATACATACTGTATTACAGGATGCTTTATCAGTAAACTGCAATAGTTAGTTATGCTGTAGTTGTTTACTGAATACTGGAAGTGTATGTGCTCAGGGATGAGAGTCTCGCCTATTGTATTTATGGAGAGAGTAAAAGTTGAGTCGAGCTCAGCTGCAATTTAGTCTCACACCAGCAGAAGGAGTCCTACTGCATAAGATTTGATTATTATTTATAAATGTCTTGTTATCAAGCTTTGTTTAAACCTAATTAAGTGTCCAGTCAAAATGATAATGACTACCATAATTTCCAGACTATTAAACGCACCCAATTATAAGCCGTACCCACTGAATTTGACATAGATTTTTATTTTGAACATAAATAAGCCGCACCTGTCTATAAGCCACAGGTGTCTACACTGAAACTTATGAACTGTACACAGGCTTTAATAAAAGTCAAGAAAGTCATTGTTCACTGTCTTCCTCCTTCCTTTCACAACAATTTCACAAATTTTGACCGGTTGTTTTCAGCATGAAGAATGATTCACATTTCCTGTAGACAGTCCGAGTGAGCGGCAGGTCAAACGTCAGTGGAACCTCATCCATATTTATGATGTGGTGCGGCCCGATTCAGAGGGAGTGTGTCTGATTTAATATAAAGAGTTTCATTGGTTCACCTGAACCCGTTCTGCAATTTCATTGGTCTACTGTTATGGGGCTCAGTATTTTGGCTTAAAGCTTGTGAAACCGGGAAAAACCCAGGAAAAATCCATAAATTAGCCACTTCATTGTTTAAGCCGCAGGGTTCAAAGCGTGGGAAAAAAGAAGCAGCTTATAGTCCAGAAAATACGGTACAAAGAAGTAAATAAAAGAAGCAAAAACAAATATAAAATAAATATCTGGACATTGACAAAGTTACACAGTTTATTGGAGATTTTTTTTTTTAAGTATGCTTAATGCAGTGGTGGGCGCTTGTCTGATGGGTGTAACTCTATCAGAAGCATCTACATTTACAACCTAATTTCTCATATTTGTTCCATGAAATTTTATTAATTTATTGCCAAAAGTTATTCCAGTACGTGTATGTAGATGTTAGATTTTTTTGTCCAAAGAGATTTCAGCCTTTATGTGCTGCCATGTCAATCTAATCTTCCCAGGGCTTTCAGAATCAGTAGTGGTGGCTGTTGTACCTTAGACTTTATTAGCAATGAGTCTGTTTCTTTAACCAATCAGATTGCAATTTTACCTGACAGGGTCATCTAGCTAGCCCGTCAGCATTTTTCCTTCTTCTGATTGGTTGGTCAGAGGAAAACTGTTACAGCCAAATTCAACTAGCAAAACACGCCTGTAGCGATCTGCACACATTACAGTTTTTCTCAGTCACTTTGGAGAGTTTCTCAGATCAGAAATGAAATTCTCCAAACTACTTGTTCAAACTCCACATCATTTAGTCATTTGTGCTCAACATAAGAACATTTCTCGTTGCTTTGATCAAATTGCGAATGCTTTGGTACATCATTTAATGGATTGTGTACAAGTGTCTGCTTTTTCCTACATTTTCAGTTGTTTATGTCATGTTGATCAAAATGTATTATACTTGTTTCACCTAAATGGTTTTAACCCCCAAAACATTTAGATATCAGTTAATTGCATAAGTCATTAAGTGCAAAATGGTTAAACCAGTTGTCAAAATGTGTCAAGCTTTTCTTCTTCACAGTTCCTTTTTTGGTAAATGTGTCTTGAATTGATAAATTGTGCAGATGAACCTTGAATGTCACTAATAAAGGGGCGTGTTCACTTTCAGATCAACCAATAATCAACTAGTTCTCTAAAATAGGTCAAAGGTTAAACCTTGTGAACCTTAACTGTAAATGGCGAGTGTATATAAAAAGAGCAAAACACAGATTTACAGTTGTTGAAAATGGATGAACAACTAGGAAACGAACATGGTCGAGAGCCAAGAATAAGGATGCATGCTGGAAGGGTAAGGAGGCAAAATAGAGGAAGAGGAAGAAAAGGCCAGAGATATAGACACATTTCAGGTGAAATTAGAGCCACTATTGTGGACCATGTTGTCAATCATGACCTCACAATGGTATTGCAAGGGATGATATCTGTTGTGATGTGGATGAAAATCTGTGGCCTGACAGACTGGGACCCCAGGGAGTAGAGACTGATTACACTGTATAGTGCGGCATGTGCAGTTCTGCCTAAGAAGTGTTTCCTATGTTTACCTTTTGGAAATTTATTTTGTGTCTTTTTATTTCTATCACAATGACATTATATTGTAATTTTTTAGTCAGTCTACTAGTAAAGAAAAATAAAAAAATGTGAATCCTGTCCAGTCTCTTACAATCAATATCCCACATACAGTAATGTGTAAATTTGTGCTGTTGAAATTCATAGTTGCCAATTCAGCCTCGTGAATTTTCAATACTTGTAATCCAAAACATAGCTTACATCAGGAAATACTAAAATAAAGTATTGTCATTTTGAAAAAATGATTAAACATTTTGACTATCTTGTTTGTAAACATTTATAAAAGGACTTGTTATTTTGATGGCAATGATATCAATGTTCATTGACACAAATACTTACTTTTGAAAGAAGTACTAAGGATTTTGAGCAAAAAAACAGGCTTTTGCAAGAAATCCAATGTATTGTGCTGTTTGTACACATTGTTTTGAGAATGCACTTACTGATTTGCAAATCTTAAGGATGATTCGAGAAATGCTCCAAAGCGACTGAGAAAAACTGTAATACAACTGAGTTAGACTTTTTTATCCCCACAATGGCTGACAGAGGAAGTGAAATTGATTTGGTCCAAGACATGTTTAAAAATCCATTTTCAAGAAAAGCTAGACATCGTGAGAAGAGGTCAACCAATCCCGAAGCTAGCTAGCTTGGCTTAGCCTGGGAAAGGGTTTGTTTGCCACTTTTAGACCAGTGAATAGGAGCGGTACCACTGGATTACAGCCTCAGAGGAGCGATGCAAATTATGAGTCTGCATCTCTAGTTTTTTCATGTCACATTTTTCAGCAGACAAATATTGATTCTGAACTGCTCCAGATGATGTAAATGGCAAAGTTGCAGTTGTAATGTAAAGATTTGGAGCTTGCTTTAGTAAAATGGTATTCACCCTCCATATGTGAAATGTCCCTCTCTCTGTAATGCCATGTGTTATATTGCGTTTTTGTATAGTGTTGATGATTTCTATAAATGAGACGTGATAGTGGTGGTATTAAGAGGTGAATTAAGTTGGGTAAGTCCTCACTGAAGACCCAGTTACCAAATGTACAGCCAGCCACTGGCTTATTGCAATGTAAAGTATTATCCGATGAGTCTTGACGTTGACAGAGGTACACCTACCTTCTGACAGGGGCATTCCTTTATCAGGGAAAATAATCGTCTGTCATACAACACCGCTTTCTGTCATCTCGGGGGCTTTGGGTATTCTTAAAAATAACCAAAGCATTTTTTTATTAGAATTTACCATGTAAGTGATTTACCCACTTTTGTTTCTATTAGTTTTGTTTTTGTTTTGTTTTGTTTTGTTTCAATCTAATGTTAGATAAATAAAATGATAAAACGATAGATAGATAGATAGATAGATAGATAGATAGATAGATAGATAGATAGATAGATAGATAGATAGATAGATAGATAGATAGATAGATAGATAGATAGATAGTATACAGAAATATATATAAATACAATGATATGCTGTGAATGTACAATTATACAGAGATAATAGAGAGTGTACAGGGTGGTCACTTGATTAGCAGTGACAACTGTTCTGAGGTCATGTTGAAAGTTACCAGCAATTCCCAATTTCCAATGCACTTTGATTCAATTGAATTAATTTTTGATTCTATTGCGCTTTTAACAATGAATATTGTCACAAAGAAGTTTTACAAAGATAAAGTGGTGATAAAAATGGATATGTTCTTTATAAGTGTAAGTTTGTCCCTGATGAGCAAGCCAGTGGCGACTGTGGCAAGGAAAAACTCCCCAAGATGGCATAAGGAAGAAACCTTGAGAGGAGCCAGACTCATGAGGAAACCCGTCTTCATCTGGGTTGCACCGTATGTCCATTTATTACAGATGTTGCAGGGTACAGTGATGGTGATCAGTAGCAAATTTGAACTAGGCTAATTTGAAATGGCTACAGCTAAATATTTACACTTTTAGCTCATTATTTTATTTTAACAGTATTATATATTTAAGATAGGCAGATAAAAAATAGATATAGTTTTTTTTCAATGTCCAAATACACTATATGGACAAAGTTTTGTGAAAACCTGATCATAAGATTTTTATGTGCATTTTTAAACATCCCATTCCATATTTAGGCCTGGTTTACTGTTATTATAACCTCCACTTTTTTGAGATGTGTGTTTGTACCTGACTGTAACAATGTACATTTGTAATGGTGTTTTTTAAAGTTACTCTACTCTATTTGTAATGGTGTTTTTAAGAATTACTCTAACACATTTCACATGTCACATGTCTCATGTGGAAAGTTTTTTTTTTCTAATATGCAAATTAGGAATGAAACCAGAATGATTGTAATGTTGTCACTTCACTAAAGATTCCTTGTATCAGTGGGAAATTTTCTGTAGTTACCAGGGTGTTATTCTGATCAAGCACATGCCAAACTATGCATGAAACTTTATTAAATTTGATCAATCCGAACACACAAAAAAGAACCCAGCACTTTTATTTAAAAGCCCCAAACAAACAATCACGCATGTAAATAAGGACATGTTTGATTACCTGGATAATTAATTATAGGCTGGAATAGTAAATAAAAAATGTTTAATGTAGTAGAATATACAAACTTTCTTATAAAAAAGAGACATTATAAATAACAAATAACATAGCTACAGTATATATTGCTTTGTATTATACATATACACAATAATTTATTACATATGACAGTGTATATATATATATATATATATATATATATACACACACACACACACACACACACACACACACACACACACACACACTATATTTCCAAAAGTATTGGGACACCTGACCTTTCCTGCTATATCTGGTTCTTTTCCAATCTGTTACCCCAAAGCTGGAGGCACTCAATTGTACAGTACGTCTTTAGATCTGCTATAATACAATTGACCTTGGAACTTGAACTTGGAAACCCAAACGTGTTTCAGCATGGCAATGCCCCTGTGCACAAAGTGAGCTCCTTGAAGATCTGGTTTACATGCTTTGGAGAGGAAGATCTTGATTGGCCTGCTATAGAACTCTGATCTCATCCTTACTGATCACCTTTGGGATGAATTGGAAAATTGACTGCACCCCAGGTCTCCTCACTTACATCAATACCTTTCGTAATACCCTTGTGGCACAATCCCAGGTGACCCAAAACTTTTGGAAATATATATATATATATATATATATATATATATATATATATATATATATATATATATATATATGTGTGTGTGTGTGTGTGTGTGTGTGTGTGTGTGTGTGTGTGTGTGTTTGTTTGTTCATCAGGTTATGCCATTATGTCCTCTTATTTAACAATTGACTGATGTCCAGGATTGGAGATTATGTCATGGCTGTGTCTGCCCCAGCTTCCAGTAAACTGTTTGTGTGTCATCGTTTCGCACACTGTCACCACTATCAATTTCAGGAGCTCGTACCTAAACATAAAGAAAGAAAGAAAAAACAAGAAGTGATTATTTTTTCAGGTTCTTTGGAACTCTTGTTTCATTATTTTGTGGTAATTTCCCTGTAAACAAATGTATGCATGCACAATTTTGATTCATTCACTGATTTATGGCTGTTATCTAGTTTAAGACTTAACTGATGAGGTAAAGTGATACATTGGAACTTCAATAAAATACCAACTCAGTGGAAAATATAATGTATATACTCTCAAGCTGGTTGGATGTGGTCTACCAGTAGCAGCAGACAAAGAGGAAGTTAGTGGGTTGCAAAAAACTGGTTTTCACCATGCAGGAGAGACATGTGAAAGGAATGACCATGTTTATTCACTATATATAGAATAATAGTTATGTATTAGAAAAGCTAGAAGTTTTCACGGAATTTTATACTGTGATAGATAAAAGATACTTTAAAAAGACTTTACATGCTATTGAATATATTTTGGAAAAAAAATACATAAAAGTGTCAAATTATCTATGGTCTGATTATTTTGAGGAACATAATGTATATATTCTGAATGTACATATCCATTTGACCAGTTTGCATAAAAATGTACATTATAAACAAATGAGCTTTGTGATAAATATGCTCTATTTCTTTATAAAGGAAAAGGAAAATGACAACTTACACAATTTGAGGGAACATCATAAATTGCTGCAGCTGCATTTTGTGCAGAACTGCTGTCTGCTGGAGTATCGGTTTTTGGTTGCTTGCGTACCACACTGTAGACTGTGTTTACCCCCTTATCTTCTTGATTTCCTCCTCCATTCTAACCACAGAGTAATAATAAGGAAACAGGTTTGATAAACATTTAGAGGAACGGTCCTGCAAGTGCATGATCATGCAGATTAGCTTGTACATGTACTAATATGGAAGTATTTACCTGTTTTTTCTTTCTGTTAAAATAAAAATGTTTGAAAAAGTAGATCAGCACGACCACAAAAACAAGTACAATTGGGCAACATATTGTGATCATTAAAACCAAGATGTAATCAGGTGGTTGTTTGAAAACTTTTTCTTTTTTTGAACCTGTGGGAAAGAGATATTATAAGCATTTGTTTAAGTAACATGTGCATTAGGCTCCATGTATTATGCAGAATTGAGCAGAATGAACTAATCACTTACATGTGTTGTTCATAGGTAATGATGTGCTTTTCTTGCCCACACGGTTGCTGGCGGTGCATTCCAACAACTCATTGTCTGTATAGCTGACAGTAATGTTCACTTTGGTCAATGTGGCATTGGTCCGAGAGCAGTGCTTGTGATCACAGTCATAAGTCACTGAGTCTCCATCAGCTGAACATTTTACCAGGATGTGGCAAACAGATGAGGAGTTTGACTGAAGATCAAGGTTGGTATTGATCACAGGTTGTGAAACTGGATCTGAAACAACAACAAAATGACAACATATTAAAATATATTTTTAAGAAATAACCAACCCTGGAACAGAATGTTCAGTTGATTTGCACACTTTGGTGACTTTTAACCACCCAAACACACCTGAATTCAATGCACAAGTTAATAGCCATCTTTAAAAAAAATCTCTAATACAGGTAATAGGCTACCTTTGCCACCTCACTATATTAGTATTGCACTAATATCTCTGTCTTCCCTAAACAAAACGCATAAAGAATGTCTTTGTGTGGGGAAAAATACATGTTGTGTTAAGGCTGAAATGAAAGAATTTAAAAGCACAGATCCCGGACCTCAACCCCACTGAACAACACATCCACCATGAACACCAATGGAATGACCAGTAACACTGGCCTCACTAATGATCTTTTAGCTGAATGAACATAAATTCTTAAATTCACATCCAAACAGCAAAGGGGGACTAAATGTATAATATGATGTTCAGTGAGCACATATATGTGGTGATTAGTCAGATAGGTGAGAGTTCATATACTTGTGGCACTATATTATATCAAGTTAACATGACAAGCTTTGCATTTTTTTTCAATTTACTAATAAATAAATGAGGAGTATAACCAGTATAACATAGGTGATCAAGTTAATTAATCTATTGTCTGCACATTTCATAGTTTTGAATGTAACTACTTTAATATAGCTTAAAAGTGAGTGTCATTCGTCAATAAAGACAGATGTTGGCCAGCTGCTGAAAACAAATACTTTCACAATGTCCCGTATGCAAACTAATAAGTAATTTCACTTTGTTTACATCACACAAGACCACCCTTCATGTTTTATATCTCATATATATTATAACATATTCAACTTACCCTGTACTATCAGATTGTATTCAATGAAGATTTCTTCCCATTGTCCAGTCTGAGCTTTATAAGATCCAGAGTCGTTCACCGTCAAATTATGAATAAACAAGGAGTAGTCAGAAACATGTATATGAAATTTTTCTGGTTGTTTTATAGATGGCTTTTGGTTTTCTACAACTGCAATCAGATTATTATCCTTCCTCCATTTGACTGATATATTCCAGCGTTCTTTCAATGTGAGATGAGCTTTATCTCCAACTGACTTGTAAACCACCCAAGCTCCACAGTCTGAGGATAGACAAATAAATCATCATAAATTTCCTTATTCTTAAATTCAAATTCAGCAAAATGTTACAGACAGCATTTTTAAGTACAATTGTGAATAGCTGGTAATAAAAGTATGAAATATTATATATTTGTAATTCAAACTATAGCACAGTTATTAACATGAATTCATTTAGCAGTAAGCTACTGACCTGGTGTGAAATTCAGGATGATAAGAATGAAGATCTGTAGATAGCTCCTCATCGTGTCAAGAAAGCAAGGCTGAGTGATGCTTAACACCTGCTCTGCTAAATAGGTTTGTGGCTTACATCACAGGAAATAACAGAGTGAGAGAGAGAGAGAGAGAGAGAGAGAGAGAGAGAGAAATTTCCCTTCAAGTTAATCATGGTGTGATTTTTATTATCTCGAACTCGTCATATACATGAACGTGTTTTATGTTTTATAGACTAAGAGAAGTACAATATATATGTATACACACATACACACATACACGTAGAGCAATACATACCTACAAATGTGATACATTTTTATTATACATTTTATACATTTTTATTTTATTATTTGTTGCTATATAACTGCAGGCATTTTCTCTAAGACAGAAATATCTTATAGACTATATTAAGGGTTCTCAAGGGTTTTCAATCTGGGATACCTTGAACTATAGAAATACTGCATGAACAAGTGAAGAAACAAATTAATGACTAAAATGGTTTCTAAGGACCTGGTTCAAGTGTATTTTTGGATATCATTCATCTATTAATATTTTAAAATCATTATCTATATTTGCGTGTATATATATTTGTTTACTGTTAACTTATTATTGACAATCCAAGTTTTTTTATTTTTATTTTTTTTAGTTTTATTTTTTTACTTTTTGTTGCTTAGGTTATTAAGGTTTGAAATAAACCCACTGAATAGTTACAAGCCAAACAAACTGGCTCTATAACAATATAGAATATAACAATATAATACCTTTAAAATGGTGGGTCATGTTTCCCACAACTGTGTAGAAACAAACCACAACTGGGGTCTCACCATGAAACCCACAAGATGATCTGGATGATGACAAAAAAAAAAAAAAATATATATATATATATATATATATATATATATATATATATATATATATATATATATATATATATATATATATAAATATAACTGCAAAATTCCATTTTGTATGTGACATTCCAGTAAAATTGGTCTTCTGAGAAACTCCAAAGGTTGCATTTCCAGCCCTGGGAAATCCTCTTGTCTAATGCCCTGTGTGAAAGTAGAGTATTGTAGTCATGTGATCTTAATTCTTTTCCTTGTATTTTCGGAGCCCTAATTAATTAAAACGTATGGTATATCAGGAAAAAAAACATAAAAATAACAAGGTTCTCGCTGGGAAATGCCAATCGTGTAGAGAATCATTGGCGTAACTAAACAATGACTGCGGAAATTCTAAGCTATTATATTGTAAATGTGTCAACTAAGTGTCTGTTATTGGTTGGTGCCAAATGTTTATCCAGGGAGGAAGTTTTGTAACTGTATAACAAGTGTGTTGTGGCATGTGATCTCATGGAAATTTTCTGCAAAACAAAGTGTGCAACTGCAATGTAGGTCATCCAGTTTTACTATTATAACACTAACCCTGACATTACCTGTAAGCTAAGTGTTCCCTGTTTGAATTTACTGAGTCATGGGATTTGTTATTCATTTTGAAAAGCAGGATATTTTCTGTTATTTTATACCTTATGCAAATGTACAAGCCAGGATTTTAGACATAAGTAGCAATCATAGCCTGTAACTGCTTCTGAACATATTCTTTATTTTAAACAGTCATTTAAAAGCTTAAGACATTAAAGTGATAATTACCCAGTTTTTAAAACTGAGTTCTATCACATACATTACAATAAAAATATGTTTCCTTCCCACAAGTAGGACAGACCACTTACACTTGATTTTAGTATCCAACCATATCTTATAATAATAATAATAATAATAATAATAATAATAATAATAATAATAATAATCATCATCATCATCATCATCATCATCATCATCATCATCATTATCATCAACATCATTGCCATCATCATTATAATGTATATATATATATATATATATATATATATATATATATATATATATATATATATATATATATATATATATATATGAAGTGCTTTCAGTTTTGTGCATTTCTAAAAATACTTTGCTTAGCATCGCCCCACACTTTGCACCAACCCATGCAGACATACTACAGATTCACAGAAACACCCACACATATGTGAAATGTTGGGACAGGTATTCACCATCCAATATACACTAGTTAGTTGTGCTTTCATAACAGAAACTAGAGAAAACTTCTCATAGAGTTAAAGTGCTTTTAGTATTGTTAACATACTGTATCAATATGTTTGCTCCAGTGACTAAAAAGAAATCAGCATAAAAAACTAGGCCTATACTCAAATGAGCATGGCATTGTTAGGCACAAATATATACACATGTAACAGAATATCATCGTTTCAGTTCAGTCCATCAATATGGAACACAAAGTCCAAGGACATAGAAGCTTTGCTCCTTCTGTACAGTGCTTTTGTTTTTTAATGACGGGTCTTTGTATATTTTGGCCTTTTAATCGTTTCAGAATCTTGTCGTAGTCCAAGCTGTAAAAATGAAAATACAATAAAAAAAAAATTACACATTCTTGCAACAAGGCCAGTGGTCAAGTGAGAATATTAATCTTAGCCACATGATAGTGATGCCACTGTTCGCCTCGAAGTCCAGTGTATGTATATGTACAGTATGTGAAAAATGTGTCTTCAGAAGAGGATTTATTGTGAACATCGTACAGTCCTCATCTCCTAGTAGCTTACTGTTAGTCTGTCTCTCTCTCTCTCTCTCTCTCTCTCTCTCTCTCTCTCTCTCTCTCTTAACATGTCTTGCTGGATCTATACATTACTAATGCGAACGCTAAGTGGGCTGCTATCCCGGATCCTCCCTCTATCGCGCCGTTTTTCATCCCTGTAGCTCTCCTCCAGCTTTGTCTTCTCCAGATCCTTTTCTCCTCCTTCCCGTCCACTGTCTGAGCCTGGACCCGAAGAGGAGGTTTGTTTAAAGCACGGCTGGGTCTTGGTCTTAGCCACTTTGTCGAAAAAGGCGAAGTCAGCCACGTATTTCCCTGATGGGGAGAGTGAGACAACAGGGGGAAACTCGTAGCCCCACAGGATTTCATCGGGCAGGTAGGAGGTTCGTACCTGGCAAGTGGCTGATGTTGGCTCCACTGTGGCACTCATTATTACCAGCAGTTCAAAATCTGCCATTTCTGGGTCAGCCCAGCCTCCACCTAGGGATATTACAAGAAAGGGATATTTCATTGTGGTTATTTTTCAACTTGATTGGTCATCAGTGTGAGCTGAGAATTCTAAATAAATCCCTATTCCCAGTTTTTCTTTATTGCCTGAGTTAGTAGTTTTTGATACCAGTGTGACACATGGGGCTTTCCAGCGTTCACCTGCTTCAGATAAATAGCAAATCCTTCATGACATGAGTCAGGTGTTTTGGAACAACAACAAAGACCTCCTACATAACTCTCCATACATACTTTATTCCAAAGCAGTAGACTGAGATCGCAGTCGAGCACCTACCCACACACTTACCCACACACACACACACACACACACACACACACACACAAATAACCACTGCACTCACCAACTGCTCTTGTTCCCTTCTTGGTGTGGGGAAGCCATGCGTCACCACCAGAAAACACTCTTGGGTAATCCCAACCTATGTATCTATACACAACCCGAATTGCACAACCAACTAAGCGGGAAATATGAACACCAGAATACCCTCCCTAATAAAGATGACTTTTAATCTACAGCACGTGCACACTTAGAAAATGTTTGAACAGATGGATATGATTGTCACTCAGACCTACTTCCGCACTGGAAACATACTAGTTTCATTAAAGCTCAAAATAGCAACTCTGTAAAGACTGTAAGTATCACTTCCTCTCTCTTTATTTCTCTTACACTCTGTTATTTCTCATCCTTACAGTATTTCATACGCTTCTCATTCAGTTAAGTAATCATTATTACTGTACTTACGGACACAAAAGCACAGGGGGCAGATCATAACTACAGTAGGTTTCATTTGAATTTTGTGAAATGACTTGAGAATATTGAGGTATAGTTGTTTCATCTGCTCAGTTGCCCAACCTTTAATTATTATTATTATTTAATAATTATTATTATTTTATTATGTGTAATATTGCTTAACAATACTACCATTTATAGCAAGATTTTCAGTACATTTGTGTTTTACATAGACACACTTCTACAAAATCACACACAGTGTAATTGCCAGTTGCTGTCTTTATTCTCATTCTTTGCAAATGAACCGCAATCTAGCAAGTAAATAGGAAAACAATTTCTGGGAACTATATGTGTATCACTAGATGTGAACTATGTTCCACTTTGAGAAAATGTGTGACACAAAGACATAAGAGAAAAGTATAAGACAGGTGTTACTGTAGTTCAAATAAAGGTCAGTATGCATATGTGGTGAAATATTGTCAGCACATACTGTATAACCTTTTCTACTTCTTCTTATTATACCTGATCCTATTGTTTACTTTCCATACTTAACAGATATACAGTGCCCTCCACAATTATTGGCACCCCTGTTTAAGATGTGGTCGTGGACTTCTAAAAATTCTCCTTTTTTTTTAAAACAACATAGAACCCAAATGCAAAAAAAGAGAAAAATCCAACCTTTCATTTAAGTACATAACTTTGGTGGTAAAAAATTACACATTTAGAAAAAAAAAAAAACTTGAAATCATGTGTCCCACAATTATTGGCACCCCTAACAATTCCTCTGAAAAATGTAATTGTTTTTTTTTTATATATATTTTTCTGTAGTTGCTAAGGTTGGTCAGGGTATCTAGGGACTTTTAATTAGTAATTCATGATTTCCTGTTTCCCTGGGGTATAAATATGACATGACACAGAGGCCTAATTCTCTTACCCATTTGTCAACATGGCAAAGACAAGAGAACACACCATTCAAGTAAGGCAGATGTGTCGACCTTCATAAGTCAGGCAATGGCTACAAGAAAATAGCCACTCGCCTTAACTTGCGGTATCTACAGTCAGAGGAATCATTAAGAAGTTTAAAACAACTGGAACAGTGACAAACAAGGCTGGAAGAGGTCCCAAGTTTATCTTGCCACAACGCACAGTGAGGAGGATGGTAAGAGAAGTAAAAAAATTTCCCAAGCTCACCGTCACAGAATTGCATCAAAGAGTGGCATCTTGGGGTCACAGAGTCTCAAAACAACCATCAGACGCTCTCTACATGCCAACAAGCTGTTTGGGAGGCATGCAAGGAAAAAGCCTTTTCTCACTAACACTCACAAACGTAAACGTCTGGAGTTTGCTAAGCGGTACTGGGACTTCAACTGGGATCGTGTGCTTTGGTCAGATGAGACTAAGATTGAGCTTTTGGCAACAAACACTCTAAGTGGGTCTGGCGTAAAACAAAAGATGAATATGCCGAAAAGCACCTCATGCCCACCGTGAAGTATGGTGGAGGATCTGTGATGCTGTGGGCCTGTTTCTCTTCAAAGGCCCTGGGAACCTTGTTAGGGTGCATGGCATTATGAGCGCTTTGAAGTACCAGGATATTTTAAATAAAACCTGATGGCCTCTGCCAGAAAGCTGAAGATGGGTCATCATTGGGTCTTTCAGCAGGATAATGATCCAAAACATGTGGCAAAATCTACACAAAAGTGGTTCAGCAGTCACAAACTCAAGGTCCTCCCATGGCCATCTCAGTCCCCAGACCTCAACCCAATCGAAAACCTGTGGGGCGAGCTAAAGAGAAGAGTGTATAAGAGAGGACCCAGGACACTGGATGATCTAGAAAGATTGTGCAAAGAAGAATGGTCAAAAATCCCTCTCTCTGTGTTCTCCAATCTTGTGAAATGTTATAGGAGGAGATTAAGTGCTGTCTTGTTGGCAAAAGGAGGTTGTACAAAGTATTAACATCAGGGGTGCCAATAATTGTGGCACACATGATTTCAATAATGCCAATAATTGTGGAGGGCACTGTATGTACAAAAGTTTTGTATTCAGAAACAGGAAGCATTTCAGGGAGACAAAAATAGCTATTCACCATATAAAAACAGTTGGCAGGTTGTTCTGTTAAAAAAATAGATTTTAGACACTTAACCCACATTGTCTTATTTTCAGATTTGACAAGTCAAGTATTATTCATAACTGCACACTACAAAACCATGTAACTTTTTACTACAAAGACGCAATTGTTGGCGTGTACGTTTTTCCATAACGGATACAAACAGTAATTCTTCCCAATGAAATGTCACGTTAACAAATGAACTTACAACATTGTTTCATTGGACTAAAATTTCTCCATGGGATGTCTTTCAATGGACCCTCATCTTTCTAAAGGGTTACCTCATTTGTTTACAAGTTCCACTAAACTAAACCAGGAATTGCAGCAATGTATGCATTTGTGATTTATTATTACAATCATATTGGTTATTTCTCATACGTTATAAGCTATGATATATATATTATAGTTTGTCTAGATTACTTATGTTTCTTTTTGTTTAACCTATTTATAAACATCGACAAGTGCAAACAAAGAGCAATTTAAGTGCGGCTTAAAGAAAGATAACACAAGTTTATCTTCCAAGAAAAAGTAGTTCCCATAAACTCAGAAAAGTTTTTTTCATTATTCAGACCTGCAGAATTCCCCGAAAATTAATGAAGTGGCAGAAATGGAATTTTCAATAGGATAAAGAAACGAAGCATTATCAGTCACCTTTTGAAAAAAAAATCCCAGAAGCATGCCCTAATTGAATCAAATCATCTATGAGAGATAATGTATGAATTGAAAGTTTTGTTGGCAGAAACTCTGAGGAAACTTCAACCACTCTACTCTACGCTATTAACATACAATTACAGAAACTGTATGTCCAGACTTTTTTGGTTCTGCAAAATTATACATTTAAAACTGAATAAAGAAACACTATAACTGTGAACTTGAAGCCACTATTGAGTGTTTTGGGCTGATTAGTATATCTATTTTTTCCATACATATTCAAACAAAACTATTTTGAGGTAAGGTTGTTTGAAGAATGTGCTTGTGTTATGTTTGAAATAAATGCCTCATTTTATGACAATTTTCAATGCAATAATATTTATTCCACTAGGGCTATTGCACATTGTTGGGTGGACAAAGTATACCTATATGTATAACTTTTTCCTCGTGAATGCATCTGAATGCAGGTTGGCCTAATTAAACTTGACAAAAAAAATGAGGAACAATGTCGCTTAAAAGCTGAGATTTTATTTGACTGTTCATTTCATTTAGCTTCTCAATGTTTTTTTTTGTATTGGACATAATTATAACAATTTGGCCACTTTATGGCCACATCTACAAGAAATATAGTTTTTTCTGAGTAGACCAATTGATTAAAAAGGGCCAGATTTGCATATTTTTTATTTATTTATTTTTTATTTTTTTTCATAAAGAGCATTGCATTGGTGTATTTTGTTTGCTCCATCAAGTTTCTACTTTCATGGAGCCTACACTACACATAGATTAAGTATAGCTGCTGCAACATGCTTTTTTCTCAGTAGTGGTAAAATGATTTCCCTCTGACCCCATAGAGGACATCCTGTTTGAAAAGGCTGTTCATTTAACTCTGAGACATGTGGCTACATCTCAGTGGTCTCCTTTGCATTACTTCAAAAACCATTAAAAGTTATAGCATTTATTGTATGCTGGCACACTTGTGGTGAAGTGGCAGGTGCTTCTTTCACATACTCAAAGTTTATCAAAAAAGATCTTTGCTTGCTTCTGCTCAGTATGGTTAATGGGTAGTGGTGGCCTGGAGATATTGTCAGCATTTGCATTGAAATCAGACTTCCAGTACTGTTGTATCCAGTATATGTTTTATGCATGAGCGGACAGCGACAAAGCCAACCTTTGGCAGCTAATGGCGCAATGCCAATGCCTCAAAATCGTAGGCCACAGTGATTTGTTAGGAGAGTGTATTTCCTTCCAATTAGGTACTTGTGGAAACTGTGAACACAAAATATGAAACTGAAATTTTCTCATTCTATTTGAACATAGTCTCTCTGTACTTTTTTGAGCATGTGTAAGAAAAATGCATTTGGTTTCTTAACAAAAGTGCGCATGATACAGTGGATATAAAGACTCTACAGACCCTTATGAGATTGCATGTTTAAAAAATAATTAAGACAGAAATAACATTATCAATCAACTATATATATATATATATATATATATATATATATATATATATATATATATATATATATATATATATATATACTAGTTATATATGTAACAAAAATGTACAAATGGGAACATTTTAAATTAAAAAACACCTACAAAATCCTGATTGCATAAGTCTGCACACCTTTCTAGCTGCCCTAACCAGTCAAATTCCAAATTAGCATATGTAGCATATTAGCATACATCTGCCATTAATTAAAATGTTTCTGATCAAAATCATCATACTAAGTGTCTACTAAGAGTCATGGGCCACAAAGAGCGTCCAAAGAAACTGTGAGACTTTACCAAGTGAAGCATATAAATGAAAATAGAAGGCGCCAGATGTACCATGGAAGACTGTCAAAACCATCATTAATAAGTGGAGAAAATGTGGCACCACTGAGACATTGCAAAGATCAGGATGACCCTCTAGAATTGATAATTGGACAAGCAAGTCTGGGCTGTGGGGTATTCTTACATCTGAATTATACCAAAAGATTTATTCAGTCACCCCACTGGTGAAGGACCAAAATGTTTAAGGCCTTTTAGTCTTTGTTTGAGCAAATCTTTGATACATTGATCCAGCAATTTCCAGGCTGGTAACAGTCCTTCCAATGATGAGAATGTAAACAGGATTACTGATAAACCTCACAGTTTATTATCCAGTCCCTGCTGGAAAAGAAATGGGCCTATATAGGCCTCACTATAGGGCCTATAACGACCACTCGGATCATTTCTTTAAAATTATTTGTTTCTATGTATTTGGAGAATCCGGAGATTATTTATTTTTATCAACAAGCTGTATTCATTTGACTTGGATAAGTAAGAACTGTACCAATAAAAAGGCATGGGAGCTAAATTATTCATTTCATTTTTAAAAACCTCCACCTAATAATCTGATACTGTTTAAATGTACAGTCCTAGACTGCATGCTGCTTAAAAGTCTTTATCTACTTCTCTATGCTCAGCTTTATGAAATGTGTCATTTGTGTTTACAGGACATGGGTTATAATCTAAAAGCCCCTATCTATACATTTCTGTACAATCTTTCAGTAGAAAATAAATTCAACACTAACAATGAGAATTTGGGGGGACTTCAGTCTGTTTGCTTTCCAAGTATGATGAACTCAGTAAACACTTACAAATATTTTTGCACCATGACAACCTTGAATGGCACAAATATATTTGAATATTCAACTTATATAAAATGTTGTATTTGTCCCATCCATCTAATAGAAAGCACAAATTGGCCAAAATTACAACAACAGATAAATACATAAGATCTGTAATGTAACTTAAAGATGCTAAATCAAGCCCATTTGAGAGTCCAAAAACATAAACTGTGAAAAAAAAAAAAAAAGTTGTTTTTAATCAGTCTGGTGACTGCAGGATTTTGTTGATATTGAGTCTTGTGACTGAGAGAGGAGTTTGTCAGCTGACATCGAAGGTTGATTTCTGTGTATTGATGTTTTTGCAAGGTACATATTTAATTTGATAGATTGAATCATTTTAATTTGAAAAGATAAAATTTTTCTATTATATGTCAAAGATTTTTATTATTATTATTTTGTAAATCATTGCTTTTGTTCTCTTCTTTGTTGCATAAAATTACAAGCTTATTTTTTTCCCACAGTGTACTGGTCAAAGCTGGTTTGTTTCTTTGGGGGAAACCCTTTCAAATGTTCTACGAAAAAAATAAACGTTTCCCTAACAGAAACGGGAAACCAAGAACTTCTAAGAATTCTCTATAGACTATATTTGTAATAATGGTCACATGTGTGGTCAACAAAAGCAGCATGTTTATCTGCAGTTACAGTTCTTCTATTCAGATGTATAATTATGCAGCAGCGCTGTGTGATAATGGAAGAGCTCAGCTCAAAACCATTATCATCACATCTATTATTTCTTTATACACATTAAACATAAAGAGTGCATTTCATAATATTTTCTGATCATTGCTGCCAGAAAAAAAATATATTGAATAGCTTTGTTTTTAAAATATGCATATTTATATATTGTTTACAAGTTTCTTTGTAAAGAAAATGTATAAATAATATTAATAGCTGTAAGGTAAAACATTAATTGTGTACAATTTAGTAGCTTTTCCCCAAGAAAGAATATTAGCTATTTAAATCTGTCTACATTTAAACCTGATTTGCAAATAGAGATAATGTGTTTCTTCAATATGGCTCCAAACGGAGACGTCATCAAAGTAACACCACAGTGCTAAACTGAACTACTGAGCTGAACTAAAATAATGATTAGCAAGAAAGCGAGAGAAAGCCTACTGTAGGAAACTGTAACAGCCCTGCTCTGTTGCTGAATCTGTTCTGCAGTAATTGAATCCTGTACCTGCATGTCAGCACAACAGACTGAGCTGCTTTGTGCTCCAAATGAGACACTCTTGCTCACACTCACATTCCAACCAAAGAGAAAAAATACAGAAAGACGGAAAGTGAAAGATGAGTTCACAGAGAGAGGAACAGTGGCAAATGAAAGAACAAGAGAGTGATAGGCAATAACGAGAGAGCACACAAAACAGAATGCAACAGGATTGCATGCCAGCTCTGACATTCTCTTCCCATTACAGAAACCTCATATTCACTAAACACACCAGACCAAAATGTCCGGCTCAAACTTGCGTGATTCCGAGTTTTGTCTTTTAACCTCCACAAATCAAGTTAACAAGGTCCCTTTAGGATGGTCACAACCTCAACTTTTGTTCCAATCTTTTTTTCCTTTCTGGATACCCCCCAACCAAGACCTTTAGCCTCGAAACATGAAGTGAAATATTGTTTCGCATATTAAGTTTCATATTCATGATTGTTCACAATTATTTCCCATTCATGTTCAGGCCAGGCTGAAAGTCTGCACATTTTAATGGTTGCACTATGCATGCAACAAACATTAACATTACCTTTCAGCATATTCTATACTGATCAGCCATAAATTTTAAATAAAAAGCACCTGGTTTTTACCAGATACTACCTAGATAGATGGTACTTATCACAGTAAAATCCATGTGAATGTCCAGGAGAACCTTGGCCAAAGCATCACACTGCTTGTTTTCTTCCCAAAATGCATCATGATGCCATCTCTTCCAGAGAAAAAACCTCTCACACACACACACACACACACACACACACAACTCACCATCCACATGATGTAGGATTGTAGGAGCCATTGTAGGTGCCTTTAGCATTGTACAGGGGTCAGCATGGATTTCACAATTTGAGCTATAGTGGGACTTTAATGGAATCTAACCTGATGGGTAGCCTGCACTCCCCATTTGCATCAGTGAGCACCATGGTCCTGTTGCTTGTTTACCAGTTGTCCTTCTTTGGACAATTTTAGTAGATACCTATCACTAGGAACACCCTGCTAGACATGCCATTTTGGCCATTTTCAAATTCACTCAGACATAATTCTGCTTCTTCTTCTTCTTCTTCTTCTTCTTCTTCTTTTTCTTTTGGCTGCTCCCATTAGGGATCGCCACAGCGGATCATCCGTCTCCATATCACCCTGTCCTCTACATCTGCCTCTTTCACATCAACTACCTGCATGTCTTCCCTCACCACATCCATAAACCTCCTCCTTGGTCTTCCTCTTTTCCTCCTTCCTGGTGGCTCCATCCTCAGCATTCTTCTACCAATATAACTCATGTCCCTCCTCTGCACATATCCAAACCATCTCAATCTCACCTCCCTCACCTTGTCACCAAAACGTCCAACATGCGCTGTCCCTCTAATAAACTAATTTCTAATCTTGTCCATCCTCGTCACTCCCAACGAAAACCTTAACATCTTTAGCTCTGCTACCTCCAGTGCCGCCTCCTGCCTTTTACTCAATGCCACTCTCTCTAATCCATACAACATTGCAGGTCTCACCACAGTCCTGTAAACTTTCCCTTTCATTCTTGCAGATACCCTACTATCACAAATCACTCCTGTCACTCTTCTCCACCCACTCCACCTGCCTGCACTCTTTTCTTTACTTCCCTAACACACTATTACTTTGCACTGTTGACCCCAGGTACCTGAACTCCTCCACCTTCTCCACCTCTTCTCCCTGCAACCGCACCACTCCACTGCCCTCACTCTCATTTACGCACATGTACTCTGTCTTTCTCCTACTGACTTTCATTCCCCTTCTCTCCAGTGCGTACCTCCACCTCTCCAGGCTCTTCTCAACCTGCTCACACTCTCACCACAAATCACAATATCATCCGCAAACATCATAGTCCATGAAGACTCCTGTCTGACCTCGTCAGTCAACCTGTTCATCACCACTGCAAACAGGAAAGGGCTCAGGGCCGATCCTTGATGCAGTCCAACCTCCACCTTGAACCAGTCTGTCGTTCCTACTGCACACTTCACTGCTGTCACACTGTCCTCATACATGTCCTGCACCACCCTCACATACTTCTCTGCCACACCTGACTTCCTCACACAATACCACAGCTCCTCTCTAGGCACCCTGTCGTACGCTTTCTCCAAATACACAAATACACAATGCAATTCCTTCTGTCCTTCTCTATACTTCTCCATCAACATTCTCAAAGCAAATAATGCATCTGTGGCGCTCTTCCCCAGCATAAAACCATACTGTTGCTCACAGATGGTCACCTCTTCTCTCAGCCTGGCTTCCACTACTCTTTCCCATAACTTCATGGTGTGACTGATCAACTTTATTCCCCTGTAGTTACTGCAGGTCTGCACATCTCGCTTATTCTTAAAGATCGGTACCTGCACACCCCTTCTCCATTCCTCAGGCATCCTCTCACCTTCCAGAATCTTGTTAAACAATCTGGTTAAAAACTCCACTGCCATCTCTCCTAAACATCTCCATGCTTCTACCGGAATGTCATCTGGTCCAACCGACTTGACCTAATTACATTTGCTTATTCATGAACTGACTATTCTCTTGATGCTTAAAATATCTCACATATGTTATGTATTATCTTAATGTAATAATTTTCAGAAACTTTTATAAAGACGTTACTGAGATATTACTTAGGTATTAATAATATTTCTGCATAGCAAATTAGCATGCAGCATATTAAAAAAACAAAACAAAAAAACACTACTTCGCTTAAGCAGTATCAGTGAACAGGCCTATTATGCTGATTTAAAATAATCTAAAATGACATCTAGTTTCATAGTTTTTACTTTTTCTCCCTCATGGATCTTTGATCATCTGCAGCAGTAAATGTTCTAAAACACTTACAATCTTATAAAGTGTTCTAGGCACAACTCCTAAAATACGGGTGCATCTGGTATATTTTCCAGCAGACATCGTTCTTCTGCTAGAATTTCAGTTTTGCTTTTCACCAGTCCAGCCAAAAGCTGAAATCAATCTCTGGGAATTGGTTTGCTGGTACATTATAGTGCTGGCATGATCTTCAGTCTTTTCCGCTGCACAGAAGCCAAGCTAGGCTTCCACCTACATCGTATCCAACAAGCTTCAGATTTATCATGTTACAACAAACACTGCACATTTTGTTAGACAGAATTGCTGACAGAGTTGCTGACTTTACAGTGTGCTGACATTGTGTTGTGTTGTATTGTATTGTATCCGTTGGTAAATGTATAAATCTTAGTTGCAATAAAATTACATTGCAATATTATTTTATTGCTATATGGTAGCTGTCAGTTTTCCTCTGAAATGCTGAAGAAAAAAAATATTATCATATGTTTATACCTTGTTTAAACTTTCATTTTGTGTATTCTTAAAACTGAATGTAAAAAGAAATGTAATCTGAGACAGATCAATCAGCTGAAACTCAGCCAAGCCTAATTCCTAAAAAATCGTAAAGAAAAATCCATTTATTCTCAAACAGACTTCTACCTGGACAGACAGTGAAACAGAGCTCTTCTTACACATATGACTCCTCTCTCCATGCTGCAGTTTACATTTCCACCAATCACACACCTCTCTGTCCTCAAAGCAACTCCATACACGGCTTGTGTCCAACCACATTCACTTTGTTCTCTAGTGTTCTTTACCACCAGGCTCCACAGGCAGATCCCTATCAGACACTTTGGAACAGGTATTCAAGCATCATCATGGCAGTCTCCAGAAATAAAAAAAATATTAAGTTATTTTTACTCTTTCTGCCTTAGGACCTATCACATCAGAACATTCTGGAACTGCAGATCTTCCATTCTTTAAAACAAAGAACTTTATAACTAGTGCTTGGCCATCCCAATTTCCTTCTAAATTCAAATTTCTTCAATATTTTTGGATTCAAATACTCTAAAAAAAATCTCTCCTAGAATTACCTTTTAACTACTATTGGAACACATCCCAGTTCTGTTCAAATATTGAAAACCTCTTAGAAACCTTCTTTCTGTACTTTTTCTTTTTAATCCTGAAACCAGATCACAGTTTACATTTACATTTACATTTGCGGCATTTAGCAGACGCCCTTATCCAGAGCGACGTACAAACGTGCTTTAAATCTCTAGTAGTGAATAAATCTACAGTTTCTTCCAAAGAACAATGTTCTAAACTTAATTTGGTTTGTTCTTGATGTTCTAAATGTTTACCCAGATCCAGATCCTAATTCAAATCTACAATTTTCTTAAATTATTTTCCTAATTTTGTTTAAAGCGCTCAACCAGATCCCACTTTATACTGTCTACTTTCTATATGACTTCTAGAACTCTTAGTCTGTTTCCAAATCTGTTCTTGTATTCTATTCTCCTCTAGACCTACTTTGTTTACTTGTTCTGGACCTCATGTCTAGATCCCAATTCTATTTTTGAATCTAATTCTCATTAGAATTAATTTATCTCTTTAGACACATTTTTCTGGTCTCATTTGTGTTTTGCAATCATCATTTCTTCTTTATCTTATTGTCTTATTTTTATTGCAATATACTGCATTTCATTTAATTGCTTTGGACAACTTTTCATGGTAAACCAAATTCAGTTGAGGTGCAAAATTTCATCTGTTACCGCCATATAAATTCTTGTTTAAAGACTTTTTAAGTACTAAACAACAACTTCTTGCTTGGATTTCTCTTCTAAACCTCAGAAAATGTTCTTTTCTCTCCCTTGTTTCATACTTTCTTCTATACATTTATTTTTTTATTCTTCTAGATCTGTTTTTATAGACTGGTGCTAACGGAGCTCCTCCAGATAAACGCGGGCAAAACCGAAGAACTGGTGGTGGATTTCCGTAGGCACAAACAAACTTCATTATCATCAGTGAACATTCAGGTGAAGAACATTGTGAGAGTGAACTCTTACAAATACCTGGTGTTCATCTGTACAGCAAACTGGATTGGACAGATAATACTGAGGCCATTTACAAAAAAAGATCAGAGCAGACTCTTTCTGCTGAGGAGACTAAGGTCTTTTGGAGTGCAGGGAGAGCTACTGAAGACCTTTTTTGACTATGTGGTGGCATCAGTCATATTCTATGGAGTGGTCTGCTGGTGCAGCAGTATCTCTACTGCAGACAGGAAGAGACTGGACAAGCTGATCAGGAAGTCCAGCTCAGTCCTGGGGATTCCCCTGGACCCTGTACAGGAGGTGGGAAAAAGGAGGATGGTAGCTAAACTATCATCATTGCTGGAGAACGTCTCTCACCTCCTGTATGAAACAGTTTCATCTCTGAGCAGCTCCTTCAGTCTTCACACACTGTTACATCCTAAGTGTCTGAAGGAGCGATACAGAAGGTTTTTTCTCCCTGTTTCTACTAGACTTTACAATCAGAGCTGCTCCCAGTGAACCAGTCACCAAAATACACACTGTTATTACTGTTTACCTGCAATAATAACAATAACAAAGTATTTTAAACAACACATGTGCAACAGAAATTTTAAAACTGTGCAATATTACCAGTGTGCAATATGCCTGTTAGCGTAACTACTTACTCATGGTCTCTTTTTTTCTTCTTTGTATTTATACATTTGTATTGTGTATATACTGTATACTACATTATGTATTATTCTTTTATATATTTACATTTCCTTTTTTTTTTATATATTTGCATTTCCTTTTCTTTGCTACTGTAAAAGAACAATTTCCCCACTGTGGGACGAATAATGGTATATCTTATCTTATTTTTAAAACATCAGTGAGGTCTGATCTTACCCTTGGAAGCCCAGGGGCGGAGCGGGCTGTTGTCATCAATGACATGGTAGAAAGTGAGCGGCAGGATGAGGAAGGGGCTGTCACTGGATGTGTCCACCTGAAAGGCCACATTCCTTTGGTCCAAACGAACTGTCTCACCCTCTTTAGTCAGAGATGTCTGCAGCAGCTTACCGGTTACCTGAAATATAAAGAATGCAGTGAATGCAAATATACTCTTAAATGTACACTCCTACACTTCCATAGATATATATATTTACATGGATAAATGTACACTTGAATATTTGAGTAAAATTGTAGAAGTCAAATGTCAAAACTCTATTAGAAAAACTAACACAAGTAAAAAGAAATACAGTATATTTGTATGAAACTACATTATACAAAAGTATAAGCCTATAAGATTACATTATTCAAAGTCAATCAAAGGGCATGATGCACACAAATATTCACACACTCATTCTCAGGTAACAGCAACTTATCCTAACCAATACACCTAACTGTTTTCGAGAAGTGGCAAGAAACTAGACAACCCCAGTGAAAAACACTTGGACACAGAAAGAACATGTAGAACTCTAAACAAGGTCAAGATAGAAGCTCTGGAACTGTGAGGTGGCAGTGGTGCATTCTGAGTTGTGTTAGGTGTAGTATGGTATCTGCTAAGAACTTATAGTATTCAAAGAGGATGACAATAAACTAGACAAGAAACTACAGTAGAAGTAGTTTTTAATATTTTTTTGTGGAAATTTTAATATTTTATTGTGGAAATGACTAAGTTTATTAAAAAAAGTATTTAGTAAAAAATAGGATTTCTCTCTTTTTCTCTAAGATGTTTGATCTTACTTATTTTCAGCTCCATCACTAGAAAGGAATGATCTATATATTTCCCATTTTTAAATTAAATGTTTTTAGAACATGCATGCACTTACCTGACAGCCCAGTAGCAGGCTTTTGCGCATGTTAGCTACACGGATCATAAGGCATGGTTGGCCCTGTTGACTAGCCACGACCGCATGCTGACTGAACTTTACAGTTTCACCACGCTTTTTCGGTCGAGCCACCTACACACAGAACAACACAGTTACTATATCCTCCACCTACAACTGTATACGTACATAATGCAAATCTAATGCATAGCACAGATCCTATACATACATCAGCAGCCACTGAATATACACAGCATAATCACACTTTTACTCATTTGGACACACAAGATGGTGTACATATTTTAAATTGTCTTGAAAATAATTCTGAATAATAAATTCAGTGTACATGAGAAAGTTTAGAAAGTTCCTTAATAGTTTTTGCTTTAGTCAGGTAGCATTTACTTATTACTTAGTTAAAGTCAAACTTTTTCTCCAAGCATGTAGTTTATTATTAGGAGCATGGAAGATGCACAGGGGAGCACCTATTGACCTATTTTAGAAAATGCAGCCTGTTGTTGACAATTATTACTGTTTAGATTTGTTTACTGCTTTCTTTGATTGATGTATACTTCAATGTGCATTATACCACAGTGTTGATGTCATAATTTATTTATTTTTTTTAAATCAGTGAGCAATGGATTTACAAATTTTGAATGTTAAACATATTACATTGTCTGCACATTATTATTTGCAATTGCATTCACTTTACCTTGGCAAGAAAAGTTCCTGTGATGAAGATCTCCATCACCATTGTGATAACTAGCTGCATTATGAGAAGGATGATGGCGACGGGACATTCTTCTGTGATGCACCGGAAGCCATAGCCAATTGTAGTCTGTGATTCCAGAGAGAAAAGGAAAGCAGCTGTCAGTGTCTGGACCTGCATCACGCAGGGGGTGTGGTTGGATGGTGGATCAAACTCTGGAAAGAGATAGAAAAGATATTAAACACACTTCCAAATAATAGAAAACACCCATTTTTAAATATCGACCTCCTGTATTCTCACCCAGCAGGTCTCCGTGCACCAGCGCCACCAGGTACCACAGTACACCAAAAGCAAACCAGGTCCCAGCAAAAGTGGCAGAGAATAGGAAAAGCTTGTAGCGCCATTGCATGTCAAGAAAGGTAGTCCAAAGGTCACGCAGGTAGAGAGCTCCACGGCCAGTGACATGCTCAATGCGTACATTGCTTCGGCCGTCCTTAGACAAGACACGCCGACGCCTTCTCAATGCTGCAGGTCCACCTCCAGCACCACCTCCACCACCTCCAACACCTCCACCTAACAGCGGCTTTAGGACCTCTGTCTGAGTTTGGGAATGGCAAACCTTCTGTGGGGATGGACTACGGGAGGAGGGAGGAGTGGACGAAGTCATGGCTGAAGAGAGCAAGAGATAGTGGAGCATGTAATATCTGGCATACCACCAGGAATATAAATTATCGATAGCACTATTGCATGACTACTTTGCTAATAACCGGACATCGGACTGGTACAGCAGCATAGCTGACGGGGGTGTTTTTATTACAAATGATTGATTATGAGATCGAAGTCATTATACAATGACTATATTATCAGATTAAACAATAAACGAGTCATGTAAAAGGAATGACATTAATACAATCAGCTCTTACTGCTCTTCAAACCAAGAAAATGACACAGTCAAAATTTCAGCTTAGTTACTACACATATCTCAGAGGATTGACTATTAATATTTGAGTAATATTGACCTAGCCTTTTAAGATGGAGGTTCTTGTCAATGCAGCAATCCCCTCAGTCCATTATAACATTATGATAAAAGACCCATTTATTGTCACAATTACCGATTATTGTTCTTAGTGTTTATTATTAAGCATCATATTTAAATAATTTAAAATCACAGCGGCACAGACCCGGTTCTTCTGCTTAATGATTAGCATTAATATTTGCATGCTCTCCCAGGTTCTGGATGTGGGAAGAGTTGGTGTATTGGGTAAAGTTAATTGCCCCTAAGTGGGAAAATGTATTCAACTCAGCAGTTATTTGGCTGACAAGTAAATACATGTTAATCAAAAATTATACATGGTTTAACACTTATTATATACTAGGTCATTGTGTAGGTATACATAGACACAATGCATTGGCATATACCTGCCTACCTACTTAAAACTTTCTTTCGGCTTCTCCCATTAGGGGTCGCCACAGCGGACCATCCGCATGTTTGATTGCGGTGCCCTTCCTAACGCAACCCTCCCCATTTATCCAGGCTTGGAACTGGAAAATAAGAGTGGCTGGTAAATTATTAAAATATTTAGAGATTTGGAACATATTTGTCTAATTTGATACAACTCAGTTTGGAAGTGCTTGGAGAACTCACATGATAGTCCAACCATTTTACCTGGTAATCTGTTTGGTGGTGGGAGTCATACAGTGGTGAATTCATCTCAGCACTGCACTGGAATTTTTTATGATAGTTTTTAAACATGACTCATTTGTTGGCTGTATATTTTTGGTTGGTGAATGATTGCATTTCTCACTAAATATAATGCTAAGGTGTTTAAAATGACTATACACTTGTTCCAGCACCACACACATGACCATGCCCACTGCCCTTTATTGTTCCTTCAGTGCTGATATTTGGTTTCAAAGTCTTACATCTCTTTTTTTTTCCAGTGTTCCTTGTTTCCATGTTTTGTTTTTTCAATGTGCCTTTTTTTTATTATGGCATGTTTAAGATTGCAGGTTTGCACTTTGACCCACACTTTGGGTTATGATTATTGTATTTGCCCATCATCTGGTAAAAGAGTGAATGTATGTGTAGGTTACAAATACTTGATAAACTAGCAACGGAATGCCTAATATACAGTTCATGGACTTATTATCAAACCTTCATGCTTTTGTCAAGGACGCTTTTATCTTAAACATCTTGAAGACCTCAGTTCACATTAACAAATGAATAGTATCCAGACATGAGTTTGTAGTTCTCTTGGGACCAGCAGCAGATTCCCACTTGCCCATTCTTCTCATTCAGTTCTAACTGTTTATAAATGACCTTAAATTCTCTGAATGTCTTCTTGTTAGAAATTGTAAAAGTATCAACAACAGTTTTTACCACAAAGCCCTTTTCTATGACACAAAAAAAACCTCAGCAGCATTACAACCAACAGGGCCAACATGATAGCATCTGGGACAATGTGGCGCCCACAGGGTGACCCTGAACATTTACTCGGTCCCTCACCACCAGAGCAATGTGCTTTTAGTACTTTTAGTAGAACTCTTAGTGGCACTCAACCAGTGTCATAATAGGCTGTCTGGAGAATGCAGTGCTGATGCTATCTAGTACAAAGAAGGGTAGCTTTTCCTCTTGTGTATAGCAGGGAAACATGGGTACATTCGGACCCAGGGGTGCTGCTGTTGTCTGTAGAACTTTATTCAGATGCCCAGCTGCTCTGGCACATGATGCAGGTCTCATTGAGATGAGCCTCTCTCGGCTGGCCTCTTGCTTTCCTTGCTTCTTTATACCACAGGCTTGCTAAAATGCTCAGGGGGAGCACAGACAAGGGTGGTTTATTCAGTGTATGCAAAGAAAAATAAGAAAGAGAAAGTTTTGTTCTCATAAAGAGATGGAGTTTAAAGAAGTGATTTATGGACAGGGGGGTCTGTGATGAATTACTGCATTATTGCATGTATTACTGGCACTGTACTTGTACCATGCACAATGATTACGTTGAATCTAATTAAATTATAAGAAAATTAAACAAACCACATTGTTCTGTTTATATTCTTTAAGAATCATTATGCTATTTTCCATATATATTATCTATCTATCTATCTATCTATCTATCTATCTATCTATCTATCTATCTGTCTGTCTGTCTGTCTGTCTGTCTGTCTATCTATCTATCTATATATATATATATATATATATATATATATATATATATATATATATATATATATATATATACACACTATTTCTGCTTTCAACATTTTTTAGCAGTTGACGCTGTTTTTTGACTACAAAAACAATTTAAAACCTTTGTAGAATCATATCCCTTATGAGAAAAGGTTAAAACCTAGAAAAGGCTTCATACCTAGGCCAGATGTAGGGGGGGCCACCCAAGTCTGAGCTGAATAAAACCTCACTTGAAAAGCATCTTTTGTCTCCTCCACCTCCCATCCGCATTCTGTATCCATAAAATAAATCTCCTGCTGTTGCAGTGGATGGTCTCTCATGGATACACCATCACTGGATAATCTCACCTGAATAATGAATATTTGTGCCTAAGAACTGCTCGTCCCTCAGAGTGCATAAAGGGTTGCCAACTTCTAAAAAAAACCCAGCAAAAGTTTGAAAGAATTGAGGAACAGTTTGTCTTAACTCCTTTATCTTGCTGAAACTTTGCTCTGATATCATCATTTCATAGATACGAGCAAGTTGGCTATCAGTATATCTGTAAACATCTTAACATTTGTTTAGTACTGTTGCAGAGTATTGCTTTTCCTTAGATTGCATATTCATTCACTGCTTTAGCTGTTTTTTGGTATGATAAAGAATAATGAATAAATGATATTCAATAAAGAATATTATCAGCTTCATTATTATCCCAGCAAACATCTCTCTCATTTCCTTCAGACATTTTTTCACCATCCTTCTTTTCAATTCAGTTCCATTACACTCTGATCCCCAGCACTATCACTGCATGTCACTTTCTCTGTCTTTCAATCTCTCTCTCTTGCACTCTGTTTCTCTTTCCTTCGATTCATTACACTCACTCGGCAGTATAATGCTACTCTCTCTCTCTCTCTCTCTCTCTCTCTCTCTCTCTCTCTCTCTCTCTCTCTCTCTATGTTACACTCACACTGGGGATATGAATAGGTATCTGTCTGCCCTCTGTGCTCTGAATACTAACACTGGATGGAGAAAGAGGGGGCTGGCCCTCAGAAGCCATGTGTGATAGGCTGAGTGTACACACAGCTGACCTCTGAACTCCATCTGAGTACACACCACACACAGATACTGTACTCAAAGTTATACACTGAGTGTGCACTCAGGCACACACTGACTTAGAGACATGTATTCAAAATACAGTCGTGGTGGAATGTAATGCTGCAGGACGTAGAAGCATCAACTTTAAGTTGAGAGTTCTCATTTCTCGCTCTTTGTCTCACTTTCTCTCCTCTATTAAAGCCTTGCACCATCCCTCGCTTTCTGTCCTTTATGCACAAAAATCCTTTGTTTGGAGAGGAGATGAAAGGGACAAAAGCCACTATTGAAAAATACAACACTCTGTGTGTGTGTGTGTGTGTGTGTGTGTGTGTGTGTGTGTGTGTGTGTGTGTAGAGTAAGAGAGAGAGGAAGAAAGAATGAAAGAAAAAAAGAATCTGTGCAGTGTGTTAGAAAAGAAGATATAAAAAGTGGAGCGATGCATTGATCATTAGCAAACACATTCATCAGTATTTTGCAGTCGTACTTTTCAGCACTTTTCCCTCTCTGACCCCAACAAAAATAAAAAAAAACCTTCATCAAATTCTACACAACCTCCACACAAGCTTGGCACAACTTTTATTCAACCCCCATGCTGTCTTTTGATGACCTTCATCTTTTTTAAACAAGTCCCATAAAGGGACTCTGCCAAGGTGCATTAAGTCTTAAAATATTTACTGACCTGGTCATTTTTTTGCTACTTTAAAGTCAAGGATAGAATAAAAAATGTTCATGCCAATTGTAACCGTAGCTGTGATTGGCATGAAGGGTCTGTTCATATTGCTCCAATAGAGCTAAACATTTTTTGAGGGAAAAAATTGCATAAATGTTGTATGTACCTCTATTTTTTCCAAATAATCTGTCACTTAATGTCTACAAATGAATTACATCTTTACCATTAGCACCCAAATGTTAAAATGCACAGAATGATATTGAGCTATTTTGTAGCCCAGACTTCAGTGACAGTTATGTCCTGTGTCTACATTTGATGAAACTCAGCTTGGATTTGGTGTGCATTAGGGCTAATTTATTTAAGCATTATATCATTATATCAATGAAGGACTAAAAAAAAAAAAAAGGTATATTATTATCTTATACCTTGATTTTTCAGAATGTATTTATAGAAACAAGAGGAATATAGATTAAACCAACACCAATCAAAGTGTAACATATGCAATGCTTTTATATGATTTGAATGAAGATAAAGGTCCTTTATATTTGTCAAATATACTTTACAGCACATGTACTCTTCATCGCATATCCCACCAATGTTGGGAGCTTGGGTCAGAGCACAGGGTCAGCCATAATACTATGAGGGTTAAGGGCCTTTCTCAGGGGCCCCAAGAGTGGCAGCTTGGTGTCACTGGGGCTTGAATCCCCGATCTTACGATCATTAACCCATAACTATATTAATATATAGAAATATCAATTGCTGGAACTTGAAAGACAAAAAGCAACACTGTTATTTCTGATTTTCAATTTTTAGGGCTCAACATTAAGTTTTACAATCATAAACTTTGATCACCCTGATAGAGTAAACAATGGTATTAGCTCTGTTCCAAATAGCCACTCAAGGTCTTATTCAAACCCTGGCTTTGTGCACAGTGATGTTATCATGCTGGAACAAGTTTGGATCTCCAAACTGTGATAACTGTTTTAGAAAAAGGCACAAATTGCTGGAAAAGACATGTGACACTATACTTTTGTCCACATAGTGCAGATATTTTTTATTGTATCCAAATAGATCAACGTTTGCTCTCTTCCTATATATGTCTAATTCCTGGCTTTTTGGGTATCACAAATTCATCCACACCATCTTAAATATATAGCCGTCAGTTTATAATGCACTTTCAATCTAAATTCATTTACCCCTCAACTAATCCTGGATAAATACAGAGAACTAGTTTAGCGAATATCTTGGCAGTAATTGAATTTTGGACAGTTCTTCCATGTGCTTTCTCTCATTAGACTGCTCATTTTGCAAAGAGCTAATACCATTGGTCAATCTATTACACAGCCCAAAGTTAACATTACAGACAGAATTTTGACTGGACCTATCAATGAAAACATATCAGGCAAGGACGCAAATATGTAATGAAACACTGCTTCAATTTGTTACTAGTATATAAATACATAAATATCAGCATATTGTTACAGCTTCATATCAGTACTGCCATTAATAAAATACACATTCTTCATTCTGCAACTGGGTTTGCTATTCAGTAATTACATGGACTGGTATGTAGTCATAAACAAGGAAACGCTTCTATACAGGAAAAGCATGAAATGCAATGCTGAACACTGGTCAGTGCATCTCATTAAATCTTGACAATGGTGTATTATGATTTTTTTTTCAATGCTGTTTTAACATAGAGACCCTTTGTAAGCAATTGATTCATACATGCTCAAATTTGCACTCAAACTGGAGATACAATGCTAAACTGACTAAAAAGCACTGAAGTTTTTATGATCACACCGTTTAGCATTATACAAGCTACATGCAAAAAATTAATGTCAGTGCACCCAATAATGGTCTTCAAGCTAAAAGCATAATCTCCTCAAGAGTGGTGATTAATAACTATTTATATTAAATGTGGAATAAATGACATCACTTTGTACCTTGAAGTCAGGTTTGAGAGCAGGGGTTCCCCATTTATTATTTTACTTATTTTTTTTAATACACAATCCATTAGCATGAGTATCATCATAGTTGTTTATTTGTTATTAAGTTCTTATAGTTATTAGCTTGTTTGACTACTTAAATTTAATTAGTTTAATCCAAATTGCATCAAATTAAATACATGCTGCCTATAAATAATGTTGTACTGTACTTTAATCTATTATACAAAACACATTTAAATAATATTCTTGTTCAAATTACATTTGTACTAATGGCAAAAGTATAATTTTATTTTTACAGTTTAGTTGTCCCTGACAACATCAAAGTTAAAGAAACTTGTATTAATGCTTTGGTGATTTATAATGAATTTAATATTACTGCATCATTCATTCATGCATTCATTCATTCATTCATTCATTTATCTTCAGTAACCACTTTCTTCTGGTCAGTGTCCGAAGTCTCAGTGACACTGATTGTCGTGCACCATGTTTGCAGCCGTTAACACATTTGTTTGCATCTATAGGAGCAACTTATCATAACTAATCCATGCATATTTTTGGATTGTGTAATAAAACCAGAGAACCAAGAGGAAACGCATTGAAGCAAGTTGGGAATATGTACAACTTCACAAAGCAGTTATCTGAACTCCGATCAGCCTGGTTTATCATACGATTTGCTGTCATAATTGTTTGGTGAGTTTTGATTTTCTTATTGAAACCCCTCAATTAGTGTGAACAAGCAAACAAACAAACAAACAAACAATCAAATAAATCAATTGCAGTACCATCATTTATGCAGCAGGTGCAACATCCAAACTGAGATTTCTGGAGACTGTGTTTTCTGCTCTTACCTTATGACTTCAGACTTGGTCGCAGTTTTGTGAGTTTTGTTGCTGGTTTGTTTGTTTGTTTCTGCTCCTGTTTGTCAGAGTGAAGAGACACCCGAGTGCACTTTGAGGCCGAGAAGAGCTGACAGAGACAACATGTCCACACAGGCTGCAAAATCTTCACTTTACTACAATCTTAGCACTTTTCCTTCATCTTTTGGTACTGGCCATGGCAAATTAGAGAACTTCTAACCGTGCAGAAAAATTTCAGCAGCTAAAAGTCTGAAAGTTTGCAGAAGTTTGTATGGTGGATGGAGAGAGAGCGGAGTGTCAGTCGGTGCCGCTGCTGGTTGGAGGATGATACGGATTTATTATGCACTGACTTTCTCTCTCTCTCTCTCTCTCTCTCTCTCTCTCTCTCTCTCCCTCTTCAGGTGGTTGAACTTCTTGGAAAATGTAGTTTCCGGCTCTAAACAAACTGTTTCATATTGTAGACCCCATTTTCTCCGTCTCAGCACCTTCTCTACTCATTAATTCTGCTTTTCCCTGCGCTCCTCCACTCTCTCTCCCTCTCCTCTCTCTCTCTCTCTCTCACTCTCTCTTTCTTTCTTTCTCTCTCTCCCACTGGTCACTCTGAATGGAGCTGTTGTATTTCACTTGTTGGAGGTCCTTGAATATTCAGCCTCCGTATACTTTTTCGTGTCAATTTACATAAGCTGAAATGTGACTCTGTAAATCAGCATTATGTCTGTGTGTGTGTGTGTGTGTGTGTGTGTGTGTGTGTGTGTGTGTGTGTGTGTGTGTGTGTGTTGTAATAGTGAATGGTGATGCTGAATCACTTCCACTCAGAGCTTCTCTTCTCTTTTTTTATTTCTTTCTTTCTTCAAAATAAAAATACAATAAATTAAAATCAATTGATTGACTCTTTCAATTGTTTTTTTTTTATTAAAGAATCATTAATATAATTACCCTGAATTGTAGATAGATAGATAGATAGATAGATAGATAGATAGATAGATAGATAGATAGATAGATAGATAGATAGATAGATAGATAGATAGATAGATAGATAGATAGATAGATAGATAGATAGATAGATAGATAGATAGATAATTTTAATAAAACAAATTTAATATTGCAAAAAAGAAGAGGAATAATAATGATATTTATTATTAATAACAAAAATAATAATATTAATAATAAACACATTTATCTGCATTTTATAGAAGAGACAATTATAGTGGAACGTGGCATTCCATGTAGGGAGAAGTGTTTAAAAACCACACACAAATCCACAGATTTATATATATATATATATATATATATATTTTTTTTATTTATTATTATATTATTGTTTTTTCTGCTGTTGTTTTGTTTTGTTTTGTTTTGTTTTGTTTTGTTTTGTTTTGTTTTGTTTTGTGTTGTTGTTTTTTTAAAGGTAATTTTTAAACATGTAAAACAACTCCACCTGTCATTTCTCTCCAGACCTCACCCACCTGCCTGACCGTCACGCTCCTCTCGAGACACCTCCCACCTGTACGCTTCAAGTGTTCCACTCCAGGCCCCTCTGCTGTATTGTTAAGCATTGTTAGTAATGGTGTTCTTGTATACTCACCAGCATTTACTGTGCATTTATACTGCAGCAGTGCACAACGTGTACCAGGTATTTCCTCCTCTGTGTAAATTTTTTTTTTTTATTGTATTTTTATTGTATATTATTTTATTTATTATATATATATATATATATATATATATATATATATATATATATATAAAGGTATCTATACCAGTGGAGGGTCATTCATGCATTTCACTTCTAGGCCTTCGGTGTTGTACCTGAATCTACCCACTTCTGAATATGTTACGCTTTATAACAGAGTGCTGGATTACAGACGGGACTCTCATGCAGCGAAGAATGCCATTACTAAAGCAAGAAACCCAACTGACACAATTCAATGGCAATTTTCTGATATTAGATGTTTGATCTCAAATTGATTATCAGCATCAATCACAAACACATCATCATAATTCTCTCTCATGCCACTAGCACTAGAAATCGAGGAAATAATCCTAATTCATTTAATGTTTGTTGGGCAAATCTCAATTTATTGTTTGATTATTAGATAATTGTTATTAATTATTGATGCATTATTATTATTTTATAATATTGTCTGCTGTCATTTGTACGGTGTGTGTACATGCTCTCTCATACTTTTTATGATGACGTAATAAGCAATGAGTACCACAGACACGCCTGTACTGAGAGCTAGAATCTGAAATCCGATCTCAGTTTGACAGCTGCTCTGGACACTACCTGAATTTATCAGGCTTACATCTATTTTAATATTCTTTGTAACTATCCATAAACTTGTACTAATAAATCACACTTAGGTAGTTTGGTTATAGGAGCACATTAAAATAACTAATCCAGAAGAAACCCATAGAAATGCATGTACAACATAACAAAGCAGTAATCTAATCTCTGATCAGATGGTTTCATCACATGTTTTGCCAGCATTATTGATGTTTTTTAGTTTAGATTTTCTTAGTAATTCTCTTTCTTATCATTTCTTATTAATGCTTTAATTAACTAAATGTAAATTCTTGCTAACTGTAAATTGAACTGATCCGTGACTTAATATCCAAGGTATGTATCGAACTGTGAATTTTGTGAACCGTTACATTCATAATATATATAGAAAATGTAATAATATATTTTATATATTTTAATAAAACATTTTGGTCATTAGATGTTTTAGAGGAGACACAAGCAGCTCAGGAGTGGTGAACTTTAATATGAGTTGGTCAGCAGAGGATGCAGGTCTTACAATGGATAGGATGTTAAGAGGAGAGGATTGACAGAGAGAGAGAGAGAGAGAGAGAGAGAGAGAGAGAGAGAGAGAGAATGAAAGAGCATGGAGGAAGAAGAGAGGAAGAAATTGAAGAGGTCAGAGCAGTTCTTGGCTTGACGAAGTTCTGTCGGAAGAGGTCTTTCCCCCTCTTTCCCTCTCCTTCCCTTTCTTTGTTTACCATTTTCTCTGCCTTTGTACATCGTTGTTTTTTCCGGCACATGGAACCCTCTTTTCCTCTCTCAGGCATTCTCTCCATCAAGCTGTTGATATTCTGGATAGGTTGCCTCGTTTTAGCAACCTCTTTCTCTGAAGCTGGTCTAGACACGCACACGCGCACACACACACACACACACACACACACACACACACACACACACACACACACTTCCCAGGCCCCTTAAAAAAGGAACAAGTACATCACACACACACACACACACACACACACACACACACACACACATACTCACTAAAACACATGGTGCACTTCAAACTGAGGTGCAAGATTTTGTGCTGCATTTTACACACACACACACGGAGAGAAGGAGAACTTTCATTCATTCAGATTTTTTAAACCATGTCTGTGAATGAAAGGATTAAAGACACTGGGGACATTTTGTTTTCTGCAGACTGAAGAAGATAAATGGTCTTTAAACAGATGGGGGGGGTGAGAGAGCGAGAGAGAGAGAGAGAGAGAGAGAGAGAGAGAGAGAGAGAGAGATTTATCTGGAACAGTCCATTCTCTGTGTATCTCAGGGTGCACCTCTACCAAGACTCATGCAGTTCTAATTCAGTGGGTCTCCAAGACAACTCTGGACTACGGCTTACAGTCCAGCAATGTTTACTCTGTGTACTTTTCTTTCGATCTATCACACACCACGCATTCATAAAAGGCTTATCCTTCCTGCAATTAAACTTCGAGACCCTTTGCTGCAGCATCTTCACATTAATTTACTAAGGAAAGACATCTGCTTTCCTGTAGCTCTAAAACTGTGTTTGCATCGTGGCTACACTTTATTTACTACCTTGATCAGCCTGGCTTTCCCTTTACACAACACCTGCACATCAAGTGCATATCTTTATACACACATAATAAATCATTAAGTGTAACTCGTGCCTAGTTTTATAAACGTCTTCTTGGGAGAATCTACTTAACTGCTGTTTTACTTTATTACTGGACTTCTTTAGTACTTTATTAGCTAAAGTGAGATTTATTCGATAATTTCCCTGAGGCACAGTGGATCAAACGAGAACATAAATGCAGCTCAAATCTACTATTTTAAACTATAGATTAACAGTAACTTTCCATTCCAGTTACTGAACATGAATGAATGAATAAATTAATAAATTAATGTTTTTCAAACATGGAATAGGGGGTTGTATTTTTTGTACAAATAATAATAATAATAATAATAATAATAATAATAATAATAATAATAATAATAATAATAATAATAATAATAATAATAATAACAATAAATAAATCAATAAAAAGCATGGGTTTTTTGGAAAAGTTTCCACATGGTGGCAGTGTTACTGAGTAGAACATGAATGTTCTTTATTAAAATCCCAGTCCTGGTATTCTAATGAGTAAATGTATGTAACTAAAAAGATTTTCAGATTTGTTCAGTTTCACTTTGTAAGTGTTGCATGGTGAATGGGCAGATGAAATAAGACAGCGAAATAAAAATCATTGCAATAAAATGCAATAAATCACTAATAAAATTAGTGGCTTATTCCTCTTAAACTCTATTACAGTAATTTTAGGTATTGATGAATGACAGATTTTACATTCAATTAATACAATTTCGACATTTAAAATGCATGTTTATAAAGTTAGTCCCGCTCCCAAACTAATTTCTTAATAAGATAAAAGAAAACACTCCTCAGTTTTAAAGACTATCCTATACCAGTTAACTGTAAACTTCTGATTGTTACAAAGTGCTCACACTGGAGATTCCTTCCAAAAATGTTAAATAAATCTCTTCATAACACATTACAACACATTGTAATCCTTACATAGATTTAGATTATCTTTATCCTCTCTATAAGTGACTGTGAATGAGCTGTTTATATACACTATGCACAATTATTAGGCAAGTGATTATTTTGACCATATCATTATTTTATCCATAATTGGTGTATTTGTGTAATGATGGAGGGTGTGGCCTAAGGAGATCAACACCCTACATCAAGGATTGCATAATTATTAGGCAGATTCTTCTCCTCAGGAATAATGGGCCATAAAAGCGATTTAACTGACTCTGAAAATTCAAAAATTGTAAAAAGTCTATATTATCGATATTGGGGTGTGATCACAGAACCATCAAACGTTTTGTAGCAAATAGTCAACAGGGTCGCAAGAAACGTGTTGAGAAGAAAAGACGCAAATTAACCGCCAAAGACTTGAGAAGAATCAAACATGAAGCTACCAGGAACTCATTATCCTCCAGTGCTGCCATATTCCACAATTGCAACCTACCTGGAGTGTCAAGAAGTACGAGGTGTTCAGTTCTCAGAGACATGGTCAAGGTAAGAAAGTCTGAAACCCGACCACCTCTGAACAAGACACATAAGTTGAAACGTCAAGAATGGGCGTTGAGATGAGATAAGAGTGACTCATAAAGGACCAGATGGATGGGCCCGTGGTTGGATCAGTAACGGACACAGAGCTCCACTTCGACTCAGACGCCAGCAAGGTGGAGGATGGGTACTGGTCTGGGCAGGTATTATTAAGATGAGCTAGTTGGACCTTTTCGGGTTGAAAATGAACTCAAAATCAACTCTTAGAAGACACTTTAGTCACGCAGTGGTACAGGAAAAGTCTGCATCTTTCAAGAAGAGTTTGATTTTTATGCAAGACAACGCTCCATCACATGTATCAAAGTACTCCACTGCGTGGCTGGCCAGTAAAGGTCTTAAAGCTGAAAAACTAATGGCATGGCCCCCTTCTTCAACTGACTTCAACCTTATTGAGAACTTTGGGCCCTTCTTAAGCAGGAAATGTACAGTGAAAGTAAACAGTACACCTCTCTGAACAGTGTCTGGGAGGCCGTGGTTGCGGCTGCACAAAAAGTTGATTTTGACTAGATTAAGAAACTGACTGACTCCGTGAATGGAAGGCTTGTGACTGTTATCGAAAAGAAGGGTGACTTTATTAGTCACTGAGGTTTTCTTTTTGAAATTTCAGAAATGTTTATTTGTAAATTTTGAGTTTGTTTATTATTCTCACTTTAACAGGTGAAAATAAACAAGTGAGATGGAAAAATTTTTGTTTTTCATTTATTTGCGTAATAATTCTGCACACTAATATTTGCCTAATAATGGTGTACATGTAGATCTCTTGTGTACATGTAGATACTCTCTTAAGAAAGCCAAAACTTCACTTTTACTACTTAAATGTTCAGGTTTGAGTGTTTGTTAACATTTTGGATTGACCAAGAGGTCTGTAGATGTACAATAACAATTTAATTAATCCTCAAAAACACAACTTGCCTAATAATTGTGCACACAGTGTAGAAATAATAAGATATTCTATTTAGTGCATTAATATTACCTGTGATTAGCTTTGCAGCTAGTTGATAGCACACATTTACCTCTTTATCTTTTCTTCTTACTCTTTCTCTCATGCCTTTCTGTTACATTTGGTCAGACTTAATATGGAACAGCATGTCTCTTCAAATGTACTTTATTCAATTTACATGCCCATGAGACCCTCAGTTGGGTTCTCAACAGAAAGCAAACAGTGAGTAGGACTGTTAGTCTGTGTATACCTTTGTAAATAAAGAACATAATGACCTTACTGCCATACCGCTGCTAAATAAAGGTTTTTTTAATTTGGTTTGTTTGTTTTTTTCTGTTTATTAGTAATATACCTTAAATCATTATCATGTAGGTATTCCTCAATGATAACAGTAAGGGTAAACCTCTTATGAAGTTATGCATGTTCTCATGCAAAATAGTCAGACTAGACTATTATAACAGCAATAGCATGTGAAATCAAAACATTACACTGTTTTTGTTTTTCTTTTAAACATGTCTGGGTCAGTACCCCCTCAGTGACTTGCAGAAAATGTGAGTTATGTAACATTAGTTAGCGTTCCAGTTATCCGTTAACTGTGATAGGTTAAACGGTAGGGGAGGGAGTCAAATGTTTTCTGGAACATTCTCTAATATGTAGCTGACAGAAACTGCATTTTCCCATTCAGCTCAGGTCATATGCCAACCATAAATTGACAGTATAATAACAATCACTCCTATTTTTATTTTGTCCTTATAATTGTTCTTATTGGTAGTGCTTTAGATTTCTTATTTTTACAAACCTCGATCCTTTAAACAAACTCTTATGTCAAGGCAAAATGGCTTTATTTTCTTCAAATAAAGCCTTAAAATGTTTCCAAACTTCTATTTTTAACTACATGGTTAACATGAATTTTGCAAGAAACCATGGGTCACTTCCCTCAAAAAGAAACCATTCAAATGGTAAGAGACCATCATACTGGTTTCATGGACATTACTTTTAAGAGTACCTTATTAATCCCAAAAAGAAAGTGTAATTTTTCCACATGTCCAGTTTGGGTCAGAGCACATGGTCAGCCATGGTGCACCTTGTTCAAGGGCCCAACAGTGACAGTTTGGCAGTGCTGGAGATTGAACCAACAACCTTTTGTTCAGTAACTCAATGTTCCGTAACTCAACTTAACTGTTGAATCATCACCGCCCCCTTTATTATACAAGGCAGGTCTGTGGCAGAAACCATATCCCTTATGAAACTGTAAATAATCTATCACAAAGTTCATCTGTTTTCTGCCATTATGAAAATTGCAGATGCCCTGGCTATATACATTACATTCTGTACATTCAATTGTATTGATTTTACTCGCATTTGCAGAATTGTTAATGGGATGTGTTCACTGAATATTGCTGGGGAATGTCAAAAAACTTTAATATTGTGAAGATTTTTTTTTTTTTTGTAATTTCATTTGGTAAGTGAAACTGTCATATATTCTAGATTCATTAAATATAAAGTGAAATATTTAGATACATTTTTGTTTTTATTTTGATGATTACTATTTACAACCCATGAAAAACTAAAATTACAGTAGTTCAAAACATCCCAATATTTCCCATACAAAAAAGAAGGTTTTTATGCAGAATGTATTGAATTTTATAAAATATTGTAGTCAATACTTCGTCAGGGCACCATGGCATTCATTTGCGTATTTCTGAAGCATGCCATGGAGGTGATAAGCCTGTGGTACTGCTGAGGTGTTATTGAAGACCAGTTTGCTTTAATAACTGTCTCAAGCTTGTTTTTATTGTTTGGTTCTGTGTTTCTTATCGTCCTTTTAACAATACCCTTTAGACTCTCAATGGGGTTCAGGTCAGGCGGCTGGCCAATCAAGCAGAGTAGCATCATGGTCAGTAAACCAGTTAGCAGTAGTGCTGGCTCTGTGAGCAGATGCCTAGTCCTGCTGGTTAAGAAAATTGGCATATTCATATTCAGCTTATCAGTAGAATAAACATTGAACTCTTAAATTTCCTGGTATACAGTTGACTCTTGACATAATAAAATACAGTTTAGCAACACCACCAAGTGTGAAAATTTGACAATGGACTTCAAACAACTTGAATTATATGCTTCTCAACTTATCTCAACTCCTGGACCTTGATTTCCAAATGAAATGCAAAATTGACTCTCACATGAAAAGATGATTTTGACCTCTGAGCAACAGTTTAGCTCTTTTACTCCAAACCCCGGGTAATACACTTCTAATTTTGTCTTTGTATTGTATTAGCAGTGGTTAGGGACTAGGAATTAAACTAGAAATCAGTGTGTGGTGCCTCTTGATGCACTGACTCCAGCTTCAGTCCACTTCATCAAAGCTTTCCAAAGTTCTTTAATTGGTTTGGCTTGACAATTAAAGCTGCAACCATTCTGCTGCTTGTACACCCTTTTCCATCCTTTCAGTGAACTTTTCATTAATATACTTTGATAGAGCACTCTGGAAACAGCCGGCCTTTTAATGAAGACCTTGGCTTATGATCATCTTCTGAAAAAGAGTCAAGTCAGCAGCCTTCCCAATGATTGTGGTTGTGTGTTCTGAACTAGACAGAGAGATACACAGTATTTTATTATATAAATTATATTTTAATCACAATTTAAATGAAATATTCTGCATTTTATGATAATATATTTTTTATATATTTGAGCTGGGACATAAGAATCATAAGATAATTAAAATAAATTTAAAAAATGCTTAAAGCATTACATGTTTACATGTTACAATCTACAAAACATTAAACTGTCACTTTTTTAAATAACTGCCTAAAAATATACAACTTTTTCAAGATATTCTAATTGTTTTAGATGCACCTGTATGTTTAGTAATATTTTACACAGCAGCACTTTCTACTGTATCTGGTAAATTATAGCTCTGATTCTCAACTACTGGCTCTAACAGTGTGAATAGTGCAACAGACAATATCACATTCATTTGCATAACACTGTTCAGATTTAAAATCATCAGTTCACATTGGGTTAACATCGCTAACTGGAGCGTGTTGGCGTGGGAAATATGGTGAGGCAATATTTCTCCATTTTTCTCTCAGCTGCCAGAATGGATGATTATGTAAGGAAGACTGACTGATTGCATAAGCATAACCCAGAGTTCATGTTTCTAAATCAGGAATTTTCACCATTCTAAAGGAAACATTGTGGCACATGGTCAATGTTCAAAAGGTATTTGGCACTCCAGACTCCTGCATGTGTGGAGTAAAGAATAGTTTATTACAGAAGGGGGAGTGAAGACAGTCTGTGGTGAAAGCCATATTCATGGGCCAACATGACCTCGCTGGTTGATAGTGATAAGAGCCTTGTGCTTAGCCAATAGCCTATGCATAGTTGTGCACTATTGTTAGTGTTTATCAACTCTTTTCAGCCTCTTGCTGAATTTACTCTTTTATAAAGAGCTCAGGTTCAGGAAGCATATAATAATGTAGAATAATTAAGGATTTCTGTTTGACTTTGTAAACACTTGTAGATCATTTTTAATTACATTGCCAAATTACAGAAATGGAAGTCTGGGATCTTGAGAGGAGCAAAAGAAAAGGACTATCAGAAGTCAGACAATGTCACAGCTCTCTGGGTGGGAGGGTTGACATGACACCTCTCTCTGCCCTATCACTCACAGCAATGCTATAGTCAATTACATGCATAATGGTGAGCTTAAGCATGTGGAAGCAGGTGATAGCTATTTCCTTTATCGTCTTTTGTTAATGTTTTGTTATACAGCATGAATAGCTGTTTGAAAATCAGATTGACGTGCCTTTATTCATCTGGTTGTTAGCTGTTATGTGAAAGAGGGGCAAATGATGTGTAAGGAGCAATCTTTCTCTAAATCTACAAACATCTATAGAATAAATGTAGGTGAATGCATATCACAAATTGTCCATTTTTTAAACCAATAAAAGTAAAATCACCTGACACTAGAAGGTGTTCTGAAATGTAATTAATTATAATTTACAAAACACTGCATGGGAAATTTTGGATATTTATGTATAAGTAATGAACAAAAAGACTTAACTATAAGAATTTTTTTATTGAATAAATTAAAGAATTTTGAAATTCTGAAATTTGCTCTGAAATGTTAGTGTTTCTTGCAGAATAACTAAAACCAAATGCTATCACAATGCTGCAAATGTTCATCTGTACTACGAGGAGTGTGCTAGTATTGATCTTTAAGAATAAGGGAGATGTGCAGACCTGCAGTAACTACAGGGGTATTAAGTTGATCAGTCACACCATGAAGTTATGAGGAAAGAGCAAGGAAAAGCACCACAGACACATTATTTGCTTTGAGAATGTTGATGGAGAAGTATAGAGAAGGTCAGAAGGAGTTGCATTGTATGTTTGTGGATTTAGAGAAAGCATACGACAGAGTGCCAAGAGAGGAGTTGTGGTATTGTATGAGGAAGTCAGGTGTGTCAGAGAAGTATGTGAGGGTGGGTAGGGAGCAGGTTGAGAATAGCCGGGAAACTGGAGGAGTATACAGAGTACATGAGTGTGGAGTGGAGTGGGTGGAGAAGAGTGGCAGGAGTGATTTGTGATAGAAGAGTATTTTACAAGAGTAAAAGGAAGGGTAATAGGACTGTGGTGAGACCTGCAATGTTGTATGGTTTAGAGACAGTGGCATTGAGTAAAAGACAAAAAGCTGGAGGTAGCAGAGCTGAAGATGTTGAGGTTTTCGTTGGGAGTGATGAAGATGGACAGGATTAGAAATGAGTTTATTACAGGGACAGCGCATGTGGGAGGTTTTATAGACAAAGTGAGAGAGGCAAGATTGAGATGGTTTGGACATTTGCAGAGGAGAGACATGGGGTATATTAGTAGAAGAATCCTGAGGATGGAGCCTCCAGGAAGGAGCAAAAGAGGAAGACCAATAAGGAGGTTTATGGATGTGGTGAAGAAGGATCATGAAGGCAGTTGGGTTCAAAGAGGCAGATGTAGAGGACAGGGGTTTATGGAGACAGATGATCTGCTGTGGAGACCCCTAATGGGAGAAGCTGAAAGAAGAAGAAGAAGATGGGGTGAAATTACATTAAACCTTTTGCTCTCCAAATATTTCACCATTGCACTTGTAAACTGTCTTTTATTTTGTTTATTTGTGCTGCTTTAGGCTGCTTTGCTGCTGCTGTGTATGCAGCATCATTATTACTTTCATCAAGTACACATTACATTTAAGATGTAAGAAGGCATTAAGCTTGTTGTCATTGAGCACCAGGTACCCCAATTTTCATAACCTGTAATGTAAATGGAAAACCCTGCAGCTGTAACACAGAAATGCCTCTCAATGTGCCACCATCTCACTCCATGCAAAATCACCTGACTTTAATCCAATAGAAACAAGATTATACACAAGAGGAGAGGTGGTGAATTACATTGTTTAAGAGTTTAATGAAGTCCAAAGTCCAAGTATGTAAGCGTATAATAAAAGCAAAAAGAAACAAAGAAAGAAAAATTCTGAATTCTAAAATATGCAAATACAGATAAAGGCAGGAAAAATGAAAAACAAACAAAAGGTTCAACTGGTACAATAGACAAGGAAAATTTTAGACCAAAAAAAGAAAACAGGGCAGCTTAATATATACAGTAAATGAAGGGGAAAGACAGATTGGGGAAACAATGGGAGCCAAAACACCTAACAAATCTGAAATGCTCACAATTTTGACATGAAATAATAAAGTAGCTGTCTGTTTATTATAATTCCAGTTATCATGTAACAAAAATCTGCTCTTGTGCTCTTGATGGTTTACACTTTATTTGTTATCCATGTCCATTTTGTATCAGATTTCTATTAAGACAACCATCACCTCAAGTCCTGTTTCATCACACATAGTTAATTAAATGATTTCTATGCTGATTCATCACATGATATATATGTATATATTCCAGTTTTCTTGCTGGTTGAGAAACGTAGCTGTATAACTTGTGACTGAGCATGTGATCTTATCAAATGTTTTTTTTTTTTTTTAAGAGCTAAATAAAGCTTGCTGGCATACTTGTTAATGTTGAATAAGTTGGAGAATCAGTGTCAGGAATGTTGCAGTGTATTGTACTGTACATCTCCAAGATAAACAGTAAACCTTCATGTAATGTGAAATGTTATGTCCTTTGTGTATTTGATAACTTTTATTTAGTAGATTTAATGTAAAACTACATTTATTTATTATATCATGTAGTATATAAAATCTGTATATATGTATACAAAGTAATACAGGTATCTGAGATGTCTATTTTGTGATTATTTGCCTTTAAAGGAACTTTTTTTATTGGTTAGTTAAAAGGTAATTTTACCTCAGTTTTCATCAAAAAACTTTCATTTCATCTAGTTTTGATTTTTCAGAATTAGAATCAGAAAATCAAAGGATTCAGCAAAGAGCACTTTACAGTAATATAAATTTGTCTTGGTGTCAGGTGCATACATATGTTTTTAAATAAACTATAATAAATCAACAAATACCATATACAGAAAGTGGCTTTGCATGAGAACTAGTGCAATGTAGAATTTGAAAGTGAAAATGTCCATAAGTTTTTGTAATTTCTCATAATGAAAAATTTCAAAAACTTATGGTCATTGTTTACTGTACATTCTTTAGCATTTACACTACTGTGATGTGAACATTTGTGGGACTATAGTGAAGCAGAAGACTGTTAGGAAAAAAACCTAGCAGACCACATACAAAAACACACAAACTTACTGTTGATACACACACCATTGCAGTCTAAGACTAGTCATATAGTAAAGAGGAAGTGTGGGTTCTTTATGGTTTTACTTTAAGGTGCAACCACTGTGAAGTAACAAAGAGACAGAGTCAGAGCGAGCCAGAGAGAGACCAAACAACAGAGAAGGTATGGTGCAGATCAAACATGTGAAGTAACAAAGTACAAATACTTTGTTACTGTACTTAAGTAGATTTTTCTGGTATCAGTACTTTACTCTTTATTTTCTTTTTACTTTTAATCATTACATTTTTACACAAATATCTGTACTTTCTACTTCTTATATTTTCATATTTGGTGAAATGTCAAAATTTCTTTCTTCTCACTGCACTGTGTTTTCAGCTAATCAACCTATTTCCTGTCTTTGTGCATTTTTTTTTAACATCTACCACTGGTGTATCATTTCCTGGCTCTCACACACTACAGACATAGTTTACGAAACCAACAATTAGCACAGCAGAAGGCAACAAGAAATCTGGGACTAACGTGGATGAGACAGAGGGAGTCAGTGATGTAAACATGACTGAGAACAGAGACATTCCTGATCATCATCATCTTTTCTCTGCTTGTGTTCTATATGGTGGATGTTCAGCCTGGATGCATTCATTACGTAACAAAATTTTAAATTCGTTTAGTATTAATATATTAATTAGGGCTGTCACAATTAACACGTTAACGCTAATTCATTTTAACAACACTTATTTAATAATGCCCAAATAATCCAGCGCGCATTTCTGCTTGACCATTTTTATTGAAGATATAAATAAATAGAAAAGTTGCGAAATTAAAACCTTCAGCACAACATGTCTATTCACGATTTCCTTTCTTTACTCAGATATAAACAAATAAATAAACTCCACTGAAAAATTATTTTTAATCAGTAAACATTTGTTTTACTGATGTGGCACGTGCACCAAAATCCGCCATGATGCACATAATTAACCCTCCGTGGTCGACACACGCAGGCGCGTTTTATGTCAATTTTTCCTCATAACGCCAAAATGAACTCAAATTACTCTGACTTTTTTGGTTGTATAGATAAGAGCAATACGTCATTCGAATCTGTAAAGGGTCTACTTTTATTTGTATAGCGGGTGCTCTCTGCCATCTCTGTCTCCTCTCTTTACAGACACAAATAAAACAACCTGAATCTCAGTGAACACTTGACTCATAAACATAATAATACTTATAAATAAACTGAATCACATTGAAAACAAATATTCTCTGATAATGTAGTCCATATGAACGTTAGAAGAGGTACAGTTTTTCCGGTATCACCTCATTAACTGTCCGTGTGGAAACAGCAAAGGTTCCTTTTGGTGGATTTACAGAAGTTAAAACACCATAATTACTTTAAAACTTTTACAATAATATTTTGTCTTCATGCTCTATGTTGAGTTTGGTTTCACTAATAATTAACATACATTTGCATAAAGCATCAATATTTTTCCATGCCTATGTTGATTATTGTATTAAAAAAAACTAATGTTTTAATTTAAGGTACATTTAGAACACTAAAATGTGCAGTTAAATAGTGATTTATCGGAGGTAACTCATGACAATCATTCGCTTAAATGCGATTAAATATTTTAATCGATTGACAGCCCTATTATTACTATGACGTGAGGTCCAGTTACCAGCGTGACACAAAAACAGGTTGTAGTAATGGCTACTTTTTATTTAAGTACATGTCAGAGCCCAAACTTCTTTACTTTAACTTGAGTAAAAAAGTGTAGTACTACAAAGTTTACCCAAGTATTTAAAAAATATATTATCTGTACTTCTACTTAAGTAAAGAATGTGTGTACTTTTGCCACCTCTGGTGCAGATTGAACATTTCTATGAATTTGTATTGGACCTCAAACTTAAAAGAAAAAAAAAAATCAACCTTGCTCACTTTGACATCACAGCTGCTCTAGTCGTGCTATTGGCCAGGCTATAGGCGTGTTGTTTAGCTTTACAAAAGACTCTGTACTGATCCCTTTCCCTGTGAATCAGCCTTGAACCGTGCAAAACATTACAGAACAACTTAAAAAACACTCGACCTTGGAACAAAAGCACCGGCTGATAAACAGAGCCCATCGTGAGGAGTGCCAATATAAATCTGCTTGTAAATATGACAGTATAAGTCCAGTAGGCCATGTGAACTAGCAATAACAGTGTGATGAATGAGCAACGTGGTGAACGTATAGGCATGGAAAGTGATTGTGCTTAGCAAACAATACAGTAATAATGGTACACATGCCTTTATTGTGACTGATGACTACATGAAGTGGGTGGAGGTAGAGGTGTACTGCAACATTGGATTGTACACAATGTATGTAAACATATTACACACTATTACTGATAGTGATGTTATCAGTTATTCAGGGTTACTGATACATCATGTGAGTAATTATTTACAACCAAGCAGTTCTTTTGCACAACAAACATTACACTACAAAACAACTTATCCAGTGTGGAGAGTGAAACGATAATAGAGGAAGCACTTTTTTAAACCATGATTTTGGATTATAGGATGTAGCTTTTTTTATGACCACATTTATCTAAGAACAATACACTATAACCATAAAAACATATAGGGCATTCTGATGTAACTTTTAAACAATCCAGATCTGATATCCAGAATCCAAAATCCAAAATAATTTTAAACATAAATACATACTAATACTATTTAATTCACCAGCTGATATGACCACTATATATAACATTACACATCCCAGACTTATATAGTAATTGAGTTTGTCTTGTACTCTTTTCTTGTTAGGAATTTTAACCCCCTATAAATGTCACATGGTACCACTTTCAGTCACAGTGTGACTTCCACGTGCCATAAAACCCATTAAGAGGCCCACAGCCACTTCACCTGGGTTAAATATTTATTTTTCACATTTATGTATCAAAGGTACATCAGAATAGTGAAGCTGATTTCGTATAATATTATCAGGTTTGCACTGAATGTAAAGAAAGATTGGATACATTTTATATAATTAAGCCAAGAGAACAGAAATTGCTCTGTAGAACAGTAAAGGTGAGCAAATAGATGTTGTAAAACGATGTAAAATGTATTTATTTATACAAGAGTTCAAAAAATATATAACTCATATGTATTAAAAGTATGAAAATACATCTCCAGATTTATAAAATGTCCCAAATCACAGACTGATTTTAGTTATCTGTGGAAAGGTAATGCCTCTTTCACTAAGGACCATACAAAAGCATCAGGCTAAATAGCAACAGCTTTAATTCTAGCAAGGTAGCACTGGACAACAGTTCAGTCGGCACTGTTGGCCCAATGACCCCAAGGTTGGGCCAACAGATTTTCAGCAACCTTTAAATATTTATGCTAGGCCATTGTAAGCAAGGTTGACAGAAAACACCACCATTGCCAATGCTTACCAAAGTTGTATAAAGACCACACAAAATAAACACTGGGCCATCACTGTTTTGATATATGAGAAATCTCTTCGATGGTAACTAGCATGATAATAACAATGACAACCAAACTAGCTGAAAGCTAATAAATACAAAGCAAACATGGAGCTGGATGCAATGTCGATGCTGCAACATCATACAATCTCACTGTCTTATTTTGTATCTTGCATTAAATGTTGTACACTTATTTCATGTCCTAGTCTGTTTTGTGTTATTTTGTGTTGCTTTGCATAACATATTTTCAGATATGTATTACAGCACAGTGAAATTCCTTCTTCACATATTCCAGCGATGTTAGAAAGCTGTTAGGAAGAGTCAGAGCGCAGGGTCAGCCATGATACAACACCCCTGGAGCACAGAGGGTTAAGGGCCTTAATTAAGGGCCCAAAAGTTTTACCTTGGCAATACTGGGGCTTAAAAGCCTACTTGACGATTTGACTTCTCATTCTTCATGGTGCATTTGAAGTCTAGATTCATCACAATAATCCATAAAACATCACCGTATGACTACAAATATACAGAAGAGAAATGTAATGTTCGACAATAATAGTGAATAAAGCAGAAAGAAACACTTAAGGCATTTGGCAGGTGCTGTTATCCACATTGACAATTAAGAGACAGAGGGTTAAGGGCTTTGCTCAAATGCCCAACAGTGGAAGTCTGGTGGTACTGGGATTTGAACTCATGACCTTCCAACCCAGCATCCAATGCCTTTACCACTGAACTACCATCTCAATCAACCACTAATGCTCAGGTGAGGTAGATTTTACACTATAAGACAGACTTAGGTACAATAACAAATTATGCCTGCCTTGTTATTAGCCTCTACTTGATTTTGATGTGAAGATATCTAAATTCTTATCTGATAAGATTGTTGTGCAGAAGAGGCACACCTGGACAGTAACATTTAAATTTACTGTATTTGGCATATGCCCTTATACAGAGCAACTAACAACTGAGCAGGCGAGGGCCTTGCTCAAGGGCCCAGCAATGGCTGCTTCGTGGGAACTTGAAATGTGAACTTGTGACCTTCCGATCCAAAACTAACGTCTCAACCACTGAGCTATTACAGCTCTCCTCATAGACCACACAATGTGTGCTAACTGGTTGGCATGTTGCCATGCATTTTGAGGTCTTTGACTTTTGATGAGTTAAACATTTATCAAACCGAATGACAAATCAATAACTACACGTTTTAAGAACTATTCTGACGTGAGAAGGCGTGGGGGTCGCGCCCGAATGACGTCACACCCCGGTCGGGGTGGGCGTGTTTCATGCGTCCCTATAAATAAACCGGCAGTAAAGCGTGCTTTTTATATTAGTCTCTAACATTAAACTTTATTTCGCAAATTAAGTTCTTGTTTAATGGTTTGCGTCTACGTTTTTAGTGATTCTCTTCATATACAATTCCTTTGCTTACATTATAATTTTAAATCCTAGTAATTCTTAACAAATAGTCTGGTTTTTTGTTTTTCCAAAGGACGCAATGTATCCCGAGACTCACACCGGGTAAGAAAACACTTCTAGATTATTATTTGCGGTTCCTGTACTAGTTTTAAGACAAACTGGTGCTTTTACAATCATATTATAATGTTTTATTTAGCGGAGAGTTTACTGTAACCCTGCCTGCCTGCCTCTATGCGACTGTTGGATGTGTGCGCGCACCTGCGCGTTCCCGCGTGTGACACATGCCATGTGGCCAAGTCTTTTTCCTTCTAATATTTTTAAACACTTTTCTTAAAACCTCTTGTTTTTTCGTTTTTTTAACTCGATTAAATATATAGAGTTTAAATGATCACCCAGTTAGTTTTCTGACTGCAGAAAAAGAAATGAATAACAATCGGATGGTGGATAATTTTATAATAATTATTATCTGCAGTATCCTGTGAACACATTGCAAGGCATAATTTTTACACACACACACACCCACACACACACACGCACACACACTAACCCTTAAGTCAGTACTTGCAATTTCCTATTCAAATTAATTTTCATATGTCCTGTCACATTGGTGTGACCTCACCATTTATTAAAATACTTGCACACAAAACCTCTGATTGCACCATAAGATGCACCTATTTCAATGCCAAACTGCTTCATATGGTAACTTTTTATAACAGTTCCATAATAGCTTCAAAGGGAACTTAAAAAATCTCACTGTAGTCCAGATGTCAGGAGGTATTATAAAAATACCTATAAATAGATTACCATACTTCTGCCATATGTCTATTAAGGCCACAGTAGAGTTATTTTAGTCACTCAGCAAGAGGAGACCTGTTCCCCAAATAACTAAAAAAAGCACAGGTCCTTTTTTTGCTTATGGCTCAGGTCCCATCGAGCATGTGTCTCCGGTCCTTTTTTGCATATGGATCGAGGATAACGTTGAGATGAGGTGCAGAATTTCAGTGCGAGTAATAAATGTGTTTGAGGCAAAGCTAGCCAAGATTTTCTGATGGCGATAATGTGTAGGAGGTCAGGTTTCTTTGTAGATTTCTGTGGGTGCCTGACTCGGCTGTGGTTTGTGGAATGCAACAAAATACTGTGGGCGGGTGAGTGCTTCTGTGTGAGAAACCGGGCAGAGAAACATGCATGCTGAGTCATTCTGACCACATAATAAGTCACATGTTAAGTGTGTGTGTGTGTGTGTGTGTGTGTGTGTGTGTTTAGGTACAGCTATGAGGAATGCAGGGCTACAGCTGACTGGCTGTTGGCTCAGACTGCAGTGCGCCCACTTGTGGGCATTGTTTGTGGCTCTGGTATGGGCGGATTGGCCGACACGCTAAAAGATCAGGTGGCCTTCAACTACAAAGACATTCCCAACTTTCCCCAAAGTACAGGTGTGTGCACACACTGGTATACACAATTGCACATCTGCTCAACATTTTACACTTAAACATCTGTTTATGCAGCTTTTATGTTTTTTTTTTTTTTTTTTTTTTTTAATGGGAATGTACAAAAGGACAAGGTCCTGGTGTTTATATTGTGCTCGGTTGGCTTGTTGGTGTGGGTACGTGTAAGTGTGTAATAGTTGATGAATACAAGCCTCTTATTAAGTGTGTCCAAGCCGACCTCTTAATCATGATGCCATCATTTCTCTGCACTTGTTTTATCCAGTGCATGGACACGCAGGGCAACTTGTGTTTGGGACTCTGAAAGGAAGTCCATGTGTCTGCATGCAAGGCCGTTTCCATCTCTATGAGGGATACCCCATGCAAAAGGTTGTAACATCCCATAATATTATATCATTGTATTTATCTGAGACTGTATTTATTTACTTATAATACAATTAATCAAATCTTCTCAGGCTTTGTAGCTACACTATGTGTGATGTTTATGCAAAACATCGTTTGAATGATTAATCTTTTTTGTGCATTTTCACTTTTTCTGTCCATTTTTATTTATTTGTAATTTGTTATGTGTTCTAAATATTATTTCAATTAAAATTAATTATTAGTTTTTTACATATAGCGTTTAGTTGCTCACGCTAGAGCTTTTTTTCCCAATTTCAGAAAATAAAGGAAGTGCGTTCTGGTTTTCACCCAATGAGGATGGGTTCCCTTTCAAGTCTGGTTTCTCTCAAGTTTTTTCCTCATAACATTTAGGGAGTTTTTCCTTGCCACAGTCACCCCAGGCTGCTCTTCAGGGATAAATACACATGGTTCCCCTTAATTCCTAAGTTCTGTAAAGCTGCTTTGAGAAAATGTTCATTGTGGAAAAACACTATAGAAATAAACTTGAACATTTCAGAAAAAGTACACAATAAATCAAAGTCAAAATAATGGGTCGCTCAATGGGTTCTTAAATATAAATAATTAGCACTTGGCCTTTCAACAGCTGAGTGCTTGCTCTGAACTTTAGATATGTTGAATGATTAAACTGTAATTAATGGATATTTGGTGCCATCCAGATGAGGATGGTTCCCTTAAAGTCTGGTTTCTCTCCAGGTTTCCTTCCCATGCCATCTCAGGGACAATGTCGAATGTGCTACAAATAAAAATATAATTGAAAATGTTGGTGCTGTGGTACTGATCTTTGTGTTCTTGTCTGCATAGTGTATTAATGGTTAGGTTTGCTGTCCTAGATCACTCTGCCCATGCGGATATTTAAGCTGCTCGGAGTACAGACAGTGATCCTAACCAATGCTGCAGGAGGCCTCAATGAGGACTTCAAGGTGGGAGACATCATGATCATTAAAGACCATCTGAACATGCCCGGATTTGCTGGCAACAATCCACTGATAGGACCTAATGATGAAAGGTGTGTGTGTGTTACTAAAATTAAGCTTTTCATCAATGTTACATTATTAAATTATTAACATCTATGATGTGAGCAAATATAATTTTTTTTTGGAGGAAAACTGCTTTATAAGGCTCAGGGGTTAAATTTCTAATCACAAGATATATTGGACTCATGTATGATCATTTCCTGTTTTTGAAGTAGACATTTAAAAAAGTGTGTAATAATAACTGTGTGTGTGTGTGTGTGTGTGTGTGTGTGTGTGTGTGTGTGTGTGTGTGTGTGTGTGTGTGTGTGTGTGTGTGTGTGTGTGTGTTTTCCAGGTTCGGTGTGCGTTTCCCCTGCATGTCTGATGCCTATGATCGTGAGCTGCAACAGCTGGCTATGGACATTGGCAACGAGTTGGGTTATGGTGATTTTCTCAGGGAGGGGGTCTACTGTGTGCTCGGGGGACCCTCATTTGAGACCATTGCTGAGTGTCGCATGCTGCACAAACTGGGAGCTGATGCTGTTGGTGAGTTTCCTCTTCTTTTTTTTGTGCAATCAGGCACTTTTTCCACTTTAAATAGTGTTTAATCAGTTGCACAAGCTCCGAGATGTAATCCCATAAAGTCCTATAAATCCTGTAAAGTGTGTTGCTTGGCCTTGCTGTTACTTTAAGTGATTGGAAAAGGGCACAGAAACACCTACTTTTAAACCCTTAGAAAATCCAGATCCTGGAAAAATGTGAACTAAAAAGAGCTATGTTACCTGGTACAATATTGTCCTTGTTTGCATATTGTAATGTGCTTGGTTGATGTATTTTATATTGTTGACCAGTCTGGATCACAAGCCCCAATTTCTATCCTGCTCCTTAGTTTTTCAGCTGTTAAAAAATTAGACCCTGATTTGAAATGCTTGGATGAATAGGGAGATATCTAAGCTTTCTTTCTTCCCTCTCAGGGATGAGCACAGTTCACGAAGTGATTGTGGCGCGTCACTGTGGAATGCGCGTCTTCGCTCTGTCTCTGATAACCAATCAGACGGTGATGGACTATGACAGCGAGGAAAAGGCCAACCACGAGGAAGTTCTCGAGACTGGAAAATCGAGGGCGGAGCAACTGGAGAGGCTGGTGTCCACCATGGTCACTCGCATTGGGCACAACAACTATTGCTAAACAAAACTTAAAGGGGAGTTTTCTGATCACCAGAAAAGTGAGCTAAACTTGATCATATGCTCAGTTTCATTTCTGTGAGAGATTCAGCGTGTCAACACTGAAAACGTGTTCAATGCATTGCTGCATGATTGCTTCTATACTGTAGATGCGATGTCTGGTGCGTTTACTTTTTAAAAAAAAATTATTTAATACTCCTGAAGTGCACAAATATCATTCATATTTATTGTGTTTCTGGGCATGTACATTCCTTTTAGAGTAAGAGAAACAAGCTGTCATATGTAGAATGTGTCTTAAACAATGAATGATTGTATATGTCTAATCTTAATTCTAAGTAAACTAGTTGCTTTATGAAAGCCCATTGCTGTACATTAGATGTAGAGATTGGTTGTGTATCGTGTCTTTTTTGTTTTGTTTTTTTAACATTAAAGTTTTATTTATTACTATATGTATTGGTCTTTTTTTTTTTTTTTAAACTTGCACATCTGACCTGACATGATGTGAACAAGCTTTGAACATCAACCTGGATAATTAGTTTATTTAATTGAAGGGCGAAATGTCTAAATCTAAAGATAAAGACCTGTAGAATTAACTATTATAAATTTGTCTCCTATACATAGAGCAACTTATTATGCAGTATCTTGCAGGAAGCTTTCATAGAAAGTCTTTCCAGCTTGCATCTTTCTGTTTCCTTCCAACTTTCTGTACAAATTGATTTTTCATCTTCATTCAGCTCTATATAAAAAATGCACACAATGGCATGAAGTACAGGTTATTTGTTAATTTAGTGTATTCCATTTAACTTAATTGATTGTATTTTTTTTCTCAGTTGAACATTTATTTTGCCCAGTGACCTCTATAAAGTCTATTGCAGCTTATCTGCTAAATTTCTTCAAGTTGTTAAGGGTTAATATTTAGGGTAAGGGTTTATATGTAAATGCTATAGAGCCATAATTTAAAAATGCAACTAGTGCAGATTCACCCTGTAGGTTCAGCTTTACAGAAACATTACTTTTTAAATACGTGTTGAATGTGAGGTTCAAACTCCATGCTGAGCTGCAGCAGTAGGTGATATGTTCATGGTCGATACTCCTTCAACTGAACAAGGAAGCCGGCGTTTGGTTGTATTGACGGTCGAGCAGATCTGACTCGGTTAAACGCTTCCTCAAACGGTATCTTCTGCTTCGCCATCAGATAAGCGATGGCCACAGAGGCAGAGCGCGACACGCCTGCGTTACAGTGGAGCAACACGACTCCATCCTGAAACAGAGAGTTGTAATGCTCGTATATTATACATAGTTCAAAAAGATTTAGCAATTTAAATCACAATTTAAAAGTTGTTCACACTTGTCTTTGTTTTTAATAGATTTGCAGTTTTTAACATTTTTCTTTTACTATCAGGTGGTAGGGGTGTAACGATACAGGAAAGGATTGCGGTTCGGGAAACGTGTACTGAATTCAATCCTTATTATTTGCGGAACCTTAGTTAAAATCTAAATTTCCTCAGGAACGTATAAAGTGGCGCACTGCAAGTGTGTCGAGTCTCCGCCCCATACATTCAGCGCATCAAAAAATTATTACATTTGAAAACATGCACAACAATGCCAGGGGTTTAAAAAGAGACTAAAGTGCCTTGAGTGCAGTGTCACGGTGACTACTCACTCTCAACTGGAAAGAAAATGTAAACTGTTCAAATGTTGATGATCACTGATGTTAATAATAATAAACTGTATTAATAAAAAATAGACAAGCAATTTTGTTTAATATTTCTTCCCCATAACCGTACCGAAATTGACCCGGACCATTACTTAAAAACTGAGGTATGTACCGAACCGTGAAATTTGTGTACACTTACACCCCCATCAGATGCAATTATATATTTACATGAACTTCAGCTTTAATTGTAATACAGCTTTAATGTAATAATTATATTAAGAATAAAATATTTAATTTTAGAAGTTTTTACCCATGTTTATTATTAATTTTTTTTATTAATTATTTGTGATTTGAAATGAATTCCCCCCTTAGGGTCATGATCTAGTGTGTAATAGATCTCTAAAACACTTATCTACTATAAAATACCATCATTTATATAAATCCCCAAAGCTAACAATACAAATACATCTTTAGTTAATTTATATGTTGAGCTCTTATGTGTTCATGAATCCCTACAGCTATGAGTCTAGAGCTTTGTATTCTACAATCTCCATAGATAAGTCTTTATGGTCGTTTAAATGGACTAATCCCTATAAACAATTGTTAGATGTTTTATATCTACTAATCCCTCCTGCTAATACAGGATCGTATTCCAGTATCTCACAAAAGTGAGTGATCTCTCACATTTTAGCAACCATTTTAATATTTTCTCAAGGGACAATATTATAGAAATGCAACTTGGATATAAACAAGTCGTTCTGCAGACCGTCATCCCAGAAGGAGCCTCTTCTGAAGCTGGTTTACAAGAAATCCCGCAAACGTTTGCTGAAGACAACCAGTCCAAGAGCATTAACTACTGGAACCATGTCCTGTGGTCTGATGAGTCTAAGATAAACTTGTTTGGCTCAGAAGGTGTCCAGTATGTGTGGTGATGCCCTGGTGAGGAGAACCAAGAAAATGTTGTATTGCCTACAGTCAAGCATGGTGGTGGTAACATCATGGTCTGGGGCTGCATGAGTGCTGCTGGTACCGGGAAGCTGAGGTTCATTAAGGGAAAACATGAAGTCCAAAATGTAAAGTGACATTTTGAAGCAGGACATGATGCACTCCCTTCAGAAACTGGTCATAACAGCAGTTTTCCAACATGATAATGATTGCTAAAATATGAACGGTGTACACGCTTTTGTGAGATCGCTAAGATAGCCAAGATAAACCTTTAGCTTGTTATATTTGCTAACCCCAGTAGCTAAAACCCACACACCTGCTTTCTGGCTTCGTCGATGAACTCAAAGCACTGTGGGAGGAAGGAGGTGAGTTGTGTCTCTGGCAGGTCCATCATGGAAACAGTTTTGTAGATGAAGTGCTGAGGGAAGGGGTTTTCCACTCCACAGGCAACATTCAACACATGAGTCACCTGCAACCAGAATTCATGACAAACGTACTGAATGTATATGTAATTCAGGAAAATAAGAATGAAATATATTTCCACATGTGTGATATTTATTATGTTCATGTTCAATTGGAGAAATTACTTTTAAAAAAACATTTACATTAATTAGGGGAATGTTCGTGTCTAAATCACCACTGATCCCCCCAAAGCACTCTGTATGTGAATAGTAAGAAAAAAGAAGAGAAAAGAAACAATACAAGAATAGATAAGAAACAAAAGGTAAGAATAAAGACAAGAAAAGAGAAGAAGAAAAAAAAAGGGGGAAAAGATGTATAGGAAAATAAAATGAAAGAAAAATAGGGGGGGGGGATGAAAGGAAAGAGAAAGGAAAGATATAATGGGAAAAGGAAAGCAAAAAGTAAGAAAATAAAGTCAAAGAAATGAAATTAAAGAAAGGGAAAAGAAAAGGAAATGAAAAGAAAGGGAAAAGAAAAGAAAAGGAAATGAAAAGAAAGGGAAAAGAAAAGGAAATGAAAAGAAAAATAGGGGGATGAAAGGAAAGAGAAAGGAAAGATATAATGGGAAAAGGAAAGCAAAAAGTAAGAAAATAAAGTCAAAGAAATGAAATTAAAGAAAAGGAAAAGAAAAGAAAAACGAAAACAAAAGGAAAATGAAAAGAAAATAATTCTGCACCTTGTAGTTTCTCAGAGTCGCGGTGTCACTGGCTGCATCTTGTGACGCTGTGAAGAAAATCAGAAGCCCTGTTTACTGAAAACACAAACACACACACACACACACACACACACACACACACACACACACACACACACACACACACACACACACACACACACACACACACACACTCTCTCTCTCTCTCTCACCCAGCAGGAGGTACGGGGTAACAACGCCCACCTGCAGGTCTAAACTCAGATCTTGGACGAACCCGCAGGTGGCGCTCTCCCCCTCGCACTTTGTGACGTAACCACCGTCGCCGCTTCGCGTTTCCACAAAGACTTTCCCGCTTGCCGTAGTAATGCGCGTGCTCTGTTTCCTGAGGCGCGTTCGAGAGAAGTTATGGAGCTCGTGAGAGAAAGACTCCATGCTACAGAGAAAATCCGCAGCTTTTATCCACTACACAGAGCTGCGTTCTGACTAGAACACCCCGAGATCACCGCCTTTCTGTTCTTTTAACACTCTGCTTCCCCCATGAAACCCCGCAGCAGGGTAGTTATAGCGTCAAAATACACACATTAAAACACACATTATTATTATTATTATTATTATTTACAGTTGTAGTTCCGTTCCTGTTGTTGCACGTGCGATGAATAACCCAACTCATGAGAAGAGAAGCGAGATACAAAACTGTATTGTGTTCTATTTCAACATAAGAGTCCTGCATCTACCCCATGTTTAAAATCCAAATTAACCATCTATTTATCCCAATGCATCCATCCATTCCAATCATCCATCAAACCCAAATATTTCAAACCCAATCTAAATTATTTATTTATTCATTCTATCCATCAAACCCAATTTATCCATCCATCCATTTCAATCAACCGTCAAATCCATCTAGCCCATCCATCACACTAAAACTAACCAATTATCCTTATACATCAAACCCAAACTACTTATCCTGTTTGTTTCATCTATCCATACATTCAATAAGTTAAATCCAAGCAATCCAACCTGTTGAATAATCAAAATTCAAAATAAAATTTCCAATTTTCCAATGCAATTTTCATTACGAACCATCAGCTGTTAGCCAGGTACTTCTAACAGTTTATTGTGTTTGAGTACACAATTATCGTCAAACCAGAAACTCTCTTTCCAGATTAGAATCTGGAATCTTAATAATGCCCTAATGGTCCCTACTGGTGTCCATTAGATACCAAAATGTAATATACAAGCTGCCAAGATTTTAACTGGTCCTTAATGGTCTCCATTAGACATGTCACCAAAAGAAGGCAACAAACTTTCAGCAAAGACCCACAGGGACCATTGGTATTTTTTTTTATTTATTTTTTTTATTAAAAGCATTACAAATGTATCTTTTTTTTTTCCAGCAGGGCATACATCGAGACCTCCGGCACTTCCATGCTCACCATAAACTGACACAAGAACTGTATTTTAAAAATGTATTTATTGAAAACAGATTTTTGAATACATAAAACTCAGTATGTGTTTTTTGACCAGTCCACAGAGAACACAATACAGGCACCGGCATTAACAGGGCAGAATTAACGGCATGTCAAGGCAATAAAATATGAATCAATCCATTACATTTCTTCATATTTATCTCTGCATCCACATCTGCAGTCATTTCACCTTCACCTGGTGTTTCACTTGAACACTCAGTAACAGGCACGTTCATTCAACTGTAATGTTCCTGATTCTCCAACAAGTGCTTCTTATTCCGGTATGACAAAGATTCCTGATTTGTCATTATTGACTTTTTACATGTTCCTGGCCAAAAACAGCACAATAAAGTCAAAAAATGCACACAAAAATCCCACACAGCCCAGTTCCCAAGAATCATAGTTCATGCAGGTTTTTGCAGTACATGGCCTATGACTACACAAACATCAAATTATTCTAATTGATATAAATCAATTGTTATATATCCAGACTGCGTTTCACCAGCCAGCACTCTCTCACACACACAGATATAACAAAGATCTCAAATAAAAGACAGAAAAGTCCCTTTATTACTTTATATAACACTTCCTTAAAGTAACTAGCTTTACTTACTGCATTAGTTAACATGAACACCCTCAGTAACAACTGATGTATCTTCGATAAATCCACTTGCTGTGAGTGATAATTATTCAGATTCCGACAATAAACAAGTCCTGATACATCGTATGTCCTCGACACTGTTCTCCATTTGCAAATACTGGACCTAGTTTATCATATATAGGGCTGAATACCTGTTCATTAAGGTGCTAACATTTTACTCACCGATATTTAAAGAGTTATTATTTGGCTTGTTTGACTTATTTAGCCATTCATTAACATGAAAACGAGATGGTTACTTTGTCACTGTTATTTCTAGTGTATTCATGTGAAGGTTCCTGGTTTGTTCATGTTAAATAATGTCATTTACACAAACCTTAACATCACGCATCAACGAAATCCTTTACTATCCCTCCCACACACTGTAATACACACTGAACAAAAATTGAATCAGACATTGAGAGGAAGTGACCCATTTGAAACAGGAAGTAAAAACAGTCATCCTATCATTAAGCAGGAAGAGTATGATTGCTGGCACACGGCTGGTCAGAGAAGACGCTGTAAACACTACACTTTTTAAGGCCGGGATTGATGACTGATGGCTTATAGTTTCAGATTAAATGACACACAGTACAGAGACTGGCTTTTTATATACGACTCTTTAACCACTGTGTAAACCAGAACATTATTTAAAAAAAAAAAAGAAAGAGGCAGGATTAAAATACTGACTGAAACCATCACCTTAAGCAATAATAATAAAAAAACAACTTGAAAACGGCACTTCTGGACCAGACAGAGGGAGATTTGGGTCTCAGTGCAAGCAGACAGGCATCCAGATGTCTGTCTGTTCACACAAACATGGTCAAAGTGATCCACTGAAAAACAGAACAAAGGAAAACGAGTTGCCATGTATACAATAATCGCACAGTAGTATTATAGCACAGCACGGCTGAATTCTTTCACTGATTCAGATATGCCGTAAGGTTTCATTTTCACATTCATTTTCTGTAACAGCAGCTAATTCCGCAAGTCCAGTGCTAAGCTTAGAACAAAACAAAAGTCGCAAGACATTTAAATTTTGTCCTATTATCAACAGGAACAATACAAAAGGAACGAGTGTTTATAGCTGCTATATTGAAAGTAATTATTTTGAGTTTGTCACTATACATGAAGACAAAGTATGAGGTTATTCCTTGATTAATAAAAAAAAAGATGTTGATAATGGCTGTGGTATAAGAGAAATAAAACACTTTAATGGTGCTGTTATAGGAATGCACTGTTTTACCCTATACACGCTACACTACAGTCAGGTATCTAATTAGAAAATCAAACCTGGTTGAAGTTTAGGGAGATTGATCCATCCTTGTCAGTGTCTAAGGCATAAAATGTATCTGCAGAAAAAGAAAAAAGAAACAGAATGAGTATACTTAAGAATATTCTGATGCAAGATTTCACTGAATACAGAACTTTAAGGATAAAAACAAAATGGCATTTGATTGTGTTCTGATTACTTACTGAACATGGTCTCTAGACGCACTAGGCAGATAACGAAGTTGTCAAAGTCGACGTTCAGGTCCTGCTCTGTATAGCGCAGAACAATCAGCTGGAATATATGGTTGGTAAGCTTGAATCCTGATGGGATAATAGAAAATGGTACAGATTAGGTATTAGATGTTGAATAGTTCAAGATTCCTGCAATTTTCTCTAGAGAGCCACAATTCCCAGCCTCATCCCTGGATGAACAGTAGTACAGGTAGATGGTAGAATGGACTCACCGGCTGATTCGAGAGCCAAGCGCAGCTCGTATGAGCTCATTGTGCCAGACTTGTCTACATCAAACTTCCTGAACACATCCTGAGCAAAAATCATTTTCATCAATATTATTTAATATTTCCTCTATTTCATTCACAATACAAATGTTTTTGACATGAAATAAAGTGTTGGTCATGAACATTTGTGTCAGTAAATTTTTGATAAATGCACTATTATTTAACTGAGCTGTCTAAAAAAAACCCATCTTGAGCAAACTCACCAGATAATGTTTGATTTTTTCCCACAGCACATGGAACTCTGTGATCCCCAGCTTACCGCTGCCATCTGTCTGAACATGTCTGTTACAGAAAATAACACGTCGGGGGAAAAGAAGAGAGAAAGCGAGGTTCGTGCAGAGTCTAATAAAAGGACAGACTCGAACAAACATACACTACTACCATTACTAACATTCCCACTACCACTACTACTACTACAATTATTCCTACTACCACTTCTATGACCATTACTACCATTACTACTACCACTGCTGCTATCATTACTACTACCACTACTAGTAGTATGAATATAAACACCCACACTACCACTACTACTGCCACCTACTTCTCATACGATTACTACCCACCACTACCACTACTACTACTCATAATAATAATAAAAACATAAACTAAATTAAAAAAAAATAATATCTGTGTGAGAAGTCTTGAGGTGAGGATACATCCATGAGGTTGACCATACTGCGACACGCCTCCTGAGAAAAGCCGTCTGTCTTCAGATCCTTATCTATGAGAAAGAAACGGGGTTTAGATTTATGCACACAATACCTTTATCTTTACTAGATATCTACCAGTTTGTTCATGTGATTTGACAAAATGTTTTACACTGTACTGTTCACTGATCAGGTTTGAGACTCACGCTTCTTCATGATTCTGTTCAAAATGGTCTGGAGCTCTGTGACGCTGATTTCCATGTCCTTTAAAACACACATTCAATGTCAGATGCAAAGATATGAACTTAATTTTATAAAAATGAATACAGAATTTGTAAAAAAATGTTAACTTAAAAAAAAAATTAATACATAGATACAACGACTTTTTTCATTTCAAATATTTATTTGGATTTTTGCAGTAGTAAATGTTTTTTTTAACCGAAAGACATATTTCCTTTGCTAATTACAGGTCTTTCTGTACTTCTTTCTTTCTAAATTTGAGCTAATGCTAAATATGTATTTCTTACTTCTAATATTTGAGTACATTTAAAGGAAGCCAACATACAGTTTTTGGACAAATATCCATCCTTTTACTTGAGTCTTCTTCTTCTTCTTCTTCTTTTTCGGCTGCTTCTATCAGGGGTTGCCAGAGCGGATCATCCGTCTCCATACCCCCCTGTCCTCTACATCTGCCTCTTTCAACCCAACTACCTGCATGTCTTCCCTCACCACATCCATGAACTTCCTCCTTTGCCTTCCTCTTTTTCTCTGTCCTGGCAGCTCCATCCTCAGCATTCTCCTACTCCTACCTAGATATACCCTATGTCCCTTCTCTGCACGTGTCTAATCCATCTCAATCTGGCCTCTTTCACTTTTTTTCCAAAACGTCCTACATGCACGATCCTTTCACTTGAGAATAATTTCTCAACTCTAACTACTATTGATGAAACATTCAGAAACAGAAAGCGCTGGACAGCCTCTAATAAACAGGCAATATTTCAATGAAGATATTAAAGAGATAATGTAATTTCTATGTAGCTGATTGTGTACTAAAAGATGTCGTAAAATCTATACTGAGAGAATCCATAAATTAAGAATAAAGAGCTGAAAAAACATTTAAAAAGTGCACATTCTGTTTATTCTTACCGCTCCTGCCAGCTGTCTGAAGAGACTCTTGAACCCGGCATCGATTTGACTCTCATCCAAATAATTCTGGCAAAAGAACAACAAATTTAGAGAACTTGACCAGCATCTACTATGAACATACGCACTGCCACCATAATGTCATTCACACTGCTTGCTGTGTTCACTTTAATAATGTTTTCACTGTAATTTAAATTCAGCTCAGGTCTGCTGGTGTTTTAGTCTGCTGGTGTTTATAGTGTCACACACACACACACACACACACACACACACACACACACACACACACACACACACACATATATATATATATATATATAATGTTCTTGTTATCAATCTACTTTCTCTCTTCCTTCCTTTTATGTCCCTATTCGGTTTCTCTTCTTTCAACCCCCTTCTTTCTTCTGCTTTTTCTATGTTTTATGTCTGTCTATCTATCAATACAGAAAGGAACATATTTTTGAGAACTAATTTGAGGAAACAAAACTGTACAGATTACTTAGTGAAATACTAAAATTAGTTTAGAAACAAAGACTAGGAAATATTTTAAACATGAGTTAAGTAAGTTTGACGTTTGACCACCTCCATGTTCCCGCTTCACTTGAGCTCTTCAACTCACCACTTTGGGAAGATTAGCTTTGATTTCATCATCCAGCTCCCTAAAGCAGGAGGAAATAAATTTGCTTCAGTTATGTAGTTTCTCAACCACTCTACACATGTACACAGACAACTGTCACGGTTAATCAATTAATGGGTATAATATTTTAGAAAAATTTGTCTAATAGATTTTCACTAGATAGGAGTTCCGTTTTACTCCTCTAACCTTATAAATTCTCTACACACAAATCAAAATAACTGTCAAGTTCCTGTTATTGTCTGATTAGTAGTAAATGCGTACTTTACAGCAGGAAAGAAAAAGTATAATATAGTACAATTCAATAAAATACAAAAGCTGATATTGTTCTAAGTAATTAATAATTGAAACTTGTGTCGTTCCTTTCTTCTTCCTCATCACTCACTCTGATTCGGCGGGTTTCTCAGAGAAGACACGCAGCACAAAGTCAGCCTCTTTCTGCGGCTCGAACGTGGACGGGACAATGATGTATTCTCCGGAAGGAAGGGCGAATCGCGTGCTGACCTCACGCAGGTTGATGAAGAGCTCGGAGCGAGCGCTGGAGCCGTGTGTGAGGAAGAAGTCTCGCTTCAGGTGAACTCCTGACTGACCTGCATACTGCCAGAGGACATGTCCATGAATTTATAGGTTCTGTTGACATCTGTAAATGTGTTTACTAACCTGGTGTTTACTCTCTCTCTCTCTCTCTCTCACACACACACACACACACACACACACACACACACACACTCAAATTTCATAGATTATACAAACGCGAAAACCTCGATTCAAATATGAGAAAACTTCATAAGAGACGCTCTCACCTCTTGGGGAACCTGTAAGAGAGAGACAGATGGTAGTTAAAAGAAAATAAACTGAAATTATATTAAACAGCTTCATTTGATTTAGAGCTCATTAAGCAGTGTGTACCTCATATATCGCGAAGCCAATAGTCTCCATGTCTTTACCCTCTTTGCGCTGTTTCCTGCGGTCTTTCTGCATCAGAGCCACTAGGAAGGTGCACTTGTCTTGTCCTGCTGTATCCGGGTGCTTCAGGTTGATCTTGAATTGAGGGTTGAGCCAATACGTAGCTGAGGATTGTGGATTGTAAATAAGGAGAAGGATTAAATCTTGGACTAAAAACTTTACAGTGGTGACCATATCTAATTGTGCTGCGCGTGCTCTCTCTCTCTCTCACACACACACACACACACACACACACACACACACACACCTGGGTAGTTCCTACAGCCTCCAGCTGTGCTTCCTCTTCTCCACTCGCCCTGATAGTGTGACGTGCTCCACTTCTTCACCTGATTGACCTCCAGAGCATCCGCTGTCAGGTTACATATCTCCAATCTGCTGAACTCACGCAGAAACTCTTGAAACGACATCCTAAAGAACCAGAGAGATAGGTAGATAACACAGAATGTAGGAAATAGAGAGAGAAAAGAGGGAGAAAAAAAGAGGGGAAGTTATGGACAGACAGATGGACAGGCAGACAGATAGAGAGACAGATACATAAATATACACAGATACAATGACAGGTAATAAAGTGTCAGTTAAAAAAAAAAAAAAGAGAGAAAATAGAGAGAGTAAAAAAGGTGCATTAAATAGTTAAATAACGACAAAATCATTACTGATTCACTGAGATTAGTATTAGAGCTAACTTTCATACATTACATAAAAACAACAATACAAAATACCCATACACACACACACACACACACACACACACACACACAATTACCAGAACTCTCCGTCTTCGCTGCGATTCTGCAGCCTGCTCCTGGTTGCCGAGTCCACGCTGTCCCACTCTCTAGCACTGAAAGCAATACAGTAGTATGAGTAGCACTGAATCATCAGCACCCTGCCTTATGTTCTGCTTAAAGTATTCTCCTTCTTACTTATCACTCCATGCTCCAGTCCACTCCACCTCTCCCCAAGGGTTCCTGATGCGCACCAGTTTAGTTGGAGTTCCTCTGTAAACCACCTAACACACACATTTTACTGTGTATACAGCAGTATAGCAAAACAGACCTACATCAGGGTCTTGGAAAAACATTAATGACAAACATTTATACCAGTTACTTTTGAACATTTGCTGATGCTGCTGAAATTCTTGACCAATTCTAAACCTGGGTGGATGTTTTGGCTTTTTCCTCAAAATGCTTTTGGAGACATTTTCGGGGAAAAGGAAAACCCATTTACTCACCTCGTCCACTGCTGTCAATGAGTAGGCATGGCCTTTAACCAGCTTTTTAAAGGTAACAGCCTCCATGTCACGAGTATTGGAGATCTACAGGCCAAAAATAAAATTAAAACAAAAAAACGGCAACATGCCGATGAATGAATTATGAGATTTATTAGCAGTAACTGAATACAGGAAGTACAGGTAATTTCCCAAATTATGATAGAGATGCATTTCGATGATCCCATTGTAAGTGGAGACATAGCCTAGCCTACCCAGGAGTCTTGAGGAATGTTGATCAGTATGGGGTAATATAGTATAATATGTCAATCATTTAACTAATTACAGTACATAGTTTAGCAAAAACAGAGCAATTTACAGTACCGTACTGTATAAACTTGATAGTATATATGTATATTGCACCGAGCGTGTGGGCGAGCACCAGTGTTTTCAACTGAAAATACCTCCAATTAACAATTCAGCTTTTGAACTGTTTTCAGCTCTGCACCAGACTTTTGTCATGTTTCAGAAACAACAAGCAAGTCAATGCCAAACTACACAAACTATGCAAACTATTGTAAACTAGGCTCAAGTTCACTGCTCACATACTTTTAGAGATAGAAAGGATTCCAAAAATAGAGCTGTGTATCTTGTGAAATTGCACGTGCCTGACAGGAGACTAAAGATAAACACTAAGGTCTGCAGTGTGTTGCACGTTAAGGACCGAGGTTGTCATGCCTGTTCTGAAAAGAAGAAAAAATAAAAAACATGTATCAGGTGTAGGGTGTGCAAGTATGTATTTTACTGACGTCTATGGAGCAGCCCAGCAGCGATCCTCTCTCTATTGCCCTCCTTATGATGTTGAACAGATCAGAAGGAGCCTTGTTAAGCTCATACATCTCAGTCACACCACCTGTGAAGTCCTCAAAGCCTTCTGATGTACTGCCACCTGACAGAGCCTCGTAGCAGCCATTCAGCCTGACACACACAACACACTAAAATGAATGACATTTAACATTTGGCATGGTCACAATGCAGCTTGATAGCGATCTAGATGTAGATTTAGATGATTTACTGTGAAAACAGAGGTGGCAGTGATCAGGAAAACAGCATAACACTGGACAGAGATTATGCTCTTATTACTGTATACTGTAAAACTAATCAGTACTATATGTACAGAATGTATGGTAAAATATACAAATCTTGACACCAGCACGAGACTATGTTTACAGCAAAGTGAGTCTTGGGTATAAAGTGTTTTTAAGGAAGTTTGAATCTTGATCTGTTCTTCTTCTTTTGGAGTTAAACAAAAATTCAATTTCAGAGTGATCATTTCACTGACAAACACAAACACTATATGCTTGAGTACCTTCTAAAAAGGTATAAGTCATTCCCAAAACAATCCAGAGCACCTCTACGGAAACAAGTGTTTCAACCGAAACTTATTCCTAAAACGTATTCTTTTCATAGTGTTAACTTGATCTCATTCCCTGAAGCAGAGTGTGTGGTTTCAAAATCCGCTTTAGCTTGTAGCGGTATTTTCCAATGAACTTGGTCCAAGTTTCCAAAATAAAACCCAATGAAAATAAGTCAGGTAAAACCTGTTATTAATATGACTTTAGTAATTAGTCAGAAATAGTCCAAATAGGCATTAATTAGCAATAAAAAAAATGTTGTCAACTGAATAAGAACATATGCAAGATCTTTTTTGTTCACTGTGAATTTGATTCTTGGACGCAAATGTGGTCTTATAACAGTGGAAAAAATTGATCATTAGAAAATTGGCTTTATATTCAACATATTCATCATGTCTGACTTCTTCCACATGAATTACAATTGTTGCACAATTAACTAAACTGGCATTATGGTTACTTTCCGGGACCTGATTCCCAACTCAGCTTTAAACCTGTAAATGTCCACACATGAGCAAATCCCAAAGTGTTTACTATCGGTGTGTAAAATTCTTTTGGGTTGGTGTGTGTGTTTCTCATCTCACTTGGCATAGGCCTTTTCCACTAGAGCGCTCCAGAACTCGCCGCCCTCTGCCGAGTGTACGAACAGCAGCTTCCCATCTTTAACTGGCAGCCTGTCATCGATGACCACATCAACCCACTCACCAAACTGCCAGAACTAGAAATAAAAGAGAGAGACTATATAAAATAAGCCAGATAATAATATCCACCAGGTGGCAGAACAACATTTGTGGAGTTACAGAAAACATATATGTATGGAAATGTGCAAGCAAAAACACACACACCCTGCATTTGCATTCTATCCAAACTAACACCCTTATGAATGTTGATTGACTTTCCAAGTATCGCCACAGAGGAGGCAGTTCACTCAAGCCAGACACTCTCACACTCATCTCATAATGAAATTTCACAATTGTGTCATATCGAAGAAGCTGTAGCTCAGATTTTACTCAGTTGGGCATCTGAGTAATTTCTGGAAAGCTTCATTCTGACCCTCGCATCTTGCTGTACTCTTCTTACAATTTAATAAAATAACTCTAAAGGTTTTGGTGTATGCACACAAATTTGTTGTTGTGTTGTGTTTTTTATATAGCTGAGACTGCAGAATTTGCCAAATATAAAAAATATAAAAAAATAAATTAAAAAAATATTTAATTTTATATTTTATTAGTACTGCTCTTACTAGGCTATTTCCCAATACAGAGCTTTCCATTATAGACACACTTGTTTTAATATTGTGTGCTGTTGCCTGAATGATTGACCCATCTTAGGACAATTAAGACAACCGAGTGACTCCTATACACCATTTTAAAAAGTTTTAATGACTACACGATACATTGGGGGGGGTGTAAACTTTTCAATGAACTGTAATTATTATGTCTTCTGTGAAACAGGTAAATATCTCATCTAGCTTCTGAAAGTCAATATTAAATAAAAAAAAATATTAAACAATAAAATTACGACATCATCTTGTTGAAAACGTTTACAACGCACTTAATGTGTTGTGTTGCCTTTATGAGAATTTACACCTTTTGTAAAACATGGTGAACGAGGTCCTGTCTCGTCCCTCAATGCGACAAGTTTATTTTAGAATATACATATAGCTGCTGTTCGAAAATGATCAAAAACATAGAAGGTGCTGGCAAAACAAACAATGTGCAGTTCCTGGAAATTTAAGCAGAATGGACAGTTTAACTGGTCACAACAAATAAGGGACTCCTGAACAACTACCACAAAACACATCATTAAATTCAGCTATTATTGCTTCTTGAGAACTATAAATATATATAATCATTTACTATGTGTTGCAGTTTATGACCTAAACTTAGTCTATGACCTAGTGAACCAATAACATGATGGTTTTATTGATAGATCTGAAAACACTGGACTGTGTGTGTGATGTAAGGTGAGGTGAGGTGAGGTGAAATATGGAGGGAATGTTAGTTCGCAGTAATTATTTTAAATTTTTTGTTATTACATTAAATACAATCCATGACAAACATATCATGTGTATAACTAACTAACATGGTGTGTAATTTGTAAGGAACAAAACACCTCAGGACATGCTGCTAGGAAAATCTCTGCTACACCCAACATGTAGCAGAGATCTTTCCCTAGCAGCATGTCCTGAGGTGTTTTTGCTAGCAATTACAGCAACTGAGAGACTTTATAATTGTTTATTTATTAATGAAAGACATGGATTACTTTTCAAATGTTTATAATTACATTTAATCTTCAGGCATGGCCATGACACAAGTTTAGTCCTGTTGTCACTAACATTGAGAGAAATATGTGTGTGGGCGTGTATATCAGAAATGTAGAAAATAGTACAGTTCAGTGGCTCATATCTCAGCTCTGCATAGTGACGGGACTAAAGTAATCACACAATTTTAGCCTCATTGATGTACATTGTTAATCATTTAAATAATCTGTGTTTTGTCGCTCATCACGACTGAAATCGGAGTCTCCGTACCATACTGTACTGTTACTGTATGTTACTGTACGACCCCGACGTCCCAGTCATTAATTGGGTGACAATCGGATGTCTTTTTTTACCCTTTCAAAAGAAAATTCAAAAAGGCTAATAAGTTAGTATTTATGAAGTAGTATTTTTTTCCCGTCAATTGTCGTCAATTAGGGTCATGAATGATGAGTTAATGATGCAATGCATTGTACAGTCATCATGCACTTTTACAAGGAACTTGCAAAGTGCAAACAGTCCTGAAGTGATCCACCCTGAAGACTTACATGTGCCAGACAACCAAAAGCTACAACTTTACCTCTACACTAGTCCCTACTTCCAAAAATGGTACACAAATGTCTTAAAAGAAACCTGCATGACATCAGCTATCAACAACTATATATTTTTCTTTGTTAAATAACATAATTCACAAATAAATAAATGCCATTTTCTCAATACACGACATTTATCACAATATTTTAATCAAGTTAAAAGCTACTTATAACTTATAAATCATCATGGGCACTCATACTGTTAAACGTGTAATGCCCCCCTTCTCTAGCATTACCATTATCACTAACATTAGGCAGCTTTATCAGTCAGCTACATGCTATCAGTCCAAAATGTTGCATCAATGGCTGGTGTATGAAGATGAGTGCTCATAGCATCTTAAGTGCACTTTAAGTAGCTTTATTATGAGCTTTACATGCTCTGATATAGAAAACAAAGATACACTTCTATAAAGGCATCCATTATTTTATAAATTCAGAGGTAAATAACAAATCATTACAACTTGCAAATTCCCACTTATAAGGTAACAAGGGCTTCAGTACCAGCAAAACAAAAGTAAATCTAATTGAAAAACCTAGTGTAATGCTAATATCTACAAAATTATTTATTAAACCCTGTCAATAAAAGAACAAAAATATTATTCAATGTTGCTACTTGTCAACTTTAGGATGTCACATCATTCATTACTGCACCTGTTGTATGTTTGTGTGTGTAAATGGTGTCACACCCAGTAGAGTGTTAGAAGTCAAACTGGACTGAGTAGATACTAATGCTGTAAGTAGCTTGATTTCAGGCTGAATTAGGGATTAAAGACACTGTGCTGTTTTCTTTCATGTGTTTTTACTCCCTACATAAACTAGGAAATGGAAACACTGTCATATTCTCAGGACATTATTCTCAATCAAATCTCTAATCTGATTGTTCAGAACTTGTTGATCAGTTTCCTGTAACAGCATTCTGTAATTCAATGCGTACTTCTTTAATGAATAAAATAATGGTAAATTCAGATGAACAGAACACTGAGACTTGCTGTTGTAAGAGTAGTGTGGCTTCACATTAAACTGAATCACACCAATGATTCAATTCCTATAAGAGATTTTCCACAATGTTTTCTATTTCACGTAAAGGATATATCATAAGTCTGATGCCACTTGTTTCCAGATTTAAGATTATTTCATAATAACTGCCATATTATTATCATTATTAGTATCATAATTTTAATAACTGCCATATATATTATATATACAATTCAAGCTATCAGACATGAATACATACATTTTGAGAAATTCTCAATCTTAATATTAAAGTTAATCCTTTCATCATAATTGGAACCCAGACACTCAAATGCATAATTGCAACTCAGTCATTCCAAACCAGTTCCAGTACATGGTTAGTGAGTGTGTTTAGTGCTGTATAGGTGTACGTTATCTACATACTACACCGTTCTGTGTTCCTGCTGTACTACTTTCTACCGTTCCTTCCCTCTCCTCTAGTTTTCAAGTAACATTCCTTCCGCATGACAAATAACATTATGTCTAAACAAACAGAAGTAATGTGCGCTGTGAAAACCTCCACCTCTTGAGTATTAGAGCAGCGGCTGTATTTTAACTCCAGTGTGTCTAAAGCTGGTGTTAACAGACTGAGCGAGTCGATAGGGGTGTTGCTATGAACCTCTGGCTTTGACATGGTTAATTTCTGTCATGTCTCTCTCTCCAACTCTGACTGATCAAAGTATGTGATCTCAGTGACGACAATGAAGAGGGAATTCCGGTCGACCTGCTTAGAAAAACACGACATTCTCCTACTGCTTTACCAATGCAAACACATAAAAGCACACACACAAACACACACTGTCAAATTAAAAACTCCAAATGCTACACAAAGTGAATACCAGTTTTGTTCACTTTTCTTATTCAGAATCTGGGAGAAACACCCCAGAGGAGGACACACCCATATACAGCTACCTTCACACCTGATCTGAACTGTGCACATCATAAAAAGTCCAACCCACACACACACAAGTGGGCTCCACCCTCTTCCTCATGAAGCTAAGTGACACTTGTGTTTGCATGCAATATGAGATAAGAGAAAAATAATAGGGAGAGGGAGTGACTATAGATAGTCCTTTAGACAAACATTTAACTAACACATACCCTAATCAGGCTTAACATTATGACCAAATGCCTAATATTCTGTTAGCCCCCCTCAGTCTTGACTAGTTGAGCATTAACAGCATTAACTTCTTTAACAGTCTGAGCTACAGGAGCTCGTCTGTTGCATCAGACCACACAGGCCAGCCTTCGCTCCCTACATGCATCAATGATTCCTTCCTTGCAGCACTGTTTCTGATAGATACTGACCACAGCAGACCAAGAACACCCTACAAGAGCTACAGTTTTGAAAATGTTCTGACCCAGTCTTCTAGACATCATAATTTGGCCCTTGTCAAACTCACTCAAATCCTTATGCTTGCCCATTGTTCCTGCTTCTAACACATCAACTTAGAGGACAAAATATTCACTGGCAGCCCAAAATACATATACCCCCCCACACCCTCCCTAACAGGTGCCATGATAAACAGATAATCAGTGTTACTTAATTCATAGTCATAATGTTATGTCATAATGTTATGCCTGGTCGTTGAATATAATGTATATGCGCAACCTCTCCCTCTCACACACACCCTCATCAGTCTTGCACTGTGAAATGTGCTCATATTGTTGATTATTTACATGCCCCAATAAACGCTTCTATCCAAAACCATCAACGAATGACGCAGTTCAAATGCAAGAGCTCAGATTTGAACTCGCCGCATTACAGAGCTAAACATTAATCAGCACCGCCTGCCTGCTGTTTCACTGTTACTCCCCCTAATGACTCATTCTATCCAGTTGTATTCCACATTTGAACTCATCCCATTTTTTTTCTATTTAACTGTATTGTATTTGGTTCTCTTATATGCATTCTATTACCTGAAATTCATATGTATTCTACTATTATTGTATTCTACTACTATATTTCCATTTTATCATTCCCATTATATTGCATTCTTTTTCATTCCATTTCAATATATTCTATTTCATTCCTATTATTTCCATTATATTCCATTTCATTCTTGTTAATTTAACTCCATTATTTTTAGTTCACACTTCTATGCAAAATAAAAAAAGCCCAAAAGCCACATATAAAGCTTTAAATATTCTGAACAAACTACTGGTCAGAAAATGAGCATGAAGTATAAAATAAAGGCACATGACAATTAAGTATGAATCAAATGCACCCTTGAGAGCTCTTCTGCCTCCTCTTGCTTGTTAACTTTTGCAAAAAGTTACTCTAATCTTTTATGTTAATTATTATATAAATATAATCAATTTTTGTATGTTCATTCTATTCGATTTAATTCCATTCCATTTATTTCCACTATATTTCATTGTTTTTAGTTCTAATCTATTTCTTTTTTTATCCTCTCTGATCCCAAAAATTCCTTTACCTTTCATTTCCTTTCAATCACATAATTTCTATTCTTTCTATTCCATTAATTTCACCATTTCCTGTTCATTTGGTTCTTATTTTCCCTCCAATTTTATTATATACATTCTATGCCATTTTGTTTATTTTTTATGCCTCAGTTAAAGCCTAGTCTATTTCTGTTTGTGTGTGTGTTTGTGTGTGTTTACCTGGAAGTGAAAGATGCCAGCATATCCATCGCTGAAATTCTGCCCATGTGGTACCACACGGTGCAGCAGGTTATCATTCAGTGTGAGAGATGCAATAGCAGCCAGCAGCCAACAATCACCTGGAAGACACAAACACACACAATTCAATGATCATTCAGTCAGGGGTTATGATTATATGTAAGGGTGTGTAGTCTGCTGTTCTCTTAGAAAAGTGTTTATATGGGAGATTTATAATAATTATGACCAGATGCAGTACTTAACAACTAGAAACAAAAAGCACATCTTGTTTAAGACCAGCACGACCAATAAAAAACATTTCTAAACACATACTGACTGGTGTATACATTTAGGATCCTGTAGCAGATTTCTCAGAACTGGTGCAAGTCTACACTGCATGGGATGTATTTAGTTCATTTAAGTGTTCTTAAACACACCAACAGTGTGGCTGGCCATCTAATGAATAAAACTACTTTTCCAAATGTCTTCTCCCTTTTACTGTTTACATACCACACTCTTCTTATTTAGCACTTAAATATGGGATGAACTACTACATTTCCAAATAAAGATGAAGCAGCTGGACAGCTTGGACCATGGCAAAAGAAAATTTGCTTATCAAATGATATTCAGCACCAAAATATGAGAGTAAATACAGAATCTGGGCTGAAAGGCAAGGCATAGAGTCAGTGATTTGGCTAGAAGTTAATAACTGCCAGGATTAAAAACACGCCGAGGCAGGTCTCCAGATGCATAAACCTTAATTACACCCAACCACTTCAGTTATATGTGTTGCAGATGCAGGCGTTTTATTGCAGCTCAGAAACATAATAGGAAACAAAACAAGGATGGCATATTAAAAGTAAATATGGTTGTTAGGTAATAATGTGAGGGGCATTCGTTTATTTTTGTTGGCATGGTGTGTATCCAATTGTCTTGTTAGAACAAAGAATCATTGCAAATTTATACAAAGTTCTTCTGACTTTATCCTACAATGAACCATTTCTCTTTTCCGTGTGTGATCTCTTCCATGGTGACTCCACTGCCATCAACAGGGCATGACAAAGTCCTTTATTCTGATAAGCATAAGAATTATGCTGATTTTATGCTCTAGCTATCAGATCCTCACTGAACACCTATAGGAGATTCTGGGTGATGTGTTAACATCACTGATTAACATACTGATTGATGTTCATCGTTGCATGAATATAGTTCCAGATATCCTGAAGCTGTTCTGGAGGATTGCGGTGGACCAAAACCTTATCTAGATGCTTTACGTTTGCTTTCTTTCAATTTTTCACCCAACTGAATCTATATTAATCTTTCTGGTTGATCTGTCATTACTGTTGAAGACTCACCGAGTGCTCCCTGACAGATATCTGTGCGAGTTGCTCCATCCATTATGAACTGGGGACGAGAACAGAGCTCCTGCAAACACACAAAAAACACACAGTTCTATACATTAAAACACACATAAGCAAACAAATAAAAGACACACCACGTGGTTGGCCAAACTGTTAAGGAACAACCGCAATGCTATCACAGCAAGAACACAAATAACCAAGTCTGGTTTATGATTCATAAAAGATTTTATTAAGAAACACCTCAACCTTTTAAAAGTTTTGAATACATTTCCCTAAAATTGGTAATCGTATGTAGAGTTGTAATGCAATGCTATTATCAGGATCTTGATCAAAACCTGATAGGGCGTTACCTAAAACCGGAAAGTTTATTTCCACATTCTTTCTCTTTTTATTTTATTGAACCATATATCTCTGCACAGGAAACACAATAAAACAGAAGCACAGTTAGTACAGTGTCAGATGTAGAAATAGGTGCGTGAAGTGTCTGGCTCTGTTCATTCTTCATCCACTACTTCAGTTCAGAACTGAACACGACTTTTATTGGTATTCCATTTTCCAAAACAAATCACCCTTGTTTAAACCACCACGATCAAAAAGTTGAATAAATGAAAGCAAAAATGCTTTGCACAGATCTATTTAGTCCTGCAAGTTTCAAACCTGCCTGCTCACATATACCCTAGTGAAAGTAAAAACCTGCCATTTGTACAGCTTATTTTTATTGTGTCCTGTGGGATTTCCCTCATGATTCATTCCTCTAGTCTCAAGCAGGCATGACTGTTTCTGGAAAGTAAAAAAAAATGGTATCAGTTTGCAAGGCAATATCTGATATTCAGTTATCAGTTATACTGTCTACACTATTTTTATCATAGCTGCAGAATTAAATTTCCCCCACCACACATTTTTACTGCTGAAGAGAGTGGAAATGTTCAGTAAAACCCCACCTCACCAAGTATTTTTTATGACTTCCTTATAGGTTGGACACTTGTGTAAAAGGAAGCATTAGCCAGTCCCCTTATACCCCCCTTTTACATTTCCTTAGAAATGGGCTACAAACCTGAATCATGGTCTGATTATTGGCACTTAGCCATCTCTTAGCCCTGTTGTGGCATTTCTGCTCTCAAATTAATTCCACAAGTACTCACGCTAAATCAGTACCATCTCTTTTGTTTTCCCACAAATCACTTAGAGCTTGGCATGAACCACAATACACACCCATAATCTGCCTTCTTTCTTTCCCACACTCATCTATAACATTAAGGCAGGTCTGAATTCTAAGAAAGAAGCAGATGTCATAGAGCATCAAAAAGCAAGGTCTTCAGCAGGTGAAGAACAACCAGAAATTAAGAAATAATGGTGCATTTACACCAGAGTAGACAGGACCATGTGTACATGTCTGGACCAAAATTCCAGGAACCTTCTGCTCCAGTGTAAATGCGTTCCTGCAAACCAGGATCTATTGAGGCAGCGCTTAGAGTTCATGTTTTCCAATCCTATGAGTCACAGAATGACTACATTTCTTACTCACAATATGTAAATACTGTGCCAACAAGAATACATGTTATTTTACACAGGTAATGAGTTAACCTCACATTCATATAACAAATGAACACAGCACACAACCCCTTAATGTCTGATGTGCTGCTGTACCTAAATGATCACAGATATCATCTGGAGTGTTTGAGAACCAGTTAGCTCCTTATACAGTTCCAAAACCTTGGTGGAAATGTGTGTAATATGAACTGTATACAGGACAATCAAAGATGTCTCCATGGTTTGCTGCTCTCTATTCAATCTTCATATAATAAAATATTGTTATAATTAAACTAGCACCTTTATTTTTACTTCATTTATTTAAACCAGTGTTTGAGTCTATAGTTCCTTACCGGTGGCCTCATCCAGCGCACACCAGCTGTTTTGGAGGAATGGGGCCCGAGCTCTTTAAAGCCTAGTGATGAAGCGCAGGCAGGGAAGTATGAATCCTCAAATAAGGTCCTGCTCTGCAAGCACTGCGCCTTCAGCATTTCATAGTCCTGCCCCAACAACTTGACAGCCTTATGATTCTGGCCCAAGCCATCATCGCGATCCCACTGACTGCGCAGCTTGGCCGCCATTCCTGAAGCATACATAGGCTCCATGACTGCTGCAGATTTGAGATGTCCAAGAAAATTGAGCTGGAAGTTAAGCTAATAAGGATCTGAATGGCCCCGGCGCTGTTTCAGGGAATGACGTGTGAAGAAAAAGCTGGAGGCTGGTTCATGGAGTGGAAAGGTAAAGGCTGGTCCTGAAATCCTAAAAACAGACAAGAAGACAGATGACTAAGTTAGACGTTACATTGACAGTTCACATGAACACTGATGCACATTTATGAAAAAAAATTTACTAAATAAAAAAACAAAACACATATAAACACATCTGATTTTTCAGGAACTTTATGTCAGCTTCTTTAAGCCATACCCCAAAAAATTTGCAAATGCCAATGGGTCTGAATGCAAACTTATACAATACGTGCAATTTCAATAGAACTGTAAACGCACTTGTTTTCATACACACACCTTCGGCATGCAAAGCAGTGAATTTTATAAACTGTGGAAAATGTTGTACCCAGTAGCCCTGGGCAAACCCAAATTTCATACAGCATTTACATATATTAATTCAAAGACAAACAATACAATACAATTTAAGAGCTTTACTGCTGGTAAAAGGTTCAGTCTTGTTTAAGGGTCCAAAATCATAGCTATATGAACCAAGCCAAATCTTCACAGCTAAGACCTTCATGCATCAAGGTTGACTAGCTTGGGTACATCTGATAAGACTAAAACGGTTTAGTATAAAATTTACACGGTCTTGCACAAGTATTCACATAATTGGGATTATATGTCACAAATCAAGATAAAATAGTACATAAAACCAAAGTGAGCAAACAAAACAAATACAATTTAATTCGCCCTTCCATCTCTAGAATACAGGACAGTTGAAGACTGCTGAACAAGCCTCAGATTGTTGTTCTAGGCTCAGAGAAGTGGAAACCAATGTGATCTTCTGCTTCAACTGATTCACCCCTAGGTTTGATGTTTTGTTCATGCTGAACAGAGGTAAAGAGTGATTATTGCAGTTACAGCATACTTCCTGGCAGCTTTAACCAGTCAGGCCATTTTCCTCAGATATTCCCTTGACCTCTCTCATCAACAAAGTGTTTTCACCCAAGGAACTCTTCAATTCTGTACTCTGTCTAAATTCTCAGAAACGAGCCCAGCCTTCGGGGATCAACACCCATGCCACATGTGACCCAAGTCACAGAGATCACACTTTTCATTCTGATGTTTGATGTGAACATTAACTACAACCCTCTTTTTGCAGAATGATTTGCATTATGCTGCAGCCACCTGATCGCCTGATTAGATAAGTGCATAAATGTGCAAATGTATATGTTTTTTTTAAAGAAATTGGATTGCAAGTATAAATTATGAAGCAACCAGTGGCCCACCAGTCTCAAAATTATTGAGATGAGTACACTTTGATTAGTTGAACTGATTTGAACTTGATTCCTGGTATGCCCCAGAGTGGGTTAGATAGAGAACATACTTAAACAAATAGCATAATAATCAACAAGGAACTATCAAAACAGACCCAGGACAAATCAAGTCAATAAAAGTGATCAGTCAGGGTTTGCTTATATCGTAACATTCTGCAAAACACCATCAAATCCATTATATAAAAATGTACTTTTTGGGTGAGGCATACAACAATGCTGCCACCACCAAGCCTCGTTGTGGGAATGGTGCTCTCGTTGCTATGTTTGGTTATAGGTGAACAGCATTTATAATGCCATTTACTGACCACCAAATAGATAAAATAAATCCTACTGACTTTCAGAAACAAATTTTATCTTATATAAACACTTACACAGATGTTCCAGTTCCATACACTTTCATAAAATATGTATTCTGACATTTGGTGAGAACAAATCTTACAAGCTGAATAATTTATTTTCTTTATAATACACTTTTTGCAGACAGCAGACAAAACAGCAACACTTGAACTGAAAATGGAAAGAGAAACTAGACTGGGTAAAACACTGCAGTTTTAGCATCTTTAGCTAGCTAATACAGTCATGATTTGGTTTTTTTATGTAATACTGTTTAATGTCAACAAACATAAAAAATGTAATCTAATAAACGTCTTCTTATAAAAGTCTAATAAACGCACCATGTGGTCGATGGTTTAAAAAAAAAAAAAAAAAAACACTTCCTGGATAAAACTTTGTGTTGTTGCACTACAGCCACTCTGAACGTGCACACTGTGTATCTACAATGCATTGGTGTGAATCCTGGTTATTGCAAGTATATTTGTTTCTGTATACTGGCTTACACGCTGTTACTGTGTTTGAGTTGTGCGTGGCTCTATGTGGGAGCTGAAGGAGGGACTTCATTCAAGCCAAGCCTGTTTTTAGAGAGATTGTTTTTTTGCTCATTCCCCTCCTCCTTGACCCATTTTGTACAGCCAAGACCTGACATATGGATTGATTAGTCACTGTGCAAACTGCTGTGCAGTGCTGAGCTAGGGTGAGCTAGTGAACTCCTCACACAATGCCAAACAGCTAAAGCAGCTGGAAGGGTGTGGCCTAACATGGAAAGAGTGCAGTAAATAGTTGCCATGTCTCTGTGTCGGAGTGTGTGTGTGTGAGAGAGAGGTAATGTTAGTTTGAAGCATGTTGCAGAGTACTTGCACAATGAATTTGCATCAGAATCAAGTAACCCGGCAGCAACCTGGGATCTGCAATGAACGCAATTTATTTATGTTTGTGCTCCTCTGTATTTTCTTTCCGACTCTCGCCCTCCCTTCTCAGCTCATGTTGCCGACATTTTTTTCATTTGTTGCACTGGTTCTTATTGGCTGAACAAAACCAGGAGGCTTAGACCACAAACCACAGCTTCTCATTACAGCAATTGCTGTCATGCAACCTTCTACACAGAATCACATGATAATCCGTAAACTAGTGATTTAATGTCTGATCACTGGGCTTGGATAAGGAAAATTAATCAACTCATCACTTCATTTTTTTCTTTAAAAAAAAAAACAGTAATGAGTAAAGATGAGTAAAGAGTAATGATTGCGATTGTAATTGTGGCCCAAAATCTTTACTTTCTAATTAACAAAATACCATTGGATGGCATTTCATAAGCTATAAATCTCCTGTATATGCAATTTAGCAAATGATGACACCACACTGTTCTACACTATAATCTCCATTCAGCCATAATACAAAACAATATTCCTTCCAGTCTAGAATCAACATTTTATTCATTGGGATTTTGCACAATACTATGAGAAATTTTTCAAGGTGCAGTTACGAGAGCAAGTTCAGACACATTGCACAACCTCTGATATACATACATATATATTCACATACACACACGCGCACACACACTGGGAGAGCAGTACAGGTTTTAAGACAATGCAAGCAATAACCACAAACGCATTGATTATAAGCAACGTGCCTGTACGAGTGTGCAGCAAAATAAATGATTCAGTCATCTGCTAAAACAGGCAGTCTATAGGCCTGTAGGGCATCTGGTCTGATAATAGCTTGTATATAATGATTCCAGGCAGCTGTGTCTTTAATCTACAATCTGGTTAATAAGCTAAACATCATTAGATAATGATAAACAATGGTATAATAGATGGATACTAATTATAAAATAGATGGACACCAGTACACCAGCTCATGTCCTGGCTTGCATAACTGCTTTCAGTTAATAACAACTGGTGTTCCAAAATTAACACTCGCACTACATATATTTAAGTCTACCCACAAATACACATACACACGTGTGCACAGAGATCAATGCATCCATGAGATGGTGTGACATTTCCTGGATTATAGGTGTGTGGGTAAAGTTTACTTCTGGGTGTGGACTCACACACAACTTAGTCTTCAGGCGAAAACGTTGCAGCAGGCTTGCGTGCACTTGTAATCCAAGGAAGAAAAGACGAAACCAGTGTATACCTCTTCCCATATTAACATTCACAGAATCCAAGAAATGGCACGAGCTTTGTCAAATGAACTTCTGCCTTTCACTGTAATTGTGGTTGATAGTCTAGACAATATTTTATCCTCTCAAAAACTCGAACTCTTCTCAGAATTGGCATCAATCCCAGGTCTTTGGTTTGAACATGAACCATTATATTTATCCTCATTAGGATCAGGAATCCCAGGACCTGAGGTGGGTCTGGAGTGGGAAAACACCCTGAATGTGGCAGCAGTCTCTCCCAGGGTTTTCATGCATGCACACTCACACACGCTCTCGCTCTCCCTCTCTTTTTTTGAATGATCAAACTCCTGACTTACTGATGACAAAATCCAACCACTTAACGACGAACAGTATGTGTTTATTCTCCATTTTGGCTCTGGTTTAGTGATTGGAAGGTCAGGGGATGCCAAGCTGCCACTCTTTCTCCCTTTACCCTCTGTGCTCTGACCCCAGAATATCAACATTGCTGGGATATGTGAAGAAGGAGTATAACTGTGCTGTAATGTACATGTGACAACTAAAACAATAAGCTTAATCTTATCAAAAAAATTGGCAACATAAGCCCCAGTGCAAGACAAACCAGAACTACCTTCAAACAGTCTAAATAGCATTTAATTAATACCATATTAACTGTTCCAACGTTTACATGAACCCAGAAATTTCATGTAGTCAATTTCTTTACAAATTTCAGCCTTATTCTGCTTTAAAAATAATCCAGGGTGGGTGCCTTAGTGCATATTTCTGCCATTAGAAGTCTTAAGCAACCCCATAATCTTTCACATTCTTTAAAAACAAACAGTTGCTGAATCCTTTCCACGTCCTGGGCGTGAGCCGATACTGAGAACTGTCACGTGTGCTTTATTTAAGTGATATATTAACTCTATTGTCTATAGCTTTTCACGCAGATCATCTGTGCCGAACAGCTGTTTGTGTGTCAAAAGCTGCAACACACAACTAATGCAAGCCCACACTTCCTGTTGAGCTGGTGATGCGTAAACTAAAAGGAAATGCGTTCAAATATAATAATCATGTGTGTTTTTAGTTGATACTGTGATATGACATGACAGTAGTTGTTGTAAAAGGATTGTTTTTTTGGAATTGTGAGACATTACAGTCATACAACACTGCCATGGGTGAGGGTTCCTGTTTAAAAGCCAGTCAGGCGTGTGCAGTAGAGATAAGAAATGTGACTTTTTTTAAGTTTAATATTTTTACTTCCTACGTAATATCCCCTGATAAACCGAAAAAGGGACTGAAGGATGAAGACTGAGCACATGAACCTCTTTTTGCATCTCACCTTCCACTATATTGACTATAATGATAAAAAATAAATTATTAAATTAAGAATTATATTTATTTTAAGGAGGTACTGCCAAAACACAAGCAAGATGTCCATGCATTAACATCAAAACAGGCATTTCTAGGGTTGCATGCAGTAGATGCATTAAAATATGGAGCAAATGAAAGGGATACTAAGTAACTTTAAGTCAACACTGGATGGGGAAAAGTGAAAAAATAGATAGATAGATCTAACAAATAAATAAATGCATAATAAAAACACTGCTATGAAGTTTTTAAAAGCACACAGCCAGACAGAATAACTTACCTAAGGCCTCTCTGTTGCACTTTTCAGTACAAAAGCGCTGATAAATGCTGGGTTTTAGGTTTTATGTTTTCATTCGGACACTCAGAGATTTCCACTCCGCCTGAGTCAAGCCTTACTGTTGTTAGTACAGCCCAACTCCGCGCGCATGCGCAATCAAATCACCCAGCCCTAACGCATTGGTGCTGCAACCCAAAAGAAATGTACCATTCTACCGTACTAAAAAGTATGCCACAAATAGACATACGTACTATTCTGTAATATGAATAAGTATGAATAAATCTTAACGCCCCTAAAAACGTTTTTGCAAGGATTCATAATCTATTGTATGTTGCATGCAATTATTAAGATGTAGTGTCATTTGGGGTGATTTTAATCAGTTTATGTTTCGTATAAAATTATTAAGACGGTTTTTTTCGTTGGAAAAATGGACATTTAATGTGTTTTGCTTGTAATTTCCATGTCTGGAGTTGTTTAAAGAGGCATTAAGATGCGAGTGTATACTGGTTTTATGGTAATCCTAGGTTTTAGGGGGTGCATAGAAAGTTTCTACAAAAGTTTTTTTTTTATTATATTTTTTTATGAGTTCATATAGAGCATAGAAAAGTTTGCAGACGCATTTTGCAGACGAATCGACATATTTGAACCGACTCTTTTTATAAAACCGATTGTTTGAGGCGACATCTTCTGGCTATAAACATTAAAAACACACAAGTGGGGAACATATACATTAATTCGTACATATAGGCACATTTTTTTATCTCATGCAAACCATAATAATTCAACTTTTATTTTGCCATTTATAGTTTAAATTGGGTTTTAATTTTTATTTTTTTTATCAACTTTAGGATTAATTAAGTACTTTACTCATCTATTTTCCCTAAAAAGTGCGACCACATATTAAGAAGGACTGACGTTGGTTTCTCAGGACGAGCGCAAAAACTTCGGTCGCCCAACGTGGGGCTCGAACCCACGACCCTGAGATTAAGAGTCTCATGCTCTACCGACTGAGCTAGCCGGGCACATGGTGACGCGGGGTTGTCTAGGATAGTTCAGATGATAAGTAACTTAAAGCGACCTCAATACTATACATTTATTAAAATTCTATTTAACCTTCAGTAAATGTTTTATGTTAATCGATAACCTGTTCAACAATCACAGAAATCGTTGACTAGAAATGAACTGTAAGAAACAATGTTGAGGATTGAATAGAACAATACTGGGTGTGTCTACATTCCAGCACATATTAAAAAGTACAATTACCTACTATGCTAAATCCATGAGGCAGATAATAAACATCTGACAGCGGTGCTTGTACCCACTATGCTTTTATATCTGAAGCAGCACAAATCACCACATCCAGGCCTTAAAAAGTGGAGGTTATTATAACTTATTTTTATATAATTATTATAGTCATCAGTTTGGTGGTCAGAGACAGACAGAAATGGCCAAACACACTTTAGATTAAATTAAATAAAGATAAATAGATACAGTTATATAAAATAAAGTTATACAGTTATGATACAGTTAAATAAAAACTAAACTGTAATAGTTTTGAGCTCCATATCTATCAGATATTTAGACTTCATACTGAGAGTTAATCGCAAAGGATTCCGAATGCCAAAGGTATAAAATTAATAAACTCAAGCCTTTTTATCTTCTTCCTTGTAAGAGAATAACACATAACTGGCCATGAAACAATACTACAGTTTTTATATCATAGGATATCTACCTTATCATTATACCCTGTGGTACAATAACAATACCTTTTATCAATTTCTGAATATTCATGGACCGGGCGGTCTTTGCTTAGAACAAAACCAGACTGACAAAAAGAATAATGTAGTTTACTTTATTGCACACTTCACTTCAGCTTCACATGTTGCATTTACTTCTACCAGGACCCGCTGGGTAAGTGTGTGGGTTTTGGAAAAGCACGAAGATCCAATAAATACTTAATAACTTAATCCAACAAATCAATATTATCTCACAACTAAAGGGAAAAAATTATTACACAAAATGGAGTTAATATATATCCAGTTTTTCATAGTTGAACCTCCTCTATAACAGCATTCTTGGTGTTTTCTCTATCAGTCTGAACTGTAAAATAAATAAAGAAAAACATGAATTGTAAAGTTTATTAAAATGTACAAAAGTACTAACAGAAATGTTCTTACCTCGAGCTCTGTAACATTTCACTGCCAAAGTGACGGTCAGCAGTAGATACACAGAGATCGTCACTAGACTGCTGATTAGCCTAAACACTAGTCCAGTTTTCGCAAATGACTGACCTGAGAATGATGAATATAACAATTATACCACTGTGTTAAGTGCAGAACAAACTCCTAAATAAACACAAGATGCAAAGAAACACTTGCTTTAATGTACACTTTATAGCACAGAGCTGTATCCCTGAATCTGTTCAAATCGAATTGTCATTTCAAAAGCAACAGCTTATTGATATGAACTTTTATAGTAAATACACCATATAGACTAAGGAAAAAAGAATAAAAAATACATGTCAGTATTTAATTTATATTATCTATATGTAATTTAAGTTTATTTTTATTGATAGAATAAAAAAAGTACCATGAGAGGCAGACGTTACCCCTGCCATGATGGGGGAATGCGAGAGCCCTAGTACTGATAATACTCCCATTTCTTCTACTGTTTACTAGCGGTAACAAAATTTTACAGTTGAAGGAATGGAAATTGATTGCAAGTCTTGCACTACCGTAACAACTTCTACTACTAAGTATGTCTTTGTTCAGAAGGATAGGCATATGGATGTAATTTATAAATAATGGGAAGACTAATCAATGTACAGAGCTGGAAGTAATGAATTACATTTACTCAGGTTAAAGTAGTTTTTAACTTACTTACTTAAGTATTAAGTTTAAGATTTGTTATAAGTATGTGTTAGAGCAGTGGTCCCCAACCTTTTTTTGCACCACAGACCAGATATAAATGTTATAAATACAACAAATTAAAATGATACGACCGGTATAAAAACTGATATTTTCTAAATATAATAATAATCGTGAATCCACTGTGTTGTTTTTTGTTCGTTGTGCGTGCTTGGGGGTTTCAATTTAGTGGTAATGTATTATGTGTTAGCGGCCTGAGCAGCACCTTTAAGAAGGTAGAGAATGGAGGTAAGACATGTGAACGAGGCATCATGACATGCATCAAGAGTCATAGACAGATGTGGTGTAGAGAAGCCGGTAATTTTCCAAAATAAAACTATTCAGAATCAGATAATAAAACGGAAACAATGTAAGTTATGTATTCTTTCTGTGCGGCCCGGTACCAATTGACCCAAAGACAACCAATTGACCCGGGGGTTGGGGACCACTGTGTTAGATGTTTTGTACATATTAAATCACCTCTGTTGCTGAGTACAAAAACTAAATAAATAAAAAATAATTATAATTGTTTGCTTGTTGTATATATATATATATATATATATATATATATATATATATATATATATATATATATATATATATATATATATATAAAAGCTTTAAAAATTTACTCAGAGTAAAATTTACCAATGAGTTAATTTTTACTTTTACCTGAGAAGATTTTTGGACCAATAACTTGTCCTTAAGTAAAATTTCATTGAAGTAACAATACTTTTACCAGAGTAGAATATATTATTACTCTTTCCACCTCCGGCAATGTATATTTTTATTTGTGATGATTGAGTGAATATCTGAACTGTACTGACAACAAGAGCTGTTCGAAATCTTAACAGCTTCTTCTGTGGTTCATCCCACATCTGTCCCCTACTGATAATGAAAAATAGGCACCAAAATTCATGAAAAAAGGGAATAAAATGTGACTCATATTCTTAATGTGTGCATTAAGAATATGCTATTAACTAGAAAATTAAAATTGCCTAATCAAACAAAGTTATTGAAAATGTAATAATTTAATTTCTTTGGGGTTCCTATATGTGTAAAATCTGGCTTTGTCCTCCAGTGCCTCACCCACCCTTGACCTCAGTGCATGTCACTGCCATAAAGTATTTGGTAACAGGAAATAACACTCATAAATTGCCTCAAAGAAATTAAATAACCATTTGTCCGGATTAAAAGAGAAGTTTAGACATGTTTATTCAGTCAGGTCGGCAGAATCTTAGCACCTTTTGGACACAGTTGAGAAGTTTTTTCTTTAAGAATATACACAAGCCACATTGAAATTGTCTCCTTGATTGAATGATTCACCATACAGAACAGCAAGGGAGTAATTGACTTAGCATCAGAACCCATCAAAATCTGTGTCTTCCTCATTAGAAAACTAGTTGATTGTTTTAGTAATTAAATATAATTAAGATAAAAAATGTGTCATTAAGTGCTAAATTAATACATATAATATGTTGGTTGTAAAAAGAATCTAAAAGAAAACATGAAGACATGCTGTTATTGAAAAATATTCAACAGAACTTAGTTAATTCGTTTCCTAAATCCCAATTGAGTTTTATTCCTTTCTAAGTAAATATTTTTGGCATTCATTCATTCTTACTTAATCTGACTGAAATCCAGCTTTTCGGTGACTCTCCTCTCTCTGGGTGTGTACAGTAGTAGAAACCTTCATCTGACTTTGACACACTGCTGATGGTCATCAGTCCTGTAGTCTGTTCCAGGAGAACTGAATCATTTTTATAGAAATCAAAGCCAGAGTCTGAGATCTTTGTGTTGAGATATAAACAGTGTAAAGTCAGAGGATTTCCCTCATTTACAGGATGGACAGGGCTGTCCAGGATCACATCACCATCTGTAGGAAAGAGAAAAAAAAACTATTGTACAACAACGCAATCCCAGAAACAATAATAATGAGTAAACATAAAATATGTTCAGTCTAACGAAAAAAACTCTACACATTCGTTAGATGGTTTTCTATTTAGACACACAAAGTTATGCTGTTTTCTTTTTCCTTTATCGATAATCACACAACATGAAGACTCACTGTGTACTGTGATGTTGACAGGATTACTGCGTTCTCCAGATTCAGACTGACACCAGTAAACTCCAGTGTGTGATTGAAAGAGGGAGCTGATGTTACATGCTGAAACTGATGAACAACCAAAAAACACCCCATTGTTCATGTATCCTCTCACTGCCCATTCAGTAGAGTCTCTCTGGTTCTCACAGCGCAGTGACAGAGAGTCAGAAATAAAGTGTTGAGATCTGCTGGGATTGATGATCAGAGACACTGAACGAGATTCACCTGAAATACACAAAATAAAATTTATGATGTTATTATGAAAATCTTTAGCCTTCATTTCTGATCATTTAGTTTAAATAGAAGAGAATCTGACACTACAGATTTTTACAGACAATATAATATATTACAAAAATATACTATCGGTCATTTACGTACAAACACTTATTTCCTCACCAGTGATCCACAGTGGCTGATCTTTGCTGTACTGTGAGTAATAGACTTGTTCTCCTCTCACTGCTCTGCACATATAAACTCCTGTGTGGTTCAGAGTAACAGGACTGAGTGTGTAGGAACCTCCAGATCCTCTGCTGCTGTTTGAGAGAAGCTCTGGTCTGTGCTTGTAGGAACCCTGACTGTCTCTGTAGAGAACATCTGTGTACCAGCTGAATGTCCAGTCTGTAGAGGAGGATTTAATCTCACAGTTTAGAGTAACTGAGTCTCCTTCAGTCAGCCAACTCTGTGGAGACACACTCACGACTGCCTCTGCTGCATCTGATAGACAACAGATGGAAAAAGTGTACAAAGTAGTTACATGTAATATAATATCATAATCAAATTATGCATATTTCCAACAAATACACATTGCAATAAATACATTTCTGATACTACTGTAATTAGACTGACAGTTTGTAAAAAAATATATATGATATAATATTTAATAATATAACAAGTCACTTAAGAAGATGCAATGTTTTGCAAACACAATGTTATTAAAGAATTTACTGTTTGTATAAATGTATTCAAATTTTTGTGATGTTTATGTTTTCTGCATTAATGGGCATTTCATTTGTCCAAACACTTGGAACACATATGTTTAAAAAATAAAAAAAGGCATCATATTTCATAATAAAATTAATCTGTAATTGTGATGCTGGGTTTGGCAAAAAAAAAAAAAGAAAGAAAAAAAAGCAGGTGCAGCATTTAATTTCATTATTATTATTATTATTATTATTATTATTATTATTATTATTATTATTATATATTTTATTTTTTTAATACACAGCAATTTTGTGACTCACCAGTGACGTTTACCCAGAGTGCATCACTGTAGTGTGTGTAGTAGACTGGGTTTCCTCTTCCAGCTCTGCACCAGTACTGACCTCCATCAGAGACATTAACTGATCTGATGGTGTAGGAGTGTGTTTCAGTCTCAGTCTCACGGCTCTGTGTATCTTTGCTCCAGTAAAACTTCCATCCAGCAGACTGCAGCTTCAGTGTACAGTACAGAGTCACTGAGTTTCCTGTCAGTGCAGCTTCTTTAAGGTCCGATGTGAGTTCAGGTTTAGGTTTTTCTGTAGTTGGAGATGAAACACACAGTTCATGTGCTGCTCTCAGAGTGTTAATCACAATCACTACTACACTAATACAGGCAGAGACATGCTGTTAGTGATACAATGCAAAAGTTCTTGTAAAAAACTTTCTGACCATAGTCACTGTTAGAGTTCTCTGAACACTATGAAAAATAATTTAATCATATTCGTAGCATTTAAACACAACCTTCTCTGACAATCTGAGTTTGAATTAGTGTGATTTGTAATGATTATATCTATCAGTACTTAAATGTAATATCAGACATGTACCTATAACTGAGAGAGTCACTTCATCACTCTTTTTTAACAATCCATCAAAATTTCCACATTTGTATTTGTGGCTCTGATCTACTGTTATAGTGTAAACATTTTCAGCAGATGTGTGAACAGGAAAATTATCCCTGCACCAAATGTACAATCCACTTCTTCAAAAACTAAAATGATATCATTTAGTTTCAAATAATAAAAAATGGTCACACATTTTATAAATAAAGCAGAACTCCATGCTAACACGGCAAAGAGGAAACAGAGCTGTGGCAATCCAGCAGGTTGCAAAGTCCATTGACTGTTTCCATCATATCTTTAATTAAGGATGTTAAAAAATGAAATGTCCTATATTTTTCACTTATCTTGTAAAATCGACGATTCAGAACAGTTAAACAGTTTGATTCGTAAAACAAATAAAAAGAATACCTAGCATTAGTGTAAACTGTAGTCCACTAGAACACAACAGCAGCAGCAACAACAACAGCAATAACAACAACCACCATCTTATCACCTGTCTGGTACTGAGATATTCATGTCTCTCTTACAAAATATACTCATGTGCTTTTTAAATTATAAATATCACTATGTGTTAAAATATCCTTTGACTTGTTTAGATATCATTTAGGATTTATTATTATTATTATTATTATTATTATATATTTTATTTTTTTAATACACAGCAATTTTGTGACTCACCAGTGACTTTTACCCAGAGTGCATCACTGTAGTGTGTGTAGTAGACTGGGTTTCCTCTTCCAGCTCTGCACCAGTACTGACCTCCATCAGAGACACTAACTGATCTGATGGTGTAGGAGTGTGTTTCAGTCTCAGTCTCACGGCTCTGTGTATCTTTGCTCCAGTAAAACTTCCATCCAGCAGACTGCAGCTTCAGTGTACAGTACAGAGTCACTGAGTTTCCTGTCAGTGCAGCTTCTTTAAGGTCCGATGTGAGTTCAGGTTTAGGTTTTTCTGTAATTGGAGATGAAACACACAGTTCATGTGCTGCTCTCAGAGTGTTAATCACAATCACTACTACACTAATACAGGCAGAGACATGCTGTTAGTGATACAATGCAAAAGTTCTTGTAAAAAACTTTCTGACCATAGTCACTGTTAGAGTTCTCTGAACACTATGAAAAAGAATTTAATCATATTCGTAGCATTTAAACACAACCTTCTCTGACAATCTGAGTTTGAATTAGTGTGATTTGTAATGATTATATCTATCAGTACTTAAATGTAATATCAGACATGTACCTATAACTGAGAGAGTCACTTCATCACTCTTTTTTAACAATCCATCAAAATTTCCACATTTGTATTTGTGGCTCTGATCTACTGTTATAGTGTAAACATTTTCAGCAGATGTGTGAACAGGAAAATTATCCCTGCACCAAATGTACAATCCACTTCTTCCCAGAATAGTACATGTGAGTGTAACTCTCTCTCCTCTGAATACTTGGGGTGAATTCGGCTGCACAGACAGAACAGGTTTATTTGCTGGAAAGTTAAAAAGCAAAAACACACACTATCAATGTAAATATCTGAACTTCTGCAGGGCAATCTACATAAACAATAAAAAAAATGTTACTATATAAAAATCACCTGGAGCATGACATACTGGGATAAGTGAAATCATCACTAAAAAGAAAAGAGAAATAGAGAACATGATGTGGAGTGAAGTCACTTTTTTCTTTAAGAAACAAAACAAGAACAGCAAATTGCAAAAAATATATATAAAAATATTAAAATAGAAATATGAGATACAGTTTTGAGTATTTAGTTGTTTTATGACAAATACTACACTCATCAGCAATTCAAACATCGAAATCTTTCACACCAAAAATTCTGAATGTTGCTTAAAACAAATTGCACTACATCAGAAAGCAGCAAATAAAAGCAGCAGTAAACGATTACATTTATAGTCACTGTTGTGGTTTTCAGCGAATGATTATGAATTTGTACACCAATGCATATTTTTTCATTTCTAATAAATCAAGCCTGTTAGATTACTTCATTTCTCCTTTCCACATTTGCATTTACCTACTACAACAGTAACTTATCTGTTTTTTAAATATGATTTACTGCGGCTTTACTACATTGAAATGCTTGTTTTTTTCTATTTTTTTATTTTTATAATTATATTTAATGTATGCATATAGCATTTAATTATTATACAAAATTAAAGTCATTATATATTCTAGATGCCTATATCTTTACAAATAAACAAATGTCTGTGCATTATTTTGTGTCTTTCATTTTATTTCATTCTTTTAAGTCAATATATTTTATATTGAGTAAATGTTGTTTTTTATTTATTTGTTTTGTTGTTGAAAAACCCACCCAGCATGAGTGAATTTGTTCAATGGAGAAATCCCACATGCACTTCTGAACAAGCAGCACTATAAACTTTAAAATGTCTAAATTAAAGATAGTTAAACTCAATATGTGGCTTTTGCATTTTTTTAAAGTACACTTTTATACATAAATACCCTGCAATTAGGGTTTTATATAGTTATAATAAGCAAAACATCTAATAATTGAAAACATTTTTTGTATAGGTCTAATCGATTAATCAAAAAATAATCGTCCAACTAATCTTCTTCCTTTTTCTTCTTTCGGCTTCTCCCATTAGGGGTCGCCACAGCAGATCATCTGTCTCCATATCCCACAGTCCTCTACATCGGCTTCTTTTCAACCAACTACCTGCATGTCTTCCCTCACCCCATCCATAAACCTCCTCCTTGGTCTTTTCCTCTTTTCCCCCTTCCTGGAGGCTCCATCCTCAGCATTTTCCTCCCATTATACCGCATGTCCCTCCTCTGCACATGTCCAAACCATCTCAATCTCGCCTCCCTCACCTTGTCTCCAAAACGTTCTACATGCGTTGTCTCTCTAATAAACTAGTTTCTGATCCTGTCCATCCCCGTCACTCCCAACAAAAATCTTTTACTCAATGCCACTGTCTCTAAACTATACAACATCTCAGGTTTTACCAGAGTCCTATAAACTTTTCCTTTCACTCTTGCAGATACTCTTCTATCAGAAATCACTCCTGCTATCACTCTTCTCCACCCACTCCACCCTGCCTGCACTCTTTTCTTCACTTCTCTAACACACTCTCCATTACTTTGCACTGTTGACCCCAGGTACCTGAACTCCTCCAACTTCTCCACCTTTTTTGGACAACAAATCCACTAAACAAAGACCACACAATTTCAAAGAATAAGCAAGAGACAGACACAAAAGGGAAACTTGAATACACAGAGCACACAGGACACCGATGAAAACAAGGCATAATTATAGACACCGTTACGAAATGGTGACATCTAGTGGCGAAAACCGGAAACACAAAGAAAGTAAAAACTAAAGCCGGAAACCTCCCCAGATACTGATAAGAATTCTTAAAACCCCAGCTATTAATTTAGCATGAAGGTTTTGTTTGACCGCAACTGTAAATCAAAAACTAAAATGATATCATTTAGTTTCAAATAATAAAAAATGGTCACACATTTTATAAATAAAGCAGAACTCCATGCTAACACGGCAAAGAGGAAACAGAGCTGTGGCAATCCAGCAGGTTGCAAAGTCCATTGACTGTTTCCATCATATCTTTAATTAAGGATGTTAAAAAATGAAATGTCCTATATTTTTCACTTATCTTGTAAAATCGACGATTCAGAACAGTTAAACAGTTTGATTCGTAAAACAAATAAAAAGAATACCTAGCATTAGTGTAAACTGTAGTCCACTAGAACACAACAGCAGCAGCAACAACAACAGCAATAACAACAACCACCATCTTATCACCTGTCTGGTACTGAGATATTCATGTCTCTCTTACAAAATATACTCATGTGCTTTTTAAATTATAAATATCACTATGTGTTAAAATATACTTTGACTTGTTTAGATATCATTTAGGACATGAGATTAATAACAACACAAAGAGGACATTAACTTACAGAGCATCACAGCGAGTGAACTGAAGTCCATCATCACTGATTCTCCTCGATGACTGACTGATCAGAAGCCTCAGCGCTTCCTGTGTTCCTTTAGAGTATGAGGTAAGTATTTTATATTATACTTCTCTTTTAGTGAAGACGTTGAGCCATAATCTCAGTCTGAAGCAAGTTTAACCCGAAAAAAGGTACCTTAAGACAAAAAAAGACAGAAGAACAACAAAGTAAGGAGCTGGATGTAAATAACGTGTTTCTGTAGAATCTTAGGGGATTGGACTAATGAAATTAACTTATCTGTATATGTATATTAATTATTTATAATATATATAATATATATTGCTTATGTCTAAGATGATCCTTCCTCCATTTTCTTTAATAACATATCTGCATAATTTGTAATTGCTGTGAAGAAAAGATTATTTGACAAATGTAAAGGACAAAAAATGTTTTAGTGTCATAAACACATTATTATTTCAACCGAAAACATTTTTATCACCAACAGTGACAATGGCTTTTATTTTTTAACAGATGAATGAAATGAGAGAAATCCTGTCTGTCTCCTCTTTAAGTCTGTAGGCAAAGGGGAGTAACAGGTGGAGATTATGTGATGGTGGCTGGAGGGAAGGCCATAAACAAGACAAAAGTATTTGTTCTACTTTTATTTCTAGCAGAGTATGATACAATAAATGAACAGTTTTCTATTTAAATTGGGGGGAAATTGTGTGGGAGTGGAATGACAGATTACAGTAGGTTATTACAAGGCCCATCCAAACAGGGAAGGGAATCCATCATTCACTACATGATGGTACAAAAGTAATAAAAAGAACATTACAACATCTATACTTCCTATTAAAAATCAACCTTACCAAATAATATTGTGCCACTTGTTTCTAATCCAGTGTGTCTAATGTTGGGTGCACACTGTGCCACTTTTAGTCATTTGTGATTGTTGCTTATCAGACTGTACAAACATGATCCCCATGTCACACTGTATGATCTCAGTTGTCATAATGTCCGACTGTAAGACAATCAAAAACTGATGCACACAAAAACTAAAGAAATCTTCACTCTCAAACTCTCTCACTAATGGTAATCTGTAGCATTCCTTTTGTTCATTAGATGCCTTGATATTAAAACATCATACAAGCACTCCTTTTCCCTCCATAACTCAATAAGTATCTCTTCTTGCTGAGTTCACCTGATTCATGTCAACATTATACCTGTGGTGGTTGCCATTGATTCTTTGTTTGACAGTTGTTGTAGGAGAAGTCACACTGCAGGAAAGAGTCAGAAATCTTCTGACACTGCCAGAATTTCATCAAAGGGAAAAAGTGATTGCAACAGCAAATAATCGGCTGTCAGTAAACATGTCAAACCAGCAATCAAATCTTAGGATTATAGGAATCTTTTAGGAAAAAAAAAATTTGTCTCTGGTGAACAAATCGTGTTCAAATTGCACAGCATTTCTCAGTTAGCATTAAACAGCATTCTGTTTTGAAAACCTTCCTACAAAAGCAACAAAACAATATCCCTTCATTTTATGCAATCTTTCCTCCCTCTATAATATAAAAAGCCCCGCCTTTTTGGAGTTATCAGCATCACTATTTGGTGTAGTAATAGCGCCACAGCGACATGATAATTGGTGGAATTGTATCTGTTAATATATATAAAGAAAAGTTTTCCTAAGCTCATGAAAAGGAAATGAAAAGGAACTAAAAGTATGTGTTATGCAAGTATACCATTATGTTAAGATGGAACCAGATATGTCTTTTAAGTTGTGTAAATGTGATTACATTACATCATAATTCAGTGTAAATGAAATTGTGAAATAATTGTGATTGTGTGTCACACACACACACACACACACACACACACACACACACACACACACACACACACACACACACACACACACACACACACACACACACACACACACACACACACACACACACACACAATTACTGTATCCCTTGTCAGTTTTCTGGCAGACACTCCTACTTGAAATACATATGTGAAAATGCTGTTTGATTCTTAGCTGATGAGCTTAATTCTAAGACCAGTCTAATGTCAGCAGTTTTTGTAACTGGTATCTACGGTATGTAAAGTGTATATATGGTCCTCCTCCACAACGATTAGTGTCCTGTCAACAACAGGTCCTACTTGTCCATGTTTCTGGGAACTTTTAATGGAACTTTATCCTGGTCTAAATAGTACAGCGTCCTATTTTTACTAAAAGACCAAAGAAAAACCAACTTTCACCAGTGAAACATTCCATTGTAATAGAGTGCCTTGCATATGTATTCATTAAACTGCAACCTGGAACTAAAATAAACTTGACTGGACTTTGTGTCTGCACAAACGATCCCAAAATTCTGAAGTTGAGGAAACTCTATATAGCTTGTAAGTGTAGCATATAGCTAACAAATAATGAAATTGAAAATGTGATTATGTGAATTATGTGACAAAATCTTATAGTTAGTTACTAGAGTTGCAATTAAACCTGTGTGCACTTAAAGTGGCATGATCAAAGCAAAGTCTTCAATGTGATGATATCTGAGAATATTTGTATCATAATTTGCTGCAGGCAAATTTATTTTTGGAATTTGTAGGCCAAGCGATATGTCGAGAATTGAGAGACCAGGTTTAATAATGAGCCCTGTTGAAAAAAAAATGAATGCTAACCTTTTGCAGTTTTTTCTGAGGACTAGAATATTCAGAGAGTGAGAAATGTGCGTGCCTTTGTCACAGTTAATGACCATTGGTTACCTGTATCATTCGGAATAATATATTTATTTTATTGATGTTTAAAATTTTCTGTGATCTTAATTCTCTCTCTATAAGTGAAATAATTGTTAAATATGTTCCAATTAACTCATTCCATAACAGTAACCTCTTGCTATTTGGAAAAAAAACTTTCTGCAGCTGTTTATGCATTTCCTTAAATGTTTTTCTATTCTATATACTATAGATTTATATGTACTGTTGCTGGAAATTATGTTTGGGCTTTGTCCTCATTTAAGGATGCAGTGAGATTGTGAGAGCAATGGCTTAAGGCTCTGTGCAAGGATTCCGTAGTCTGCCGAGACTCAATTGTGTCAGGACTTGTCATTGTTTCCTCTTGACGCTTTTCCTCCTGTTTATTACTTAATAATACTGCCACCAAAATATAAGAATTTGGTAACTGTCACAGAACTATGTCACTTACAGCATATACGTTTCCAGTGTAGGCCAAGGAGAACTGGGTGGTTAAGCAAGAGAGTTACCAGAAACATATGAGTTCATGTTGGAGCACTTTGACTTGAAGCTTATTGCCAATGGGTCCTCTATCAATGGCTTGGATGGTGCATGGATGGTGCATGCAGCTTGATGAGAAGGTTGAAGCAGTTCAGTGCAGAGGTTGTGGCATATTACTCTCACATGTTCAATTAAATGTAATGCTCTTCCAGAGTCTATCTGTGCTGTCAGAATAAAAGGATTGCCACTTACCAAAATCCAGTGCATGCTTAGAAGAATACATAAAATATTTTTATATTTTATATACATTTATTATAGAAATTATATCTGATGATGGAAAATCCTAATGCAGTGACACAGGCACAAATCCTGATCCTGAATCAATGATAGATCTTTAGACTCATAATGCACAAGATGAACAGCTATCCATGCTGCATAGGATTATTTCACAAGAACTGTACTGAGGTTGAGGTTTACTCAAAGTCAATACTTTCACTCACCTACACTATAACAACAAACTTTATAGTTTTATTTAAATATTTTTTATTGATTTTTAATGTTACACAGCAATCACAACCACACAGACATAAGCAACATTCTTCTTAGCTCACATATTCTACACCAAATAGTAGCCCATGACGATTCAATATAAGTTAGTAGGGCTGCCAGACCCTGTAGAACTTTCCAGAGGAACCTCAGATAGTATACTTAAGATGCTCAAGTTTAAGATAAGACATCACCTCCAATACCTATTGTTTGTGAGATGGTGGCCTTGCCTTTGTCCAACTGAGAAGGATCAGGCGTCAGCCAATAATGAGATAAAGGCGATGATTTCTATCCGATTAGCCAATAAGTGCATTTCTTCCAGCACTACACCGAAAATGGAAGTCAAGCGATTAGGGTCCATATCTTTATTACATATAGATGAGAATGTTCTGAAGATGTCTATCCAAAAAACCTTTAATCTGGGGCATCCCCAGAACATATGACTCAGGTCTGCTGATTACAAACCACATCTGGGGCAAGATTAATCTGACCCTGGATACATTTTAGCCAGCTTGATCTTAGACAAATGTAGCATATGAATCACCTTGACCTGTAAAAGTCAGTCTGATACATACAGAAGACGAGTGTATCAATTATGTTGCGCATTTGCCAGGCTGTATCTGATATCTCTATTCCCAGTTCCTCCTTCCATTGCCTTCTTGTATAATCTAGAGATGGAGAGGCAATTCTTTGAATAATGTCATATTAAATGGACATCATGCCCTTTTGAAAAGGGTCCATATTAGCAACTCTTCTATCCAGCCCCCTTCTGGTTGGTTCGTGGAAGGTAAGAAGTGTTTTTTTAATGATGCTACGGACTTGTAAGTAACTAAATAAATTAGACTGAGGGATCTCAAAGTCCATACTTAGCTTTTGGAATTAAATGAATGTGCCATTTTTTAAAAGGTCCTTAACACAGCTAATTCTGTTTCTGAACCACACATGAAATGATGAATCTTTAAGGGAAGGAGCAAACAGAGGATTTAACAGGATAGGGGCAGAAGGCAAAGCTTGTTTACTATTCTTATGCGAGGAATTTTCTCATCCCAATGAAACATAGAAACATAATTATTCACATCCTTGAAAAATGTTTTGGGAATAAATGGCACAATCTGAAACAAATACAAAAATCTTGGTAGTATTGTCATTTTAATGGAGTCAATCTTCCCAACAAGAGGAATCTGGATTAGACAGGAAGGGTAGGAGATCGTCGGCATAGAGCAGTAGCTTATGCTCATGTCCCTCCTTAAATATTCCAGGCAGGCCATCTATATTCCTCATCAGGATTGTGAGAGGCTCGATGGCAATATTAAAAGGCAGTGGTGGACAGAGGGCAACTCTGCCTTGTCCCCCTAGAGAGTGGAAAGCACAGAACACTGGGCCAAAGCCAAACCTTCTAAGAGTTGCAAATAGGTAAACATATTCAATTCTATCAAATGCTTTGTGGGCATTTAAAGATATTAAGATTTCTGGGTTAAAATTATTTTTGGGTAGATAACAATAAATAAGTGACAAAGATTGGAGGACAACCTCCTCCCAGCAATAAACCCAGTTTGATCTGGATGAATTACCTTTCTCATGACTGGCTCAACTTTGATTACCAGGATTTTATAATCACAGCAGAGTAAACTGACCGGATGATAAGATAAACAGATCCTTATTCTTTTTGAGAAGGACTGATATAATAGCCTGTCTCACGGATAGTGGAGAGACAAGGTCTTCCTTAAATTCCTTACACAACAAAGGTGCTAATTTGGCAGCAAACTTCAAAACTGTCGCCGATAATTGCATTACCAATCTCAAAAACAATGATATAGCCTTCTAAGTTAGATTTGTCTAAAACCCTGTGGGATGGAACTTCTAAGTTGCTATGAAAATCCTACAAAACTAAATAAAATGTTTTTTTTTATTACTAAATTATGAATTTATAAATTGATCAATTGATCAATTATCAATTGATCCTCATTGTGAATATAATGACTGATTTAATGTTTTCACTTGATGGTTTCACACATTCTGTTTAACATCAAATTCAGACTTTTTATTTCCACATTTTATTGCCTCCACATAGCATCACATACAAGAAAATACGATTCTTTTCACAGAATAATAAAACCATTGTCTACAAACCATGAAAGAAAATAATTTTATTAACATTAAAATCACTTTTATTTTTCTTTATTTTAAAAACCCTGATAACATTGAACAAACACACATGCATAATCCATATTTTCTTCTATAATAATCACTCATGCTCATGTACTATTCCTCTCATACTTCATTAAAAACAGTCATCAAGTCATCAATTATTGAAGCCAATGAATTAGATCATGAGCTAAAATATGATTCATGTTAAAAAAGTACATCATAAATCATCACCATGTTTAGAGAGACATTCAAATCACATTTCCAAGTTACACACTATAGAAATGATCCCTGAAAGTATAGAAGGTACAGTCAAGAACCCAAAATAACACACAACTATATTTGGCAGGATCTTCCAGTTTTCGCGGCACTCACTTCCGGGTTTGCGGTGCACGCTTCCGTGTCGGCGGCCATTTTTGTTCCTGATCCCTGATCCCTGTTCTGCTCTACCTTCCTTTTTCTGGTTTGGACTCTGGACTGTTTTTGGTTTTTGTGTTTTTGCTATGCCTATGTTGCATTGTTTACCAGCTCTCTGAATTTTGGACTGTTTTTTTTGGATTTGTTTTCGTCTATGCCTGCATTACCCTGTTTGCCTGTTTTTAGAACATGGGTTGTGTTTTTGCCTTGTCTCTGTTGGCTCTGACCCTAGATCCTGTTCCCGATCCTGTACCTGTTCTGCCTGCCTCGTTATTAATTAAAAACTGTTTTTTTTTTTCATCTTACCCCTGTGGCATCCCACATTTGGGTCCTCCTTCCACTCATCCAATCACCAGCATTTCCTGACAATATTTAAGTATTGCATTTAAGTTGTTTTGATTTGGATTTCTCGTCTGTTCATTTACTTTCCATTTTGTTTATTGATTAAAAAACTAATCTATTACCACTTTTTTTAATGCATCCTTACTACACATTAGGAAGCTTATTGACTTAAAAAAAAAAACAAGATTATCTAGTAAATACTTTATATAGCAACAATATTGTATACTGTGGATAAAGTTTGTTTACTCCTATAAAACTGTATTCTGGATGTTGTCATCATCAGTCTGAACTGTCAAATAAAAATATTGAATTAATTGAGGATATTACAATTACTTAATTAAACTTTGAGATATCACATTTGCTATTACACTATGAATGTATCCCAAGTAAAACTGTGTTTATATAATGAGCAAGAAATAAATTAAATCAACATATAAAATATAAATTATTATTTAATATTTTTTTTTCTCTGCTTTAAATTTCTGTACACTATTTTGTAACTTCAGACTTTTAATCTCTTACAGTTACTGTAAGTCTATCAAATATATATATTGTGGAAATGTTAAAATTGTAGTATTAAAGTAAATCCTTATGATAAATGAAAAGTGTTTCTTCTGTTACAGCATGTCAGAATGTTTATTATGTAAAATGTACAAAACTACTGAAAATGTTTTTACCTCGAGCTCTGTAACATTTCACTGCCACAACGATGGTGAGCAGCAGATACACGGAAACCGTCATCAGACTGCTCATCAGCCTGAACACTGATACTGGAGCTTCTGAATCTGAGCAATTAGGAGTTTGAAATGATGAGGAGTAAAATAATAATAATAATAATATTATTGTGTAAAGTGTAGAACAATCTCTAATAAATACAAGACATGACACCAAAACGTCACTTATTATTTTACTTTTTTTTTTTTTTTACAGTTATTTTTATTATATTTGACAACATTTCTATTCTATATTTAATAAACTAAATAATTTCCTCACCTCTGACTGAAATCCAGCTTTTTGGTGACTCTCCTCTCTCTGGATGTTTACAGTGATAGAAACCTTCATCTGACTTTGAGACACTACTGAAGATCATCTCTCCTGTAGTCTGATTCTGGACGATCAAATCATCTTTATAAAAATCTACACCAGAGTCTGAGATCTTTGTGTTGCGATATAAACAGTGCAAAGTCAGAGGACGTCCCTCAGTTAAAGGATGGACAGGACTGTCCAGGATCACATCACCATCTGTAGGAAAGAGAAAAGCACCTTATTTACAGCTTCAGTAAAATCTGCACAAGACCACCTAATTTCATGCAGAAGATCAATTTTATTGCATGTTAAAATGTATCATCTGAAATCTTCTGAAGAAACATTGCATTATAAACAAAAATATAATATAAAATAATACAATTATATTCATTATCTTATATTATATTATATATTGTAAATTATATTACACTACATAAAAGTCAAGTAAAAATATGTAACAAAATGACAGTCTATACATTACTTCAGTTATGTCCTATGATCCTTTCTTGAAGTATTTTCCTATTTGGACACAAAATTATACTGTTTTGAATTTCCTTTATTAATCATAAAACTATATGAAGACTCACTGTGTACTGTGATGTTGACAGGATTACTGCATTCTCCAGATTCAGACTGACACCAGTAAACTCCAGTGTGTGATGGAGAGAGGGAGCTGATGTTACATGTAGATCCTGAAACTGACAAACAATCAAACCATGTCTCATTGCATGTATATCCTCTCACTGTCCATCCAGTAAAGTCTCTGTGGTTCTCACAGCTCAGTGAGATAGAATCAGCAGTAAAGTGTTGAGTTCTGCTTGGATTGATGATCAGAGACACTGGAGGAGATTCACCTGAAATACACAAAGCAATGTACCATATATTAGCTTGTGTCATTGCATTGGAAAATCCACCAGGTGTCACTGTTGCTGTGGAAAACAGGCAGTCTGCTTAAAGATGTCTAACACCTAGCTAGAGATTTCCTCACCCAGTGTATAACAGGTATTTATCAACTGTCTAAATAGCAATGTGTTCTAATGAAAGCAACATAAACTTATTCAAAATGCTCCTACTCTATCTTATCATTAAACGAATAGCGACACAATCTGTACACAAAATTTAAAAGTTTAAATGACAATACAACATTACTAACATTAATAACTTTTATTATTAAATGTCAACACAAATTTACTTTGTTTTAGTGTATTAATGTTTTTAATGTGGACACTTTCATTTATTATTCTGGGATGCCATTGCACACGATTTTAAACAGGTCTTTTTAATATATTTATATTGCTAACTTGCTAACCCCATAGTAATATTCACTCTTAATAAGCTAAAAAAAAAGCCTTGCAAAACTCATTATATCTGTGCAATGAAACTAGCCATGCTTGGACAAGTTAATATAGCAGCATAGTCAGATGATTGCTACAGTGTTGGTGTGAAACCACAAAAAAAGGAAGTGAATTAAAATTAGGCACAAAAGTGAATTGACTGTATATGTCTAGTCTGTCAGTCAACATTAGAGCACCACCCTCAGGCTGAATTGTGCAAGGACACTAGACTTCTGCCAAAAGTGTTCTGCATGTGTCCAATCATTTGAATAAAAAACTTAGGCCACTAGCAGTCAGTCATAGTTTAGTCATATAAAGTATATAGCCTATGATAAAACCCAAAATATGGCAAACCTAAATTTATTATCAGCAGCCACTACTGTTTAATTGTGTTTTGAGGTTGTGTTTAGGCCATTTAGTTGTTTAAAATAAAAAAAATATTCACATCTGTCTATGACTCACACTTGATGCATGTTATGATGCCTCGGTCACATGCCTTACCTACATCCGCTACCTTCTTAAAGCTGCTGCTCCGGCCGCTAAGACGTAATACTATAATATTAGCGCTAAATTGAAAAAGCTAGCAAAATGAACAAAAACACATAGTGGATTCACATTTATTATTATATTTAGAAAATACCAGTTTTTATGCCGGTCATATCATTTTATTTTGTTATATTTATCTACCACACCTTAAAGGCCGGTCCGTAAAAATATTGTCTGACACTAATCTGGTCCGTAGCGCAAAAAAAATTCTCAAGGGTCTGCTTTAGCTGACTAAACATTGCATATCTAAGTACTGTTTTTATAACTAAACAATTATAATAACACAATATATATGTGAGTTTACAGATTTTAACAAAGTTTATAAGTATGCATGAATGAGATTTTAGATTTAATTGTAATAATAATTGGTATATTACTAATAAACCAAACAAATACTGACATACAAACGGATACATTGTTTGGTCAATTTTTGGTTGGGGTGTTGTTGTTTTTTTGCATTTTTTAACACTGCAAACTTTGTGACTCACCAGTAACATTTACCCAGAGTGCATCACTGTAGTGTGTGTAGTAGACTGGGTTTCCTCTTCCAGCTCTGCACCTGTACTGACCTCCATCAGAGACTCTAACTGATCTGATGGTGTAGGAGTGTGTTTCAGTCTCAGTGTCACGTCTCTGTGTGTCTTTGCTCCAGTAAAACTTCCATCCAGCAGACTGCAGCTTCAGTGTACAGTACAGAGTCACTGAGTTTCCTGTCAGTGCAGCTCCTTTAAGGTCTGATGTGAGTTCAGGTTTAGGTTTTTCTGTAGTTTGAGATGAAACTAGCAGTTAATGTGCTGTTTAGAATGTTTATCATAATCACAACTACACTAATACAGGCAGAGACATGCTGTTAGTAACACCATGTAAAAGTCCTTCTCATAAATAAATATTCTTTTTATCCTACAGGCACACACACACCTGACACAGTGAGTGTAACAGCGTTGCTGGTCTCTGAGCTCTGAGAGTCACTTTTTCTCTGTCCTCTGCAGGTGTATTTACCACTGACAGACTCTAAAGCAGTGAATGAATAGTTTCTGCTTTCATTGTAGGGGAAAATCTGAACATCATCTTTATACCAGTTGTACGTCCACTCAGAGTCTGAATGTTCTTGTATTTCACATACGAACATTACTTTCTCTCCATTGAATATCTGTCCATCAGGCTGCAGAGTCACAACAGCTTTTGGTCTCTCTGTACAGTTACAACAAAAACACGACATCAGTCAAACACACCCTTCTCTGTCCATCTGATATTGAATCAGTGTGATTTGTAATGATTTTGTGTATCTTTAGATATTACACGAGTGTAAGTTCAGACATGTACCTATCACTGAGAGAGTCACTTCATTACTCAGTGGTGTCACTGACCATGCAACAATGGACCCTAAACAAGTGTATCTGTGTCTCTGATGTATTTTTATAGTGTAAACATTTTCATTAGAGCTGTGAGTATATACATCATCTCTTAACCAGTAATACATTATACTTCTTCCGAGAATAGTACATGTGAGTGTAACTTCCTCTCCTCTGAATATTTGGGATGAATTCGGCTGCACAGACAGAACTGGTTTAACTGTTGGAAAAGTTAAAATGGTAACACACAGTGTCAATATATATACGGTATATCAGAAATTCTGGCAGACAATCTACAAACACAACCTTCTCTACCTTAATACAAATCTAACATGTACACAACATATATATATATATAATAAACAAATCACCTTGAGCTTGTCCAACTCGTATCAGTGAAATAAGCACTAAAAGGGAAGAGGAACAGAGAATATAATGTAACACTGGTTTATTTCAATGCCTTGTACTGCACAAAAACGATATATTTTTAGTTTCACTTCAGTTGCAAGAAATGTGTTAATATGGATAGATATTGAGGGACAATATTCAAAAGGAATTGCAAACTGCATTTTCCATATGTGGACACACAAATTGTGACATGATCCAAACAATTTTAAATCTTGCATTACCGTTTGTTTTTTCACTTTAGCGAACAAACAGTGACTGCCAAATTTCAAATGGAAAAGCAAAGTCCTTTTGCAACTGCATTTCCCATGTTTGACGAGTTATGACTGTCATATTTAAATAACAATATTAATTACCACATTCGCCTTTTCACTTTCTCTGCATCATGTATGTAGCCTGCTAAAACTCAAAAGAAATTGCAGTTTCTTTTACATTTGAATTTTCAGAGCCTTGCACTGTTTTCATTTGCATTCCAATGCCTTGCAGTGAACGGTGACATCACTCACCTTTTATAGCCTAGAGGGGAAATGCCAGTAATAGACTTTTTTGCAGAATGTTTTGAACAATAGTTGGTAAAATTGTGAAGGACATTATAATGCTTATACAGCAAGTCGATCACAGTTGATTGACCCTTCGCAAAGAGCTTGATTGACAGGCGTTTATGTCATGGCAGCATGGCTTGTCAGACATAGCAACAGTAACTAACACTTGATTGACAGCTTTCAGTGCAAGGCTTTGGAAATTTAAATGCAAATATTGCTTATCAAATGTAAATATTGCTAAACAAATATTGCAAATAATATTGCTATTTAAATATGACAGTCATAACTCGTAAAACACAAACGCTAATGCAAGATTGCATTTTCGATTTTGTCACAATTTATGCGTCCACATATGAAAAATGCAATTGCAAATAAAATTTGCAATTCCTTTTGAATATTTTCCGGAATATCTTTCAATGCATTAAATCTGCCTGTTACAGTAGTGAATAGTATTTACAAAAAGGTATTTCATGTAAAGAAAGTGAGGATGGATGCAGGTGCAGATTATTTATTATTATTATATTTTTTAAAAGAACATATAAATATAAAGCCCTAAAAAATTAAACAAAAAATAACAAGAAAAATAAAGAAGATAACCATAACCTGTGTGATAAAAAGTGACAGATAACAACCACAGGTTCTGCATTCACAGAAAACATAATACAGCTTCAAAACAGTCAGGTGACATGATCCAGTGAGGGGCAGAGGTTTATGGGAAATGTAGTCCAGTGTTGATTTTGATGTAATCCTGACAATGCTTTTTATTCTCTCACTAGCATGTCCAGGATAAATGAACATATCCAGTCTAGGACTGTGTAATGTGGTGAAAAATGTCTGTTATGGGAAAAATGCTCTCAAAAGTTTTCTCAGTAAAGTCTGTTACACTCATAACTGATATTGTTAGAAAAGGAACACTTCTACTCTGAAATCTGGCAGTTTATTTGCATTAAAAATGTATTAATTAGATACATCAACACCTTTAATTTTGAATAAAACATAAAATTGGATTCAGTGGTGCAGCATCTATATTGTTAGACAGAGACACGAAAGACATTAAAGTCACATTAAATAGCATGTCTGATAACTAGCAGCACTGTCACTGAGAACAAACTAAGCAGTTCATGCACTCATCTATAAACTTAGACCCACCTGTATACCTGCATCTGCATCAAAAACAATAACCAGAATAAAAGTATTTCTGTGACACAGCTGATGCGGATCTACACTGATACAATGTAATGATCATGTTAAAATCTAGTGAATGCTGTAACATATTATCCTAATTTTACTTACAGATCATCAAACGGAGCTCCATCCTGAGATACTGAGGAATGACTGACTGATCAGTCAAAGACACTCCACTTCCTGTCTTCTTTCACACAGAGACACTTCCTTTTATTGCAAGTAACTGTGTTTTTTTTTATTATGTAACCCTATATCCATGTCTTTAATTTATTAATTAATTAATTTCTTTTTGAAATTAATACAAATAGCAGTTTGAAGAACATTACTTTTTCAAACATCACCTTCACAAGAATAAGATGTTTCACAAATGTTTTTTGTATGATAAATGCTTAAGTGACATTTTCTTTTATTAACAAGATCCTTTTATAAATGAAGAAAAGATGCACACTATACATTTAAATGAATGCATGATTTAAAATTGATTAATGGATTATTTTTTGAGAGTCTAGCAGAGATACGCTGTCACAGCTGTTCACTGTGTGTGGTCTGTGTGTACTATTTATAAAACAGAAGTGAAAGTTCCAGCATCCACTGTTAGATCTTAAAGTTGGGGGATTGACGATCTTTCATATCGAGACATATCATCAAACCCTCAATGCACATGGGCAGATCATGAAATAGCAAAAGCATCACCTAGCCAACTACACTACCAAACTTAATCTTCTGAACTGCAATTTCCCAAACTCATGCTGCACCTGCCACCCAACCCAATGCCTGAAAAAGTTCTCAGGTGATGTTTGTAAATGCAAAGGGTAGTTTTCTACAATGCCTCTTCAGAAAAAGAGAACAATAAACAGTAATAATGGCTGATGATGAAAAAATTTAGCAAAACTTGATTTATACTTACTGCAATGTTCCCTCTGGAAAAATCAGGTATTCTATTAATTTAAGAGAACAAAATGAACCTTCTAAAACATATATTCTACACCATTCGTCAAGAAATGAAGAAGTTCCTGATTGAAATGTTAAACATCCTGTTATGTTTCTATTATTTCTTCTCTCTTTTTCCTGTGCTTGTCATGTTTTGCCACCAGATCCTGCCAATGTGACCTTACTCTCTTCTTATCCGCAACAATTTCCTACTTCATCTTCTTCTATTTCTTCTTCTTTTTTTTACTTCTTCTTTGGGCTGGTCCTGTTAGGGATCGCCACAGCGGATCATCTGTCTTCAGTGTACAGTACAGAGTCACTGAGTTTCCTATCAGTGCAGGTAAATCTGAGTTCAGGTTTAGGTTTTTCTGTAGATGGAGATGAAACACAGTTCATGTGCTGCTACCAGAGTGTTAATCATCATTACCACTAATACAGTCAGAGACATGCTGTTAATGAAATAATGAAAAAGCAGTCATGAGCAAATATTCACACACACCTGACAGGAATAATAACAGCATCACTGATCTCTGATTGTCACTTCTCCCCTCTGCAGCTGTATTCATTACTGACTTCATTTTTGAGTTGAGGCTGAACTCATGAACTTTGTAGGGTGGCTTGCTGTTTTGATACCAGCTGTACTGCCACTCAGTGTCTCCTTCTTCCTGTATTTCACATCTGAATTCACATGATTATCAGGCTTTATGATCACCACAGGCTTAGGATTCTCTGCAGAAACATAATCATATTATTAACACACTGCAATTAATACAGTTTTGATACTACTGTGATTAGCCAAATAATTAGTGATAATGCAGTGCATATGTAATAATTTAACCTAAAGTCAATTATGTGTAGATATATTTTGCAATCCCAATATTTTGCATTTTTTTTAAACTTTACTGTATTCAAGTATTGTGCACCTTATATTTGGTTTCTTATATTGTTGTAGACATATTTGTTTATATATTGGCTGTTTTTGGTTTATTTCCAAACACCACTATTTCAAGAGAAAAATTAAATGTTACAGAAAAAAGCATTATATTACACAATAAAACACCTTTCAGACAATACTATATGATCCATGATACCAGTCACTATTTTTATATTAAACTGCACACATTGTATTTAAGAACAATATTTTCTAATGTTATCATGACAAATACTTATTTAACTTTTTATTGCTTTTTATAGTTTGCTTGATTGCATTTTACATTATTTTAACTTTACAGAATTTCTTTGAATATGGCAAAAATGTTTGCACAGGTTTTTGTATATATATTTAAACACTAATAATGTCACTTTTACTTGTCACTTTAACTCTGAACTGACACAGCACAGCTTCACTTTTATACCAGCACATGGTCACCACAATGACAATTACACTGGGACACTTTAATCTGTACTGCTGTCAATATCTGTTATACATATAACACTATATATACAGGTGCATCTCAATAAATTAGAATGTCATCAAAAAGTTCATTTATTTCAGTAATTCAACTCAAATTGTGAAACTTTGTATAAAATACATTCAGTGCACACAGACTGAAGTAGTTTAATCTTTGGTTCTTTTAACTGTGATGATTTTGGCAAAAACCCACCAATTCACTATCTCAAAAAAGTAGAATACTTCATAAAACCAATAGTCAATAGTCTATCTGAAGGTAAAAGGAAAATGTATAAAGCTGCAAATCTATTAAAATAAAAGACAACTGTCAACTTAAACTGTTATTTTAATTGCAAAATATATGCTTGTTATGATACATAAATCTTTTTAAAAGATTTGAAAATATATGAAAATATTCAGACAATGATTTATGCACTATAACAACAACATAGTTCTAATTGTCATAATATGACTAGCATAATATGATTGGTTTCTATTAAATCAGTGGCTATGTTTGAGACATTTGTATCAGGGGTCCCTGCCCCATGTCTATATAGCCTAAAGGGTCCTTGACAAAAAACAAAACAAAACAAAACATCTAAGACCACTGCTAATTGATAACGAGTAAGAAGACGTAGCAAAGCACTATATGTGTTCATTGCTAACTTTCATTGAGGTGCAGATTTGAGATAGAGAAAGCGTAAAATGGTGGCAATAATACAACCATGACAGATATCTCTCAGGCCAAAAATGATGTAGTGAATGAGGTGGAGTTACAGCAAAGCTATTCAGAATTGCTGAATGCAGAAAATTGATAAAATGATGATGATGGAGAAAGATGATGGAGTGGAATTAAAGGAAAGGAGGGTAAAGCAGGACAAAATAGGCCATTGAGCAGCAAGCATTTACAGTATTGGTCTTGCACCTGAAGTCACCGTGAGGAGAGATTTCAAATGATGTGGCCAGATTGGTGAAAGTGGACAACAGGACAAATTGTCATTCACTAATCTGATGCACCAGGTGGATACAGGATTGAGAAGGAGCCATGTTGAATCAGACATCATTGAAGCAGAAATAAAAGCCTTCAGCCCAGGATTAAGGGTATGCAATTTGCTAAAAATATCAAGAGAGACCTTGAAAATATTACTGAAGGGACTTTCTATTCAGAGCCATTGAGTTTAAAGAGAAGCTGCTGCACCTGTGTGAAGAAGGTGGTAAATATTTTAGAAGAGCACATTCAAAAAATGTACTACACTTATATTTCCTACACTATACCTCTTACATTTTGTAAAGCTTTGAGACAATGTCCATTATGAAAAGTACTATAGAAATAGACTTGAATCATAGCATACTAAAGCTACCATCTACACCAGCCACATTCTTTGCAGCAAAAATTGGATAAACTCTATGGCCCAAGATGTATGGTTGACTGCTCCTTTGAAGGTGTGCCTGTGCAGGACACTGGATCTCAGGTGATCATCAATGACAAATAAAGGAATACCGGCTTTTCCCACCTAAAGACATGCAACCTGGTACACCGAGTCTGCAGCAGCCTGATGGAAAGGTTGAAGCATTTCAGTGTGGACACATGATCAATGAAAATTTTGTGGGCATTCCAGAGTCAATTAGAACAAAAGGATTGCCATTTACCAAAACGTAGCTTATGCTCAGAAGAATACAGCATAATGCTCCTTAAAAACATTTTCTCATATTTAATACAGAAATACAGTCAACAACCAAAACAATACACAAATCCTGAAGATGGTGGATTTTATACTCTACACTAGATGAACAACTATCTACATTACATAGTATTATTTTAGAAAAACTGTGAAGTTGAGGATTAAGTTAATAATTACACTTTAATTCAACTTCACTTACATTAAACTATGTTTTAAAAATATTTATTAAATTACAGATTACAGAAGCATCACTAATCATGACTGGTCTATTGTTTTTACAAGGTTTTTACAAATTTCACACATTCCTTTTTTTATATATATACATACAGTGTAGTTTTTCATTTTTACATTATATTTCCTCATAGCATCCCACATGGGATTTTTTTTTAAATAAACACACACACGTTGATGGTAGATTTTAGATTTTATACACAATAAATTGTCCACTTTGCAGTTTCAGTTGTGGACACATTCATGGCTTGATGAAGACCATCAAGAAGCTGCACTACACACAAACACACACACAAACAGTGAAAGTATTTAATTATAAAATACCAATAAAAATAAATTTTGCCGAGTCTATTATCCAGAGCAATATACAACTGAGTAGTTGAGGATTAAAGGCCTTGCTTATGGGCCCAGCAGTGGTAGCATGGAGGCACTGGTATTTAAACTCAAGGCCATTCAATGCAACATTCAATGCTTAACTAATGAACTGCCACCTCCCCTTGGGTAGAATAGGGATTTGCCTTTATTAAATACTAAGCAGGTTTAAAAGCCAACATTAAGTAAATAAGAACAAAAATCAATTTATGTTTATTACAGTGCAAGTTTTAGGCAGATGTGAAAAATATTGTAAGAGATGCTTTCAAACATAAAAGGTGGGGGATCCTGTATTGGTTCTTGAGCACATAAAGTTCAAAGGACACTTCATGTTTATAGTATTCTTAAGTCATTGTAATGCTAATATCTGTGCGAAGTATTGTAATTCTCCATTGCATACCAAGCCATTGTTTTGTCTTTGCTGTTCAGTGATTTATTGTGTATCCACCTTTATTTGGGTTCCTTGGACCTGTTTGCCTCATGGACTGAACTACCTGTTCATCATTTATATTTTAGACTGTCTTTATGATTCTACTGCACCTGCGTCTGAGTCTACATTACAATATAGATTCAAATATAATTAAATGAAATAGAAACAGCTGTGTAGGAGGCTTAAAACGGGAACAACCAAACTCCACTACTAGGGTGAGGTTGTGAATAACATATTCATGTCACAGATCATACACCATGGAAAGACTGAGCACAGCAACAAGATATATTGCACCAGATTTCAAAGCAGACAAAAGATTTAAAGATGTGCTGTTCAGACTATTTTGATAAAGCACAAATAAACAGATGTTGAGGACCTTAGATGCAGTGATTGGCCAAAGAAACTTAATGCAGTAGATGACACATACTGCCTACTTACGTACAATGCCATCAGCAAAGAACTGATGGAAACCAGTGGGAAACAAGTACAACCATGTACTGTCTGGAGAGGTTTGGCCAGAAGATGTCTTCATTAAATAATTATGTTCAAAAAGCCATACTGTAGCTCCGTCAAGAAGCCTAAGCTACTCAACTATGCACAAAAACATAGGAACTGTAGTGCAGAAAAATGTTAGCAGGTGCTCTGGACTGAGAAGTCAAAATCTGAAACATTTGTCTAAAACAAATTATTAGTTGTTTGCCAAAGTCCTGAAGAGTGTATTTATTAATGAACTTCCCCGATGTCACTCCTCCAATACAGCCAATGTCATTACAAACTATTTTTAGTGAAGATAAAAAAAGGAGTCCTGAAAGTAATAGTTTTGTACTGTTTTTCTATTGTTAATTGCAACAAAATGCATGGAGTCTAGCATTTGTAAAGAAAGCCTTAATACTGAGTTCACAAAGTGCATTATTCCCACTGTTACACATGAGGAGGTCCATTAACTTCAGAAAAACAAGGTTTTTTAGAAAATACGTAATATATTAACTAAACAATATTATTTCTCCAACCACAAAAAAAGTATATACAGCATTATATAGTACAGCAGAAACATCCTGTTTCATATAGATGGAGTTTCTTTAAATGTATTTAGCTGTGGATGTTGCCTTCGTCAGTTTGAACTGTCAAAAATAAAGAGAATTAAATCATTAAGGATATTACAGTTTTTACATTTCAAGTTATTACAGGTACGTATGGATTAAATGTTGAGAAATCTTATTGGTTATTACAATAAAAATGTGTTTTAAATAAAGCTGTGTTTATAATGAACAATAAATGCAACAAATATTTACTACAGTAACTCTAACTCTAAAATATATATTGTGGAAATGTTCAGATAAAATTGCAGTATTGAGTCAAATATTTCTGATAAAGTGAAAATGTTTTCTTCTCTTGTTATGGCATAACAGTATGTTCATTGTAAAAAAAAAAAAAAGTAAAAATAAATAAATAAATGAAAATGTTTTTACCTTGAGCTCTGTAACATTTTACTGCCACAATGACAGACAGCAGCAGATACACAGAGACGGTCACTAGACTGCTGATCAGTCTGAACACTGACCCTGGAGCTTTTGCATGTGAGCGATCTGATGATAAGTAATTATGAGAAATAATAATTATAATTTTTTGTAATTGTGTAAATCTGTAATAAATATAAGATTTGCATGAACACAAATTGTACATGCAACTGTAAAAAGTTGAAGATTTTTAATTTTATACCACAGAAATATGGAACTCTTGAAAGAACTAATATCACAGGTTTATATTAATGTGCTTGTATATATTTAGATTTATAATTTGTGAAATGAGTGGCTTTGGGGCACCTTACAGTAGTGTATTAGGTTTAATTCTTCACTCAATAAATTAAATATTTTCTCACCTCTGACTGAAATCCAGCTTTTCGGTGACTCTCCTCTCTCTGGGTGTTTACACTGGTAGAAACCTTCATCTGACTTTGACACACTACTGATGATCATCTCTCCTGTAGTCTGATTCTGGAGAACTGAATCATCTTTATAGAAATCAATACCAGAGTCTGAGATCTGTGTATTGTGATATAAACAGCGTAAAGTCAGAGGAAGTTCCTCAGTTACAGGATGCACAGGACTGTCCAGGATCACATCACCATCTGTAAGAATAAGAAAATAAAATGTTTAACAAGAATGATTTCAGAAAGAGTAAAAAAAAAGAAATACAAAATATGTTTAGTCAGGGAAAAAAATGTAACCATAATTTATAGCTGCAGCAAACACTGAACACCACTACCTGATATCATGCAAACAATTAGTCACACTACATGGAGACTCACTGTGCACTGTGATGTTGACAGGATTACTCCATTCTCCAGATTCAGACTGACACCAGTAAACTCCAGTGTGTGATGGAGAGAGGGAGCTGATGTTACATGTAGATCCTGAAACTGGCGAACAATCAAACCATGTCTCATTTTGTGTGTATCCTCTCACTGTCCATCCAGTAGAGTCGCTCTGGTTTTTACAGCTCAGTGAGAGAGAGTCAGCAATAAAGTGTTGAGTTCTGCTGGGATTGATGATCAGAGACACTGGAGGAGATTCACCTGAAATATACATTTCATTTCACAATTCATGTCATAGGATAAAATGTAGCACATATGGGTATGCATCATGGCATTGAAAAATGCATCAAAAAAATCCATCAAACACTCACTCACTCACTCACTCACACACACACACACACACACACACACACACACACACACACACACACACACACACACACACACACACACGCGCACAACCTCAATATTGCTGTTTTATTTCTCACCAGTGATCCACAGTGGCTGTTGTTTGCTGTACTGTGAGTAATAGTCTTGTTCTCCTCTCACTGCTCTGCACATATAAACTCCTGTGTGGTTCAGAGTAACAGAACTGAGAGTGTAGGAGCCTCCAGATCCTCTGCTGCTGTCTGAGAGAAGCTCTGGTCTGTGCCTGTAGGAACCCTGACTGTCTCTGTATAGAACATCTGTGTACCAGCTGAATGTCCAGCCTGTAGAGGAGGATTTAATCTCACAGTTTAGAGTAACTGAGTCTCCTTCAGTCAGCCAACTCTGTGGAGATGCACTGACTACTGCCTCTGCTGTTTCTGATGGACAACAAATGAAAAAAAAAAGCAAACATTGTTACATATAATTAATAATATGGTAAAACAACACACACACACACACACACACACACACACACACACACCTGATACAGTCAGTACAACAGCATCATTGATCTCTGATATCTGAGTGTCACTGCTTCTCAATCCCCTACAGGTGTAGTTACCGCTGTCTTCATGTATAACTGAGTTGAGGCTGAACTCCTGTGTATTGTGGTATAATGGGTTATTATTCTTATACCAGTTGTACTGCCACTCAGTGTCTCCTCCTATCTGTATTTCACATCTGAAAGTCACAGTCTCTCCTCTGAACACATGATTATCAGGCTTTATGATCACCACGGGCTTAAGATTCTCTAAAAAAAAAAAAAAAAAAGTAGTAGTATTAACACAAACCAATACAAATTACATACATACTCATATACAATATTTAATATTATCATAAAATAAGTCAATAAACTTGCTGCAATCGTTTTTATTGCAGCATGTAATATTTATATAAATGTATTAAATATTGTATAAATATATAAGTATTGGGTCGCCTTGGTATGTGATTTTTGAGCATTGCTTTGACAAGGTTTCTGGGTTCGCGGCGCACATTTCCGGTTTCGCAACGCGTACTTCCGGTTCGATGGGGTTTACCGTTTACCCGTGCCACCCAGTATTTAAGGACATCTAAGACATGATAAGATCTCACTGGCTTTTCCCTGTATACAAATGACTGCACCTCTAAAACCCCTCTGAGAAACCCTCGCCCAGGTGACCAGCCATAGTTGATCAGACCCCGGCCTTTGTCCCAGCAAAGATTGCATTTACATTTACATTTACATTTGCGGCATTTAGCAGACACTGGTATGCCAGATTATAAACTTAATATAAATATAACTCTTGAAATCTACAAACTTGGAAAGTGCTAATTTAAGTGTTTCAAGAAGAGGTTGGTCTTCAGTCGTCACTTGAAGATGTTGTACGGACATCTAGGGGAAGTTTATTCCACCACCTCGGTGCCAGAACAGAAAAAAGCCTTAAAGTATACTTGCCTCTCATTCTGAGAGAAGGTGGTACCAGTCGAGCAGTGCTGGAGCAGACTTCGTGGTGCAGTGCGAGATGTGATGAGGTCACTGAGGTAAGATGGCGCTGGTCCATTTTTGGCCTTGTAGGCAAGCATCAGTGTTTTGAATCTGATACGTGCAGCTGCTGGAAGCCAGTGAAGGGAGTGCAGCAGTGGGGTGGTGTGGGAGAACTTGGGCAGATTGAACACAAGTCGTGCAGCTGCATTTTGGATCATTTGCAGTGAATGAATAGAGTTCAGGAAGACCTGCTTTCTAATTACTGATTCATTTCAGCTGGTGCCTTGGCTTTCCATGCCTTTTTCCCTTCTTGTTCTTTCTACATTTGTTCAATATTTTTTCCCTGTGTCATTTCAAATTATTGCACATAATTTATGGCAACATTTAAGGTTTGATTTCTTTGCTTGAGTGGATTATATGAAATATGATTACTGAGAAAAATGAAAAATGGTAGTGTTCAATACTTAATTTTCCGTGTGTGTCTCCTACAAACATTGCGCAGACACAATATGAATGTGTGTTCAGAAAAACATGTGTGAGGCCGTCTTAATATTAACAGTGACTTACCAGTAACATTTACCCAGAGTGCATCACTGTAGTGTGTAGTAGACTGGGTTTCCTCTTCCAGCTCTGCACCTGTACTGACCTCCATCAGAGACACTAACTGATCTGATGGTGTAGAAGTGTGTTTCAGTCTCAGTTTCACGTCTCTGTGTGTCTTTGCTCCAGTAAAACTTCCATCCAGCAGACTGCAGCTTCAGTGTACAGTACAGAGTCACTGAGTTTCCTGTCAGTGCAGCTCCTTTAAGGTCTGATGTGAGTTCAGGTTCAGGTTTTTCTGTAGGCGGAGATTAAACATACAGTTCATGTGTTGCTACGAGAGTGTTAATAATAATCACTACTACACTAGTACAGGCAGAAACATGCTGTTAGTGACACCATATAAAAGCTTTTGCCATAACTTATTGTATGCATATACACTTATTGCATGTAATTATGTAACACACACACACCTGACACAGTGAGTGTAACAGCGTTGCTGGTCTTTGAGGTCTGAGAGTCGCTTTTTCTCTGACCGCTGCAATTGTATTTACTGCTGTCAGACTCTAAAGCAGTAAATGCATATTTCCCATTTTCACTGTAAGACAGAATCGGGACATCATCTTTATACCAGTTGTACGTCCACTCAGTGTCTGTATGTTCTTGTATTTCACATGTGAAAGTCACTTTCTCGCCACTGAATATCTGTCCATCAGACTTCAGAGTGACAACAGCTTTTGGTCTCTCTGTATAGTTACAACAAAAGCATCACATCAGTCAAACACACCCTTCTCTGTCCATCTGATATTGAATCAGTGTAATCTGTAATTATTGTATATCAGTGCATGTTACAGGAGTGTATAAACAGACATGTACCCATCACTGAGAGAGTCACTGCATCACTCCATGGTGTCCTTTTCATTTTACCATTAAGCCCAGAACATCTATATTTGTGACTCTGATCAATTTTTATAGTGTAGACATGAGAAAAAGAGGTGTGAAAGTGAACATCATCTCTGTACCAGTAGTGCAGTGGTCCTACAATTGTACATGTGAGTGTAACGTTCTCTCCTCTGAATATTTGGGGTGAACTCGGCTGCACAGACAGAACTGGTTTAACTGCTGGAAAAGTTACAAAGCAAAACACACAGTGTCAGTGTAAATATCTGATATTCTGCAGGACAACCTACAAACACAACCATATATATCACCTTGAGTTTGTTCACCTCGGATCAGTGAAATAAGCACTAAAATGGAAGGGAAAAAGAGAACATGATGTTAATGATTTATTTCTTTTTGAAAAACAAAAAAGAGAACAATGTCTTATACTGCAAAAAAATCTATAATTTCACTTCAGCTACAAGTAATACATTAAATCTGCCTCTTTCAGTAATCAATGGTGTTTAGAAAAAGCTATTTTCATATAAATAAGGTGAGGAAGGATGCAGGCACAGAAAGATTATAATTTTTTTTTTTCCCCTAAGTAAGAACATATAAACATAAAAATAAAAAAATGAAACACAAAATACAAAGGAATAGAAAGAAGATAACTATAACCAGAGTGATAGACAGTGACAGACATAAACACAAAACAATGAATGCGGTGCAAGTTGAAACTTGTGCGCTGGCTCTGCGTTTACAGAAAACATGACACAGCTTCAAAACAGTCAGTTGACATGATGCGGTGAGGGGCAGAAGCTTGTGGAAATGTAGTGTACAGGATAATGAAAAGATCCAGGCTGGGACTGTGCTTCTTCTCCTTCGGCTTCTCCCATTCGTGGTTACCACAGTGATCATCCATCTCCATACCCCCCCTGTCCTCTACATCTGCCTCTTTCAACCCAACTACCTGAGTATCTTCCCTCACCACATCCATAAACCTCCTTCTTGGCATTCCTCTTTTCCTCCTTCCTGGCGGCTCCATTCTCAGCATTATTTTACTGATATACCCCATGTCCCTCCTCTGAACATGTCAAAAGCAATGTGGTAAAAACAGCAAAGGCTGCAAATTGCATCTCTCAAAACAAAGAAGTCTGTTATAAATCAGTTATAAGTGTAAGATGAACACTTCTGCTGTGAAAAAAAAAACAATTTATTTGCACTTTTTTTATATATATATTTAAAGTACTAAAATGTATTAATTAGATACATAAACACTTTTCATTTTGAATAAAACATAAAATTGGATTCAGTGGTGCAGCATCTATATTGTTAGACAGAGACACTAAAGACATTAGTCACATTTAAATAGCATGTCTGATAACTAGCAGCACTGTCACTGAGAACAAATACACTTAGACCCACCTGTATACCTGCATCTGCATCAACCACAATAACCAAAATAAAAGTATTTCTGTGACACAGCTGATGCGGATCTACACTAACACAATGTAATGATCATGTTAAAATCCAGACAATGCTTTAACATATCCTCATCACACAAGTTATTAAAGTTAATTTGAACACATTTAATCCCAACCACTTAATTTTACTCACAGATCATCACACGGAGTGGACGGAGCTCCATCCTGAGATACTGAGGAATGACTGACTGATCAGTTGAGTACTTTCTGTCTTCTTGCACACAGAAACACTTCCTTCTAATGCTGGTAGATGGGATATTTTTATATAACCCTACATTCATGTCTTTAGAAACTATTGCAAAGGGCAATTTACAGAACATTACTTTCCCATGCATCCTCTCACAAGAATAAGATCTTTCACAAATCAAGACAGTTTTGCATTTTGTAAAATACTTAAATGACAAATTTATTTTATTAACAATATTCTTTTATAAGTGAGATTTGAAATTCTTTAATAAATGAAAAGATGCACAGTGTATCTTCAATTTAATACATGATTTATAACTAAATAATGTATTATTTTTTGAGACTCTAGCAGAGATACACAGTCACAGCTGTGCACTGTGTGTGTGGTCTGCGTGAACTATTCATAAAACAGCTGAAGAAGTGAAAATTTGTAGTGGTTCAGTGGGTAACAGATCACACATATGACCTCCCTGTTCCAGCATCCATTGTTAGATCTTGGGGTTGGGTAACTGTGTGGGCTTTGCATGTCTTTCTTCTGTTCATTTTGTTATTTTCTGGGTTTTCTGACTTCTTCCCACTTTACCTTCTGACTGATTGATTGATCTTTAATGTCAAGACATTCATCAAACCCTCATTGCACATGGGCAGATCATGGAATAGCAAAAGCATCACCTGGCCAACTTAAACACCAAACCTATTCTCCTGAACTGCAAGTTCCCAAACTCACACTGCACCTGCCAGAAAAGTTCTCAGGTGATGTGTCTCAATGCAAAGAGTTTTTTTTCTACAATGCATCTTATAATATGCATATCATTGTTATGTCAGAACTGAACACTGATTAAGGCTCGTGATAAAAACATTTAGTAAAACCTGATTTAAACTTGCAGCAATGTTCCCTCTTGAAAAATCAAATATACTATTCATTTCAGAGGACAAAATAAACTTTCTAAAACATATTTACTTACTCACTTATCCAGAGTGATTTACAACTAAGCGCTTTGTGGCCCAGCAGTGGTAATTAAAATGAAGAATTAAACTGAAGACCTTTCAATCTAACATCCAAAGTCTTATCCCCTCAACTACCTCCTCGCCTTAGGTAGAAGAAGAGAAGAAATTCTCCAGCAATATTAAACAAGCTTGAAAGCCAACATTAGGTAAATAAGCACTAATCTATTTATATATATACCGTAATTTCCAGACTATTAAGCGCACCCAAATATAAGCCGCACCCACTGAATTTGACAAAGATTTTTATTTTAAACATAAATACGCTGAAACTAATGAACTTTACACAGGCTTTAACCAAAGACTGTCTGTTACACGGCTTGTATCTAAACAGTAGCCTACCGAAAAAGTCATTGTTCCAAGTCTTCCTCCTTCCTTTCATAACTATTTCTCTCGAGAGTTTATCTTTTGGCATCGTCGTTTAAAAATCACCACCGGTGAAGCTTTTCTCGCGATGCCGTGCAGCTCAGAACACAGGTGAAGTGCGTTTTTTTTTTTTTATGCCCGGTTGTTTCATCGTGACGAATGATTCGCATTTCCTGTAGACAGTCCGAGTGAGCGGCAGGTCAAACGTCAGAGGAACCTCATCCATATTTATGATGTGGTGTGGCCCGATTCAGTGGGAGCGCACCCGATTTAATATACAAAATTTTATTGGTTCACCTTTAACCGTTCAGCATTTTCATTGGTCTAATGTTATGGGGCTCAGTGTTTTGGCTTGAAGTTTGTGAAACCGGGAAAAACCCAGGAAAAATCCATAAATTAGCCGCTTCATTGTTTAAGCCGCGGGGTTCAAAGCGTGGGAAAAAAGTAGCGGCTTATAGTCCAGAAAATTCGGTAATTGAATGAATGTGTGAGTCTGACATTTGTAACATGTGAGCCTTAATGTTAAATTTATAAACTGCCCTAACTTCCAATGTTGGACATCTGTAGATTTCAGAAAAACAAGAGTACATAATATATCAGCTAAAAAATATTTCTCCATCCACAAAAAAACACACACATCATTATACAGCAGAAGCATCCTGTATTTTATAGATGAAGTTTGTTTATTAATCTATAACTGCATTCTGGATGTGGCCATCATCAGTCTGAACCAGGGATGGGCAAACTTTTTGACTCACGGCCACAATGGGTTCTAAAATTTGACAGAGGGGCCGGGTCATACATACACATATACAGTGTTGGGCAGTAACGCATTTTACAGAAACTAATACTGTAACGCGTTACTTTTAAAAATAAAGTAACTTCGTTACAGTTATCGTATGGCGCGTTCCCCGTTACGTTTTTTAATGAATTAATTTTGGCTGAAGTGTAGACTACAGTCTAACCTGTTTACAGCAGCATCGCATTGTAGGATTGGTGGATTACCCTCTGTATACACGAAGAAGACGCACTGTGGGCGTGTCTCCGTTTATTCAGGTCTGTGCGTCAGTAATGGCGAGTCGAGGCGAGAGCAAGACGAGTTTCTCAAAGTGGAAATATGCTCATTATTTCACTTTAGTTGAGTATAAAGACAAAAATGTTTAAGTCAAATGTAAACTGTGTCTTTCTCGTTTGAAGTTTGTATCTACTGCGATAAACAGCAACTCCAATCTCCTCCAGGAACTCCATGCTAGAAGCTAACCCGGTGTTCTATTCTACATTGTTGATAGTTTTCATACTTCAGCTGTAAAAGGAAAATTTTTAAGAGCTTAACACAACAGCAGAAGCCACTTTAGTTTTTGATTCTGAATATATTATTCAGATTGTTTTGTTATTTATTTTAGAAATCCTTGTGATATATTCAATTACTTTTTGAATGAAGTAATGTGTAACTGTACCTAGTTACTACTTTTTAGTAACTAGCACAACACTGCACATATATATATATATACAGTGGAACCCGCTTATCTCGACAACCCTATTAAGTCGACGTTTTTGAAGTGGAACCGCCAAATTCTCGCTTTGTCTTAGCATTTTTTATCGGTTATGTCGATTCTTTTATGTTGCCGAACCCTGATATCTCGAGCACGAGAGGGGAAAAATTTGCCATTTAACACTTCCGCAAAAGAACTCGCGGAAGTGCCAGAAAAAATCAAGGCTTACAGATGCTACAGGTGTTGTATTGTATACTGGTGAATCTCTGCTGTTAGTTAGTGCACATATGCCTTTTGTTGTTAAATGGTTTGCGATGAACGGGAGGCGAAAGCCGCGCGTGGGATGAGCAGCAAAAGCATAGAATGAACACCGGCAGGATCGGGGGGAATCCGCGGTGCGCTTTGGGAAGAAAAGAGCAGCCGTTGAGAGAGTGCTGGTGGGAAGGCACGTACCGCCGTGAACCAACATATACCAACAATAACGGACAGTGAGAGTGTGGAAGTTTAAATAGGAGCTGGTGATGTTGCTAAACAAGCACCATATGTGCGCGATTGAAGCGGAGCTTCAGAGAAAGTGGCCGAGAAAGCACCTGACATGCTGAAGGGGGCCGAAGGGGGCGTGGCAGGTGGATTCCTGACAGAAAAACATGTACTGTATGTATTTTTATAGCATGCCTTCATCAAACAAATCACGGCAACGCTGTTGTGTAAAAAAACCCTTCAAAAAAATCCTCAGGCATCCTCTCACCTTCCAGAATCCTGTTAAACAATCTGGTTAAAAACTCCACTGCCATCTCTCCTAAACATCTCCACACTTCTACCGGTATGTCAAACATCCCTCTTTATCTGCTGCCGCATCTCCTTGTACTCCTCCTACTTTTCTCATCACTCTGTCTATCCCACTTCTGTTTTGCCAACCTCTTTCTCCTTATGCTCTCCTGTACTTCCTCATTCCACCACCACGTCTCCATGTCTTGCTTTCTATTTCCAGATGTCACACCAAGTACTTTTCTAGCTGCCTCCCTCATCACTCCTGCAGTAGTTTCCCAATCATCCAACACCTCTTCAACACCACAGAGCCCCTGACCTCTTCCCTGAACCTCACACTACACTTTTCCTCCTTCAGTTTCCACCATCTTATTCTTCTTTCAGTCCTCACTCTCCTCCTCTTCTTCTTCACCTCCAAAACCATCCTACAGACCACCATCCAATGCTGTCTAGCTACACTGTCCCCTGCCAACACCTTACAGTCTCCAATCTCCTTCAGGTTGCATCTCCTGCATAGCACATAGTCCACCTGTGTGCACCTTTCTCCACTCTTATACATCACCCTTTGCTCCTCTTTCTTCTTAAAATAAGTATTTACCTTCTGCCAGTTCCTTCCTTTTAGCAAAATCTACCACCTCTGCCCTTCCACATTCCTCTCCTTAATACCTACCCTCACCCTAACCTCATACCTACGCATCACCTCCTAATCACCTCTGTTCCCTTTACCAACATGCCCATTAAAGTCTGCCAATATCAATCAATCAATAGTCAAACATGTATAACAAAAGCCTTTAATGGTCAGAAATTCATTTCCATGCAGACTGTATGAATAGAGTATGAATGGCCACATGAGTTTAGCAGGTGGCTCTCAAAAGGGTGAGGGAGAAAAGGATCAGACATAGTCTCAGATTAATTATTTTTTTCTAGGTAAAGAAAGGCAAAGAGACGTGTGTCAGGGAAATCTTCATAAAATCTGAAATATAAACTCATGAGACATATGGCTTTCAACACAGTTCTTTTCTGGATTGCTCTGGGACTGATTTATGTATTTATATAGGAAATAAATATAATGTCAATGCAGGAAACATGGCACTTCATCATCTATAACTTAATATCTTTTTGAGCAAAATCAACTTTGATGATTGACTAACAGTTCCTAAACCTAAAGCTTAAAGTGTCTTCTTTAGAAAGATATCAACATTGTATATGTAGCACATTTTTATGAGGAACTGTTAACTTTTAAAATTAGTTAGGTGTTTTCAGCTGTGGGTCCTAAAATTTGGGCTGGGTGGGGCGTGGAGGGACGAACCAGACATAGTCTCAGATAAATGTTTGTAGGAATCTAATTTTTCATGATATCTCTATTCAATTTAAAATATAAACTCATGAGACACGTGGCTTTTACCCCATTACATTTCTTGATTGCTCCAGGACTGATGTATTTATATATGAAGAAAAACTAATTCAATCCAGGAAATTTATATCCATTGCACTTCATCTGTAACTTTTTATAACTTATTATCTTTTTAAACAATATCAACTTTGAATAACGGACAGTAAAGCTCAAAGTGTCTTCTTTTTAATGATATTTAAATTGTGTATGAGGTGGAGCTGGAGGTAGCAGAGCTAAAGATGTTAAGGTTTTCAGCTGGAAGATGTTTGTGCGTGTGGACTGAGGAATGCAGCCCACCATCCCACTTCCTTGTTTAGAGTTTCTCTGCGTACCGTGACTTGTTTGAAACAGAAGTGAGAAACTGAGAGCCGTTGTAGTGGGTTGTCTGTGAGTCGCTGAAGCGCTGATGGAGTTGCATTGTTGTACCGGCTGGGAGGCCAGTACTAGTATGTACATATATGTATTATATATGTTACAAAATACTCGGGTAAAAGTTGAAGTACTGATTATACTTTTTTATTTAAGTGAAATTAAAGAAGTTTTGGCTCTGACATGTACTTGAGTAAAAAGTAGTTATTACTTCTACCTGTTTTAGTGTCATGTTGGTAACTGGACCTCACCTCATATTTATATTAGGGCTGTCAATCAAATTAAATATTTAATCCCAACCTAATCACGCATTTCGATCTGTTCTAAATGTTCCATATATTAATACTTCCTGTTTTTAATACTTTAAGCACCATGGACATTGAGAAATATGGATGCAACATAGAGCATGAAGAAAAAACATTTTTGTAAATATTTTAAAGTAATAATGATGACTTAAATTATGTAAATTACCAGGACAATGAGGTGAAACCAGAGAAACTGCACCTCTTCAAGTCAAGTCAAGAAGTTTTTATCACAATCATAAACATTTTACAGATTCGAATGATGTATTGTTTTTATCTGTACGATCAATAAAGACAGTAATTTGAGGTCGTTTCATCATTATGAGGAAAAAACCCACAAAACGCCACCGAGAATTAATTAAGTGAATCATGGCGGATTTATTGTTTGATTTGAGACTTGGCGCATAAATAAAACAAATGTTTACTGATTTAAAACATTTTTCAGTGGAGTTTATTTATTTATTTTATATCTAAGTAAAGAAAGGACATTGTGAATAAATGTATGTTGTGCTGAAGGTTTTAATTTAGCCTCTTTTATATTTAGTTGTTTATTTATGTATTTACTTTTTTTTTTTTAAACGGTGTTATGATGATGATAATGATTATAATCAGGTGATCAGGAATGTCTATGTTCTCAGTCATGTTTACATCACTGACTCCCTCTGTCTCATCCACATTAGCTTTACTTTTTGTTGCCTTCTGTCCTGCTGTTGCTTAGCTTTGTAAACTAGTCTACAACTGTGGTGAGTGAGAGCCCGGACATTATACACCAGTGGAGTGAAAAAGACGCACAATGACAGGAAATCGCCACGCAGTGAAAATAAAAATGATTGACATTGCAGTAAATCAGTGGATTAAAACTAAAGTAACGAGCCATTTTTTTTTTTAAATGTAAGAAGTAGAAAGTACAGATATTTGTGTAAAAATGTAATGAGTAAAAGTAAAAAGTTGTCTGAAAAATAAATAGTAAAGTAAAGTACTGATACCAAAAAAATCCACTTAAGTACAGTAACGAAGTATTTGTACTTTGTTACTTCCCACCTCTGGTCAGGATATGAGACAGAAGTTCGATAACAACATTTAATTAAGAACTATTAAAATCACAAAAATCTTTTTTTTTTTTTTTTTAAATGGCAAGAGAACAAGATGTATTGCATAATCATGTTAAATTTACACTGTCTGTGTGGAAACATAGCAAAGGTTCTGTTTGGTGTCCTGATAATTTACATAATTTTAACCATCATTATTACTTTAAAACATTTACAAAAAAAAATTTGTCTTCATACTCTATGTTGCATACATATTTCTCAATGTCCATGTTGCTTAAAGTATTAAAAACAGGAAGTATTGATATATGGTACATCTAGAACAGATAGAATTGTGTGATTAAGTTAAATATTTAATTTGATTGACAGCCCTAATATTAATATGATGTGAGGTCCAGTTACCAGTGTGACACTAAAACAGGTAGAAGTAATAACTTCTTTTTAATTAAGTACATAATAGAGCCAAAACTTCTTTACTTTTACTTGAGTAAAAAAGTATAATCAGTATTTCAACTTTTACGAGAGTATTTTGAAACATATATAATACATATATGTACATACTAGAACTGGACTCCCAGACAAATGGAGAAGAAGCAAATGTCTCTGTTCTTAGTCATGTTAACATCACTGATTCCCTCTGTCTCAGCCACGTTAGCTTTACTTCTTGTTGCTTTCTGCCCTGCTCATTCTTAGCTTCGTAAACTAGTCTACATCTGTGGTGAGTGAGAGACAGGACATTATACACCAGTGGATTGAAAAAGATGCGCAATGACAGGAAATAGGTTAATGGGCTGAAATCAACGCACAGTGAAAATAAAAATTGACATTTCACCAAATCAGTGGATTAAAACTAAAGTAACAAGCCGTGTTTTTTTTTTTTAAATGTAAGAAGTAAAAAGTACAGATATTTGTGTAAAAATGTAATGAGTAAAAGTAAAAAGTTGTCTGAAAAATAAATAGTGGAGTAAAGTACTGATACCAAAAAAATCTACTTAAGTACAGTAATGAAGTATTTGTACTTTGTTACTTCCCAACTCTGATATGTTTTTTATGTTCAGGCCTTTTAAATGAATTTAGATAAATCTGTATTATTTCCCCTTAAAGATTGCTCCTTTACAGTAATAGACAATATTCCAGTTAAACATCAACTAACATATTTGGGTGTAATAATTTGTAAAAATGAAAACTAAAAGGAGATTTAATTTGTGGTTAATGTGGGACCTCTCAATATTTGGGAGGCTTTTATTATCAAAGGCAGAAGGTATATCTAGATCTTGTGTCTACATCGTTATCATTAGATGTTCCTTCCATGATTAATAAAGATCTAGATTGAATTCTTTATAACTTTATTTGTAGGAAAAAAACACATTATTAAAAAAAAGAGAGATAATTTGTAATCCTAAAGAGCAAGGGGGACTAGAGGTCTTGGATTTTAATACTCTTAATGACACCTTTAAAATTAAATGTTTAATAGAGTTTATGAAGAATAGAGATGGTCCATGGAATGTATTTCCTAATTATGTTTAATAGTCTGGGAGGCATTGATTTGTTTGTTGAAATGTAACTTTTCTGTTGATAAAATTCCTGTTAAATTGGCCAGTTTTCACAAACAAGCCCTGCTAGCATGGAAATTGTAGAAGCACAATTTTTCACCCCACAACTATTTTATATGGAATAACAAAGATATATTATTTAAAACAAATCTTTATATTATCATGCTTCGTTTAATAAAGATATTCTTTTGGTAAGACAGTTATTTAATTCTCATGTTAACTTGTTGTCATATAATGAATTTCTTCAAAGATTTCAATTACCAATTAAACCAAGAGAATTTGCTGTTGTTATTGACGCAATTCAAAGAGGGTGACGATACTTATAAAAAACTATATTTCAGAATGGATCGACATGGTTAATCCATGTAAGAACATTTTTATTGAAAATGTTGATGTTTTAAAACAACAGTGTTGTAATAAGATAATAAGGAATGCTCTCCGTTCTGTCTCTTTACCTGCAAGTCTGTTCGGTCTTCTTTATTTGGTCATATTTCTTGGGTTTAATTATGGAAACTGCCAACAAATGTTTTGTATAAATAACAAAATGAAGGAAGTGTCTTACAAAATACACCATAGAATTTATCCTGCTAAGCAGGTTTTGAAAAGATTTAAGCTGAATATTTCATATATCTGGGAATTCTGTGGTCAAGAAAAATAAACCATTTTGCATCTTTTCTTTTTCCTTGTATTTACTCAAGGTTATTTTCGAAATATAATGAATTCTATATTAATAAAAAAAAAAAAATGGAAAGTAGGATAAAAATATGTATATTTGATTTGCTGTTTTATACAGAACATGAATTGTGAACAACAACATATTATACATTTGTTTGTTTTATTAGGAAAATTCCATATTCATAAGAATGGGCTCAATGTAGACTATTTTATTAATGACTTCAAATTGTATGTAAATCTCTTGAAAGAAACAAGAAACAAAAAACATGTTACATGTAAACTGAAAACATGTAAAGCTCTGAAAACTTTGAAATTTATGGTTTAGGGTTTTTTTTGTGATTTTTTTTTATGTACAATGAATTTTTCTTGTTTTTGTTTTGTTTCTCTGTAAGTGTAAACATGATTATGTAATACCTCTTGTTCTTTTGCCATTTAAAAATGTTTTTATGTTAATTGTTCTTAATTATATGTTGTTATCAAACTTCTGTCTTATGTCCTGACTCTGTAGTCAAACCTGGGTGCCTTATGTATTTCTTTATAAAGGGTTATCCACGGTAACTCAGTCCTCGGGGTGGCTTAATCAGTATCTATTAGTAAAGTTCTTACTTGCTATCTTGCTACTAATTCTTTCATTTGCTTTAAATTTCCCAATTTTTGGGAACAAGTTGGACCTCTGGGAGCCACATAAGAAAGGACTGTGGTAATTCACTGGATTCATGTTTTGCATCATTCTGGGAAGCATCTTCACATGCAATGATGAAGGAAGACTGAAAAATAGCTTCCCTGTAAATGCCACTTATGCTTTTAATCAAACATACTCTGTTTCCTGGACATATGAGCAGTAAAAGATGATTTAACAGTAAACATATTTTATAACCTGTTACTGGACACACCACAGGTCACTCCCTCATTATATGCTCTTTTAAGTGGCATATAAGTTTTTATAACTGTGTGAAACTGGCAGTCACACAAAGACATGGCACATTTCAAATCTGGAACAAAGGTCTGTAAGTAACAGAGGGTTTAGAATCATTGTGATGCCGATAGAAATGATCTTTAAAAGCCGCATAAGTACAAAATGTCCACTTGCAGTCTAACACACTTAAAACACAATGGGGTTTGTTCATATGAACTTTATAATGTAGCACATAACCACTCAATGTGTCTAGTATTTTGCTGCAAAATCGACAGGTAATCATTTTTTAATCTTACAAAAAAAAGTTTTTTTCCACTCTCCTCAGCGGACACCACTATCTAGCATTAAAGAAAAAAATTACGATTTGATGATTAAATGTAAAATCCACAATCTAAGACGACATATTTATCATGATGACAAAATATGTTTTTGGTCACAAACGGGTGTCTGTATGGTGAAGTCTTCCAAGGTCTAAGAAAACAAACTTTTATCTAACCAGTGCAGAACACCATGTGCTGGCTGATTAGTGGACTCTCAATAACGGCTTGTTGGCTTGTTCAAGATGATTCCACGATAATCAGGAACCAAGTCTAATGCTAATTTAACGTTACATATAAAATGGACTTAAGACATTATGAATATTACTGAATGGAAAAAAAAACACTTTTATTATTTACAATTGAATATAAGAAATGAAAGACTGATGAAACAAATGATGCATAATTATTTGGAAGACAAATATAAAATGTATTCAATACACCACTAGTTCATATATATATATATATATATATATATATATATATATATATATATATATATATATATATATATATATATATATATTTTTTTTTTTTAAAAGCCTAAACTAAATTATTATTGCCTAGTCATTTTATTTTTTTATCTGTAAAGATAACATGCATTTGTAAAATGTAATACTTTTAGTATTTATATTCTGTAATTTTAACTGCATTTTACTGCTTTCTGGAGTACATATTTTTTTTTCTATTTAATTTACATGAGCTGTACATTTTACCCAAAAAAAATATATTTTAATGCGTACTTCCTGTAAAATTTACTGTTTTGTTTGATTGAGTATTTCACAAAATATTTTTGTGAATTTATCAGTTTAATAGTTTTTTTGCTGTACAAAAATTAACAGTTAATTTAACAGATATTTTTTACAGTGTACAACTAGAACTGTTAGTACCCTCTATCATAATCTTTCACACTTCACACTATCCTCCTCGATGACTTAAAAGTTCGACACACTCTCGAAACTTCACTCGACACACTATTAAAATGACACAATTAATAGTAATAATAAAATTTTTGTCCACTCATAAATAAAAAGGAACAAATGGTTTCCACAAAATGTAGTGGAATAAAACGATATTTGATTTTGAAATGTAGTGATTTTAAATGTTAAAGTCTCCCCAAACGAAAATAGTAAAATTGATAATAATAAAAAAACCCAGGAAAAAACAGATACACGAAAAAGATCAAGTAAAAAATAGAAGCTTCAATAGAAAAGGGTGTGTTTAAAGAACCGGTTCCAACTAGTTAAAAAAAAAATGAAAGCAAACCAAACTGAAAGTATGGACTTACAGACGTAGGCATTATCTTTTGTTGTTTTAAGGAAAATATAAACTATTAACATGAGTGAGTATTTGGACTTATATATATATATATATATATATATATATATATATATATATATATATATATATATATATATATATTAATATTATTATTATATTATATATTAAATTAATTAAATTAATATATATATAAATATATAAATATAATATATAAATTAATTAATATATTAAATTAATTATTATTAGCGTTATTATTATTAGCATTGTTATATATATATATATATATATATATATATATATATATATATATATATATATATATATATATATATATATATAAAACTCCTTATTTTATAAAAGTGATGCACTGATGATTAACTGTCTTTCAGGGCTCTTTTTGTATGCGATTCTTTACATTTTACACAGCCTAATGGAATTTCAATCAGGTATGAAAACTGTGTGTGTGTGTGTGTGTGTGTGTGTGTGTGTGTGTGTGTGTGTGTGTGTGTGTGTGTTTGATAGCTATTTAGATTAAAAACTTTTTACCATTTATTTTACCTCCAGTTTTTTCCCTATTAATGTTTTGGATTGTTACATGTTATTCATACAACACGGAAAAAAAAAGATATATATATTTGCAAGCATCAAATCCAAGGCCTAACATAAAATTTTCATCGATTTTAAGGTAAAATAATTATTTTTCTTTTTTTATTGTTTTACTTATCACACTTTATCTGTGTGAGTACCTTATAAATATAATGCATGTAATGCATTATAAACAGCAAAAAAGAACTGCAGTTGTAGCAGTTGTGTTGGTACAAAAAGAAAGCAACAAATGTTTAACAATAAAAGAAAAGATGAGCCTGTTGGTACCATTCCACAAATCTGTGCCCAAATCAATCAATACATACTGTAAGAAAAGAAAGTTATATTAAACTTGTGAGCATTGTGGAGAATAAAAATGTTGAAAACATTGAAAATGTTTTAATTAAAACTTTTTAGGTACAAAGGAACACTATTGACCCACCAGCACTTAATTAATTACTTATTAATGATTTATTAATTGATTAATTATAAATGTATTAATACACTGATTACTACTACTACTACTACTACTACTACTACTACTACTACTACTAATAATAATAATAATAATGTTATTAATTATTATTAGCGTTATTATTATTAGCATTGTTGTAGTTGTAGTATTAGTATTATTTACAATATAGACACAATACCAGTGGTGAATTTTGGCTTACAGAATCAGTTTATAAATATTATATGAATTTGTTCTGACAGCCCTAATTGTTATAGTCTTGATCAATGTACTTGCTGCTAACTATTATTAAAAAATTATTAGGACAAGAAACCACTACTTAAATTATGACATGATCCCATGTTCAAAATTAGGTGCAGAATAAAGAAATATCTGTATTGTTACATATAAAAATATTCATATGTATTTGTTCATTTTTTAACACAACACAGAGAAATTACAGGTGGTTGGTCCAGCAGCTCCTCTTGTTGTTGTAGCTGGTGAAGATCTGATTCTGCCCTGTTTTATCAAATTCAACACCAGTGTTGTGGACATGAGAGTGGAGTGGTTCAGACTGAATGTAGAGGACTCATTAGTGCATCTCTATATGGATCATGAAGACAGAAATGAAAATCAGGCTCCGTCATACAGGAAAAGAACATCACTGTTTAAAGAGGAGCTACAGAAAGGCAACGCTTCACTCAAACTCTCAGCCCTCAGAGTCTCTGATGAAGGAGAATATAAGTGTTTCATTGAGGACAAATCACAATCTGATGACATCACTGTGAATGTTATTGTTGAGGGTAAGAACCATTTCTGAATGGAAGCTGTATACGTTAAAGTTTATGATACATACATATATATATATATATATATATATATATATATATATATATATATATATATATATATATATATATATATTATTAATAATACACTTTAAATCTGTAGCTTTTGAACAGGCTTTACAGTTAGAGTTTACCTAGATTTACCTTCACATTCATGTCATTTTATAATGAGACAATAATTTGCTGGTTTGAGAATTTTTATAACTGTTTATCGCATTCGATTTTCACATACAAAAGTCTCTAGTTTACTCAGAGTGGTTCGATAAACAAAATCCAATGAGTGACAGTTCTGCAAATACCTTTTTCATGAGAAAGGTCAACAGAAAATGGCCAGACTGTTTTGAGTTTACAGAAAGGATACAATAACTCAAATAATCACTCTGTACAACTGTGGTGAGCACAAAAGCCTATCAGAATGCAAAAGTTGAACTTTCAGTCAGATGGGCTACAAAAGCAGAAGAGCACATCCGGGTTAAACTTCTGTTAGCCAAGAACAGAAAGCTAACAAAAACTGGATGAAACCTCAGGGAACCAGAGCCGCATCCACACATTTTGTGAATGTACAGGGTGAAAGGTCTAAAGGGAAGTCCCTCTAATGGTAAGCTTCGGCCCTGAAAGTAAACCTCAGGAACTTCCTGTGAGAAGGTAGGATGGATACATGAAAGTACGCATCCTTTACATCTACCGTGACAAACCAGTCATCGGATTTGACTTAAAGCACGACCTGCTTGAGGGTCAGCATTTTGAACCTGATTCTCATGAAAGAGCAGTTCAGATGATGTAGATCTAAGATAGGACGCAACCCTCCGTCCTTTTTGGGAACTATGAAGGACCAGCTGTAGAACCCCGGACTTTCGTTCTGATGAAGGGTCCACATCGATGGCCTCCTTCCCCAGGAGTGTTTTTACTTCCTGTTTCATGACCAGAGCCTGCTGGCTTCCCACAAGGGTGGAAAGAACCCCATAAAAAAGGGATGAAGGAGACTCAAACTGAATCGAGTAGCCATGCTCTACAGTGTGCAGGACCCACTGAGACACACCTGGAAGAGCTTTCCAAGCTGCCAGAAAGTGACCTCCGGTATGCCTAGAGCCAGGGCAGTCCCCTGAGATGTATCTTGGGGTGGAGAGATATCCTGGACCACAACGATGCCAGATGGAGACCAAAGAGAGAGCTCGCTGGACCTGTTCGTTCCTTGAAGCACCGAGGGTGGTAGGGTACTTCTAAGATGATGTTCACTCTTCATCTACATGTGTTAAACATGGACTTTTGCTATATATGATGCAACTGCACAGATTTACCTTTCAAATATTATTATTATTATTTATAAATATTGTGCATCATAACAAATTATATATTTTTTAGCATGTAAAGAACAACCTACATCATTAAACTGAAAATGAGCAGGAAATACTAACCTCTATTGGGAATTTCACATGGCTTTCTTTTATAATGTTGGGTTTAAATGTTTAATATGATTTCACTTTATTTAAAACAATGCTTTTTGTTCCATGGTTATAGCTCAGGGAAGCCAGCCGGTGATCATGATGGAGAATTATGATAACTCAGGAGGGATTCATTTAGTGTGTGAGTCCAGAGGCTGGAACCCTGAACCTGAGATTCTGTGGCTGAACAGAGAAGGAGACACTCTGCCTGCTGAAGACACACAGATACACAGAGACACTGAGGGCTTCAGTGTGAAAAGCAGCATCACTGTTCATGATTATAGCGACTCCAACAGATTTTACTGCAGACTTCAACAAATTCATCACATGATGGAGACAGAGATCATCATTAATAGTAAGTGTTTATGTTTAAAAACACTGTAATTATTCTGCTGTAATCATTACAGTTAGGGTTATTAATGATAAAATGTGCATGATGGATACACAGTAGTTTTGCATCAGAACCTTTCCATTCTAATGCATTACTGCAATATTTTTATTTTATTCCATAGGTAGAAACAATATATGTTGTGAAGTTATGAAATAGATCTTGTACAGATTTTTATAAATACATAACACTGTGAACTTGATTTTATTTTAGATAAAGTCTTTGATGTTTGGAAGTGGATTGTCGGCATTTCAGTTTCATCATGTCTTATTGCTGTCGGATCGATTATAACTGCAGTTATCTGTTACAAGAAAGGTAATATTTAAAAGAATTGTCTGCATAACATCTGTAACCCAAATTATACTAAAGTTAATACCAAAGCAGTTGCCCAGCGTTTACAAAATTTAGTCCTAGAGATCTTCTGTCCTGTACATTTTAGTGTTTTTTGTCTACTCTAACACACTCAATTTAACTTAGAAGGAGCTTTTAATCAACTGACTATAAGATATCCGGTATTGGGTTTTAGAGCAGAGAAACCATGAATGTGTAGGATAATGAGGTCTCTAGGACCAGGATAAAGAACTTATGCTTTAGTCAGTAGTCCACAGGATTTCAATTGTGCTCTTTTTAAGAGATTGAAATTCAGTTGTGTCCCAAACTGTGACCTCTATCTTTTAATATATTTAGAGCTTATTTAACTAGAAAAAAACTATGGTAGTTAAATCTTAAAGTAATATTTTTTTTTTTTATTTAATCACCATCAGTTGTGTTGATCTTTAAATTTAATTAATTCTGCAACATTTTACAAATCAGTACATTGATAGTGATGGTTTACCAAATGTAAGCATTCTAATATTTATTTTCTAATCTTTTTAGGTTAAGCTGATGTATTGATGATTATAGACAGATCATTAAAAAAAAAATACATACAAATTTTATATATATATATATATATATATATATATATATATATATATATATATATATATATATATATATATAATAATTATAATGCTAATAATGTGTCTGATATAATATGAATAATTTAAACATATTCAAGCCCATACTACCTCATCTGAAAAAACTAAAATCAGAAATGACCACGGTGTTCAACAACAACAAGCAAAAGCAGGCACAATATTTGTTTTTCAATGAGCTGATATTCAATTGTACTAGTGAACTAAAGCTTACATTCAGCAGGAGCTGGAAGAACTGTGAGTAGAGAACTGTGTGTTTTCCTTCAGTCATCACTACATGCTGCACTGCTGCTTATCCTTCACATGGTCACTTCTCAGCACAGCAGTTACAGTGTAGCTGCTCAATACAGTGCTGCAGATTTATTAAAGATATGCAGATGGGAAATTTTATTAACAAAATATCAAGAAAATATGATATTTAAAATAATAATAATATAATGAATAATCTGAAGGGTAAACACAAAACAACAGAACAGTCCAAGATCATAGTGGAGATCCAAAAATTAACCAGCTACATTTACAGAGAATTCCAGCAAGGCTTCAGAGAGCAGAGACTGTGGTTACTGTATATAAGAAGTCTGTTAGTGAAGGAGCTTCACTTTAATCTCACTGTAATCAGTGACTCTGACAGGTGAGGCAGTAAGTTGTGTATCTGGTGTGTCAGTAGCATGGAACCAGGGAACAATAAATATGCAGATTTTAGCACAGTTACAGCTTTATAATAATTGACTACATAAAATTTATATTTATATTATTAGCCACTTAGTAGTAAATCCCAAAATATTACCCAAGCTCTCCATGAGCTGTTGTGTCATTTTTATAATTTTTATTGTGATTAAGTTTTTTGTTAGATTTTTTTTTCTTTTACGTTTATAGAACGTGTCTTGATTCTAAACATTCTCAGTTGTGGTGATACCTCCAGTTTCCTCTGTGTTCTCTGTAAATTGACAGATTTGTGCTGTCAAATGTACTGTGTGTGTGTGTGTGTGTGTGTGTGTGTGTGTGTGTGTGTGTGTGTAAGAGAGAAAGATATTTTTCATTACTTAATTTGGATGCAATAATCATTTTCACCTACTGTGGTTTAAGCAGAATAATGTACTCCAGAAAGTATGGTAATATAACATAATCCATTGAAGGTTTATTAATTTCATATAACTTCATTATATCTATTGTGTTATTTTTTAGGTAACATTTAATTACAGAATTCCTACATAAAATTAGCTAAAACTAGAATTCTATTTAAAGTCATAGTGTTTCAAGATATCATTGTGCATTACTGTTTCATATTTAATGGTTAACTGTGCAGGAACTAAGCAGGAATGAATAGTGTAACATTAACACTTATTCTGCAGTTATTTACAGTCCATTAATTTGTTTAGACAAGCCGTGTTGCAGGAGAGCTGACATTTATTAGAATTGCATTGAGAAATTTCACTGTTTGTATCATTCCGTGTATCTGTATTCAGTACATAATTTACAATTGTATCAATAGTCTATTACACTTAAACTTTTATTGCACTTTTATTTTGGGCTAAATGTAAGTCTGTGTGTTACCATGGCAACACACTTTGCTTGATTTAGTTATTTATCCAAACAATCAAACACACAGGAGCACAAAAAAGATCAACAGCAGGACATACAATAAATCAATATACACAGCAAAAGATAGACATGACAAGACAAAAGCAATATCCTGTGCAGGAATGTAGCCTGTCGGAGCAACACATGTAAAAGTCATGGAGGACGAGACAAAAGAGACCCATCCCAACATGACACACATATGACATACTGTACAGAGAGAAATATGATGAGTATACTGCAGGTTATTTGATTAAAATACTTTATCTGTTTTATTCTCAGAGCTTCAAAAGCAGAAGCAAAAAGCAGGTAAGACTGAATTTTTTTGGCTTTTAAAACACACTGACTAATTTATTGAAATAAACTTAACAGACGATCTCAATCTGATCAACTGTAATCACAAAGAGAACTGGGAGCTTTCAAGACTGTTTGGGTCTCTTTCACTTAGAAACACAATTTAACATTGTGAATGTTCACAAGAAGGTATCGGGGCAGAGGGTAGAAAATGACTTTTTATGCTTATTTAAATGAATAGTAACATAGTATTTTTTTATTTTTTTTTATAAACATTTATGGGCAGCTCAGGTCATGTGTGCAGTTTTGGACAACAGAAAGTAAACAGGAAGGATTTTTATGGCATGAGGGGCCAGTTGTTAAAAAGTTTAATCTGGATCAAAATTATTCGCATTTGGAAATCCCATTTTTTCCTATCCAGGATCAGGTAATCCGTCTTACTTATATACCGGTTTTTCAAAGCAACATTGGACTGGATCACCCTGATCCAGATACACAGTTTTCAAGATTACCAAATCTGGATTACCTGTGCTCTAAATGGGACAACATATCACAACGTGGGCTACCAGCTATGTAAAGAACAGGTAGAAGAGCCAACATGGGGTCACTGTAAGAGTTTTTTATTTTGAGACAAAACACAAAAATAACGAAAACATCCACATCCATTCATAATTTCTTTTATGACTCCTCATCTGAGTCACAAAAAATAAAAAACAAATATACATTAACAAATACATTGTGGATATTTTGAAAATGTCTTACAAAAATAAAATAGCTAAATGTCCAATAGTTAACAAAATAAAGAATGTTCAGGGTTCTTTTTCATCTGAGGAGGAGAGACCAGCATTTCTAAGCTCTGCTTTTAGTAGGCGGATCTGAAGTTTTGCTTGGTTTGCTGCAGTTTGGTCAGCTTGATTTGTTCCTCTGCCAGGAGTATCTGTGCTTCTGCTCTTTCAGTCTTTTGTTTTAGAAGTAATTCATAGGCATTATGTTAAGGTTTCATTTCTCTCCATCATGCCTATGTGCAATATGTTGTTGTCGTCCATTAAAGATTACTACAAATATAATTACTTAGTATTGTTTTATTTTCCATTTACATCTCAATGCATTGGCATAACATCAGTGCAGAGGGAACAGCAAAACAGGTTATATTTTTTCTCTCTTCTATATATTTTGTCAAAATAAAAGTCCCGTCAATTCACACATGCGCACAATGAACTCGCACATTTTTTTTTTTTTTTTTTTTTTGGTATACAACAGTCAGTATCATAATCTAACATAATAGAAAAAATCATAATATTATTAAGCAACATAATATAACATAACTGATGAGAACATAACCCAACACCCCCACTTGTTCTCATCATCTTAAGCCATGTATAATGACATCACAAATATTTAGTTTCCAAACAGAAAACATTTGAACTTTAGAATTTTAATTTTTGATACAGATTTTGTCAAAACGTCTGCCACCATGTCTTCTGTTGGGCAGTACACAATTTGTATTTTTCTTTCACTGACAGCATCACGGATAAAGTGATATTTCACATCAATGTGTTTAGATCTAGATCTATTCACTGGATTTCTACTCAGTGCAATGGCCCCCTGATTATCACCATATATCGTGGTGCAAGTGTAAACACTACTGTCCATGCCATTAAGCAGTTGAGTTAAGTACATGCTTTCCTGAGTAGTGTTTGCTAGACCAATGTATTCAGCTTCGCAGGTCGACAGTGCCACTGTTGGCTGTTTCTTAGACTTCCATGAAATAACAGGGCCTTGTTCTGTCAGGCTGAAACAGTATCCTGAAGTGCTACGCCTATCTTCTTCAGAAGATGCCCAGTTAGAATCACTGAATGCTATTAGACTTAAAGTCTTGTCTGTTTTCTGGAAACAAAGCTCGTAGTCAGCTGTACTTTTTAGGTATCTCAGGACATGTTTAGCAGCTACTAAGTCATGTGTTTTAGGTTTTGCAAGGGTTTGTGACAGTTTACTGACTATCCAGCTAATGTCTGGTCTGGTACAGGTCATTGCATAGATCAAGCTTCCAACAAGTTCACGGTATTCTTTGGGGTTCTCAATCTCATGGTTGTTTTCTCCCTTATTCTTATCACATTCCACATTTAATTCACTTGGGGTAGCTTTTGGTTTACAGTTTGACATTCCAAACCTTTCAAGCATTTTGAGAATGTACCTTTTCTGATTCATTTTAATTTCTCCCCTTTTTTGCTCAAACTGAATCCCCAAAAATAAGATATCTTCCCAGATCCTTCATGTTAAATTTGGACTTCATTTTTTCTTTAAAATTGTTGAGCTGATCTTCACTGCTTGCTGTAATTATCAAATCATCTACCCAGATGATCACTGTGATTGTCTCATTTTCGATCTGCTTTCTATACACACAGTGATCAGACTGATTTCTTTCAAAGTTGTTTTGTTCAAGATGATCATTTAATAATTTGTACCAGTTCCTTCCAGACTGTTTTAAACCATACAGAGATTTTTTTAACTTGTATACTAACTTGTCTTCTATGTTGGATGTTTCTTCAAAACCCTCTGGTTGTTCTAAGTATATGTCTTCCTCTATTGGAGCATGCAGATATGCTGTTTTGACATCCATCTGATGAACAAAAAAATCATTCTGAGCGGCTATCTGCATTAATGCCCGTACAGAGGTGAGATTTGCTGTAGGAGCAAATGTCTCATGGTAGTCTATGCCTTCAGTTTGGTTGTATCCTTTTGCAACATACCTAGCCTTGAAGATTTTTCTCCTTTCTGCATTTTCTTTAAGGGCATATACCCATCTTCCCCCTACTGTCTTTCTGCCCTCAGGTAGAGTTGTCAATTCAAATGTGTCATTTTCTTTAAGTGAGTCCATCTCTTCCTTCATAGCACGTTCCCATCCGGGAGCATCAGGTGATATAAGGGCTTCTTTATAGGTTTGGGGAACTCCACACACTGCTCTGAAACAATAATCGACATTCACATTGGTTGCATCGTCATTAAAGTCTGTCAAGTAATCCTGTAAATACTTTGGGGCTCTCTTTTCTCTTGTCGAGTGGTAATGTTTTTGACTAGCCGTGTCTGTTGGACCTGTATTGTTTTCTGTGTCTACTTTTCCATAGTTCCATTATGTTCTGACACCTCTGTGTTGTCTGTATCTACACTCTCAATTTTCTCATCTAGGAGCTGGTTCTCTGTGCTTTCCTTACTTTGTGGGGCATCGCCGCTGTTCTCACTATCCTGTGTCCTGTCTCTGTAGCTTTGGATTTCTAAGTAATCTTCATCTGTTTGTGTCTGTTGTTCAACACTGCTCTTCCTAATGAATTTCACCAATCTATGTTTTGACACATTTCCTGTCTGTGGATTGTATACCAGATAAGCTGGGCTATTTTTACTATACCCCACATTTTAGAAAGGTCTGGCTTTCTTCCTGTCAACATGAAATATGGAGTATTCTTAATTCTGTCGTTATAGCATCTGTTTAGGATATGAGTAGCAGTTTGGACAGCATAAGGCCACAGAACCTTTGGTAATCCCTTCTCTATTAATAGACACCTTCCCATTTCAAAGATGGTTCGCCATTGTCTCTCAGCTGTACCATTTTGATGAGGAGAGTACGGGGATGACGTATCATGTCTTATACCCTTTTCTCGTAAAAGTGACTGAAATGCATTGCCTGTGTATTCTGTACCATTGTCTGATCTTATGCATTTGACTCTACCGTATGGTGCACAGTCTGCAAGGAACTTCTCTGTCGCTAGAGTAGCGTCACTCTTGTTCTTAAGGAAGTAAACAGATATTGCCCCTGAAAAATCATCTGTAAATGTAATTGCATACTTATGTCCATCTTGAGAAATTGGTTCAATGGGACCTGCTAAGTCAGTGTGTACTAATTCTAGGGCCTCGCCAGCTTTTGTGTCAGTTTTCCTATTTCTGCTGTTGATGAACTTTCCTTCAACACAAACGTTACATTCTAGTTTGGTGTTACCTGTGATTTTCATACCCTCTACCATTTCAGGTAATTTTAACACATCACTAACATTACAATGTCCCATGATCTCATGCCATGTTTTAACATCACAAGTTAGATTCACTTTGTCCCTGGACATCATATCAGTAACTGATGTATCAACACAGTGTTTGTTGTCATTTACCGTTTTCAGATAGTACAGTCTCTCATGCTCTTTTATGCGGAACACAGCTCCATCCTTGCTTATCAGTTCATTCTGTCCATCCTGGAAGATCACCTTGGCACCATCTGTTGTAGCAGCTTGAACAGAGATGATGCTCTGTGGATATGATGGTATGAACAAGGCCTTCTTTAGAGTAATCCTGACGCATTTCCCTTCCACATCCAGCAGTAACACCTCTGCGTCGCCCGGCTTTAATGCCACGTTGTTCATCCTGGCCCCATTCGCCAGCTCCATGTAGTGTGACTTTGGGTCGAAACTCTCATCAAATTTCGTGAAATTGTTCTTCTCTGTTAAGATGTGGGATGTTGCTCCACAGTCTACCATTAGTCCATTTTTCCAGTTTCGCTTCGTCTTTGTGCCCGTCTTTGTGCCCGTCTTTTCTCCGGCGACATGTCTCATCACTGTGAGTTGAGCTTCTATGGTAGCTGCACCACTTAGGTACGCCTTTTTGGCGGCAATCACGTGCAACATGACCGCGGTTTCCACATGCATAGCAGGTTACGGATGCTATGTTTACTTTCATCACATTGTCAGTTTTGGGTTTATCATCAAATTTTTCTGTCTCTTCATAGCTTCTTAGTTTGCTTTTGAACTGGGTGAAAGTCAATTCTTCACTACTCTGTGTAGTATGGATAGCGAAAGGTTTGTAGGAATCTGGCAGGCCTTTTAGGATCATAGCTATTATCAGTCCGTCACTTATTACTTCTTTTGCGTTTCTTAGGGAAGTCACCGCTTTCTCAGCTCGAATAATGTAGTCTGTTATCGTCTCATCAGATTCCTTCTTTAACGAAGTTAGTTCAGTGTATAGGGCGATAATTCTCGGCTTACCCTGACTGGCGTAGTGACTTCGAAGTATTACCAGAGCTTTCCTGCCATCATCAGTCGCCTCTCGCATCACCAGTGACAAGCTTTTATCGTCGAGAAACTGGATTAGTTCAGCATAGCACTCCTCATTCTTTTCCTCTTCTATATCCCCTGTAGACAGTATTGTTTCTTTTAAACCCATTAATCTCAAATGACCAAGAAATTTTACTTCCCATAGTTCGTAGTTATTTTCGTCTCCGTCAAAAACTAACCTCTGCCATCTTCCTCCTGTAACGTTAGCATTGGCGCGCCTGGGCCCATAACCTGTTAAGGTTTCATTTCTCTCCATCATGCCTATGTGCAATATGTTGTTGTCGTCCATTAAAGATTACTACAAATATAATTACTTAGTATTGTTTTATTTTCCATTTACATCTCAATGCATTGGCATAACATCAGTGCAGAGGGAACAGCAAAACAGGTTATATTTTTTCTCTCTTCTATATATTTTGTCAAAATAAAAGTCCCGTCAATTCACACATGCGCACAATGAACTCGCACATTTTTTTTTTTTTTTTTTTTTTTTTTTGGTATACAACAGTCAGTATCATAATCTAACATAATAGAAAAAATCATAATATTATTAAGCAACATAATATAACATAACTGATGAGAACATAACCCAACACATTATCATTATTATTCGGCAAAGGACGCTTCAGGCCTCTTTTCTTTGCTGCTGGCTCTACCAGTGAGGATCCAGGTTGTATTTCAATAATAGGGCTGAGATCCAGAATAAATGTTTCCTCTGCATTAGGAGGAACTGGCTCACTTTCCTCTACAATCATAGGCTCACCATCCCCTACAACACCTTGAATCCTGTGCAGAGCTTTACAGTTCTCGCCTCCAATAATGTCCAGAACCACATCTGTGTATTCACCCTTCTTAAAGGGTTTGTTGCCTGTTTGGGTGTTTTTTGCTTCAGCAAGGTCCTTTGTTGCTCTGGCCCTCAGATTCTTCCATTCCACCCAAAACAGAGCTTCCTACTATTGAGGCATAATGGCACTTAACACCCTCCAGCAGTGCATGGGTTTCTGGAACAGTGAAATTAGGTCCTTTGAAGTCCATGGTTCCACCTCATCTGTTGTAGTGAACATAGTATTTAGAGGCCTTGGGCATGATTGATTTAATTGAACACAAGCCACAGCACGTCAGCCAATTAGTGTGTGGGTATTTGACAGCCATCTTATTTTCAGCCTTTCTTAGAGGACTTAGAGTGAGGCACTGACATGGCAGGTATTGTCCATCGCTACCACCGTTTTGGTGGAAGAGGATACCCTCAAAGGGTGCATGTTGAACGTGCACAACCACTGGAGCAATAGACCACTGAAGAACTGTATGCTCGCTTTCGCTTTGGGACTGCTGGTATTAAGTACATTGCAGACCTTGTTAGGCCAAAACTTCAACGGAGAACCCGAAGGAGTCACAGTCTGTCTGTGGAGGAACAGGTCCTCATTGGTCTGCGCTTCTATGCATCTGCCACTTTCTACCAAGTAGTTAGTGACATTATAGGAGTGGACAAATCAACTGTGAGTGATGTAGTGACAGCTGTGTCACTTGCATTGGCCAGCCTGGTCAATCAGTTTGTTTCACTTCCAAAGGATGTCCAGATTGCCCAGACCAAGCACAAGTTTTTTCTTTTGGGGAACATGCCCAATACTATTGGGGTTATTGACTGCACTCATGTGCATGTCCAAGCACCTCATAAGAGGGATTGGGAGTACATCTACCGAAAGGGGAGGCGCAGCATCAACATCCAACTTGAGGGCGATGCTGACCTCATCATCACAAACTGTGTCGTGAAGTGGTCTGGGTCTGTTCATGATGCACATATCCTGAGAGAGAGTGCTTTATACAGAGAGTTCCAAACCAATGGACCGGATAGAATAATATTAGGAGACAGTGCCTATCCACTCCTACCATGGCTGATGACTCCTTTTCTTGCAGCAACCACACTGGCGCAGGCATGCTTCAACACTGCTCATTGCAAAACAAGATGTGCAAGTGAACGTTTAAATGGAGTTCTGAAGAGACGCTTTGCATGCCTTAACTACTTGCCAGTGGAACCACAAGGAGCATGCAACATAATACTAGAGTGTATCGTCCTGCACAACATCGCTACCAGGCGCAATGTCCCTCTCTGTGATGATGTTTATGATGCACTTGAGCCTGTTGAAGAACCAGACCAACCTCTGGCATTCTGTTGGAATGAGGGACTGACTGGACATATAGTAAGGGATGCAATTTTTAGACATTATTTTTGACAGGCTCATCTCCGATGATTGTTTCTTTGAAATTAATATACGGTGATGACAAAAATTTTTTATATTATTTTTGTTTGTTATTGAAGTCTGTTTGGGGAATTATTTTATTTTTCAATATTTTTATTTTACTATACTGAATAGCTTTATTGGTAGCCTATGTCTACTATATCTACTTTATCACTGTTACAATGGTTACACAAGTCAAGTGCAAAATATAAATAAAAGTATATACACTAAATGATACAAATGTATCATTTGACCAATTTTAAAGTTTTACTACATTTTCCCCCTGGAATCAACTTTGAAATCCTACTCCCTGTTGGGATCAGAATAATCCTGTTTTTTTTTTGGATCAAAGTTATCCAAATCCTACTGACAGGTTTTGAACAACACAAACTGAAGTTTTGATCCAGATTTAAACTAGGATTGGATTCTGTGATCTAATCCGATTTCAGATTCCTTCTTTTCCTTTTGAACAACCCATTTTTAAGATTTGATCCAATCCGATAGCCAGAATCCAATCAGTTAACCTTTGAATAACTGGCCCGAGATAATAATCAGCAGAACCTAGACCTGAATTTTCAATTCTTGTAAAAAATAATGTGTAAATATGATGATATAGAAAAGTTAATTTTAATAGGTTTATTTTCATATTAATATGTATGTAAAAATGTAAAAAAAAAAAAAAAAAATTACATTTAGGTCTTGAAAATGAATTTATTAAACTTAAACTTTTTTTTAAATTAGAAACTCTGAAAACATGATTGTTTTAATTCGCTTTTTTATTATTAATTATTCTTTTTTTTAACCTTTATTATTATATATTAGAATTTTTTCACAGAAATGGTTAAATAGTCACATTTACACATTTCATTTATTACAAATTCAGGTTTTGCTGACTCAGATTTCACCCCACAGAGGTTTCCATCAAAGAGTAGAGACACAAACACATCACTCACAATACAGTACATTATTTTTTGCTAGATTACTCATAACTGACCTTTAACATGTTACACTTTATGAAGCTTAACAAACATGTATATCATCAGAGGATAATTACATTAAATTCTGCTGCACGTTTACCTTTTCACTACAGTACACAGGTTAATATATTTTATACAGATTTTTTAAACACACTACAAACTATTGTATCTGTTTTAGACTCAGAGCTTCAAAAGGAGAAATCATGCAGTTTATTTCATTACAATAATTAATTTGATGTAATGTAATTACATGTAATTACATTTATTTTTACTTATTTTTTATTTGTATTTTTGGTGTGTGGTGTAAACATTCATCAGAAATGTCACATTTATTTTTTATGTATCAAATGCAAATGTGTTTGGTAAAATTAATATAAAATTTTGCTTTACAGAGTTTTTAAAGAAGTTGTTTGCAGGTAAGAACATTTTTTATTTAAGTGTGTGTGTGTGTGTGTGTGTGTGTGTGTGTGAACAGATGGAAGTGGATGTTAAAGTGTTTATTAGAAAAGAAAAAGGCAGATAATCTGAATTGTTGAGTGAAATTGTAAATAGAATCCAGACTCTGGTCGGGCGATGAACAAACAGCAACACGAGAACAAAACTGTGAAGGTGAAACTGTTTCTCCTCCAAACACACACAGACACAAGCGCTTCTCCTGCTACTGGTTTATTTCAAGACTTTTCTTCAAATCCACCGTGAAAACTAAACCCAGTATTAACAACTAAATACAACAATCACATTCACTTCACACAAAGTCAAAGCGCGAGCAACAGAGTCATGAGATTTTACCTTTACATTAAATACACACACACAAAACTAAACACCTCGTTTACTGCTGCTGTGAGAAAGAAACAGTGTTTAAATCTTCATCATCACATTTCAAGTGCTTTTATCAACAAAACACACTTTTAGTGGAGCCTCCATAAAGTCCGTGTTTCCGCTCACGTGCAGCAAATAAGAGTCTCACGTGAAGTCATCATTTGGGCATGACCGTGAATCAAAGTTTCAAAATAAAGGTACCGCAACAAACAATTAAATAAAATCATTCATAAAAGTATAAATAACAAACACAGATTAACTTCTCAGTTATGAAAGTGATTTTACAAAATATAAACATTATATAAACAATTCAAACAATATAATAACAAAATAACAAAAAAAGTTTAATTATTGAATCTTGTACAAATCCACTTATAAATCCTAATAAATTTAATCCTCTAAATCAGTGGTCCCCAACCCCCGGGCCACAGACCAGCACCGGTCTGTGGGTCAATTGGTACCGGGCCGCACAGAAAGAATACATAACTTACATTATTTCCGTTATATTTATTATCTGATTCTGAATGATGTTTTATTTTGGAAAATTACCGCATTCTCTCCATCACATCTGTCTATCACTCACTCTTGATGCATGTCATGATGCCTCGGTCACATGTCTTACCTCCATCCGCTACCTTCTTAAAGGGGCTGCTCCAGCCGCTAACACAATACATTACCTAAATTCAAACCCCCAAGCGAGCAAAATTAACAAACAACACAGTGGATTCACGATTATTATTATATTTAGAAACTATCAGTATTTAGCAGCCCCCCCCCCCCCTCCTCTTAAAGGCCAGTCCATGAAAATATTGTCTGACATTAATTCGGTCTGTGGTGAAAAAAAGGTTGGGGACCACTGCACTGGATGATTATTGATTTTTTTTCACCTGCAAACTTACATCACACACTGTGTGTTTCTCTAAGTGGAGGTGACTCTGGATCCTGATTCTGCAAATCCTCAACTCATCCTGTCTGATGATGGAAAACAAGTGAGATGTGAAGACACAAAACAGAATATCACTGATACTCCACAGAGATTTACTTATGATCGTGCTGTTGTGGGAAATCAGAGTTTCTCCTCAGGGAGATTTTATTATGAGGTGCAGGTCAGAGGAAAACTCACTGGGTATTAGGAGTCATGAGAGAAAATATTAATCGGAAGGAGTGGATTATGCTGAGACCTCGGTATGGATTCTGGACTGTGGGACTGTATGAGAATCGGTATGTGGTTAATGATGATACTATTGTCCCCCTCACACTGAGAGGGAAGGTGGAGAATGTGGGGGTGTTTGTGGATTATGAGGAGGGTTTGGTCTCCTTTTATGATGTGAACTCCGGATCTCATATCTACTCTTTCACTGGTCAGACTTTCACTCAGAAACTTTATCCATTCTTCAATACTTGGTTAAATGATGGAGTTCCACTGATCTGTATTTAATACTCAATACATTTTTCACCTTCACCTTTTAATCATCTATTAAATGTTGAAAATAAAAAGTCGTTTTTTTTTTTTTGGTAAATTAAAAAAATACATATTCCAAATACATATGCTTAACAGTATTATTTTGTGGGGTTTTTTTCTTTCCAAAAATGTATTATTGTTGTTTAATTTTGTCATTACAAATAAAATATTAATAAAAATATTTTTTATTATGATTTATTTTCACAGTTTACTTACAAATTTAAACGTAAACCCAGCCAATTATTTTTGCACAAGCCAGTGCATTCCTAGTGCTGTTCCCAAGCCCGGATAAATTGGAAAGGTTGCGTTCAGAAGGCCAAGGGTGTCTACCCAGCGACTGCTCAGCAAGCGGGGCACAATAAGCCGCGATAGCGGACACATAACCCTTCAGGGTCAAAGAGCCAACCCTGCGGCAAACTGTTCCTGCAGGACCTCTAGGACTAAACCAACCGGGTAATTGACTGGGTTTAATTGGTTTTGCTCGCACCACGCAGAGAACATGCGCCATTTAACGGCATATGGCCTCCTCGTAGTGGTGCTCTGGATTGGGAGATGGTCTTTACTACCTTGGTAGAGAGACCAGCTGCTAAGAACTGTGCCCCCTGGAACCACAGCCTCCATAATTTTGGGCAGGGGAGAACCAGAGTATCCCCCTGCCTGGAAGAGGAGATCCCTCCAGGGAGAAATTCCCCAGGAGGTTCCTCAAAAAGGGACACCAGGTCCGTGAACCATGGTCTGCCTGGCCATCGAGGTACCACCAGAAGGAGACGGACTCCTTCCCGGCGATCTCTCTCTAGATCTTCCTGGAGGGGGAAAGGCATACAAGCGTAGGCCCGGCCATGTCTGTACCATGGCGTCCAGCCCCAGGGCTGGATGAGTTGGACCACAGGAGGTTTTGCCATGCCAGCTTGTATAGGGTGCAAGATTGGAGACCCCCTGTTGCTGTCCTTATGGACCAGCACATTGCGATCACTCATGTCTGGGAGGAAGTGTTTCAGAACCAGAAACATGGCTAGCATCTCCAGGCAGTTTATGTGCCATGTGAGATGGAGCTTGTTCCACCGACCATGGGTGGAGTGTTTTGCGTGTATAGTCGGGTATAGTCCGTAATGTGGGTATAATCCGTAAAGTGGGTAGGATCTGGGCACGAGTTGGGATACACTCTTGACATGGTGCCAATCCATTGCAGGACACACACACACACTACGGGTAATTCGGAATTGAACCCTCGACCCTGGAGGTGCAAACTTGGGAGTGCTAACCACTCAACCTCCATGTCACCCCATACAAACACACTGTTATGAATTCAAGAACTTTTCTTAATTGAACTAAAAATAAAAAAGTCTTACCTCAATTATTTAAAGACATGTAAACTGTATTAGATTTTTGTCAAGTACATCCTTGAGAAGTAATTCATGTCTCTTAAGTCTTTGAAGACATGGATCCAGTACTGTGTATTAGATTAGATTAGATTAGATTCAACTTTATTGTCATTACACATGTACAAGTACAAGGCAACGAAATGCAGTTTGGGTCTAACCAGAGTGCAATAACAGCAAGTGCAGGATATACAGTTTTAACATGAATTTACATAGTTAAATAAAATAAAGACTATAAACAGTAATTTAAAGATGAATATGTACTATAAATGTAATATACAGATGAATATATGTTATATATGTAAAACACAATATACAGAGTAGTGTATATATATATATATATGTACTATAAATATATATATAATTACAGATGAATATATATGTACTATGAACAATAATATACAGATGAATATATATATATATATATATATATATGTATTATGAACATGCTATACAGATGCCTATTACTATACACAGAGATTTACAGAAGGATGTGAGCGGTGAACATAATAATATTGCTATAGCTGTAAACAGAGAACGGGTATATGTACAGTGGTGATGGTTTATTGTGAGCAGCAATAAAAAAAGAGCAGTGTGCAAATGAGCAAGGTTTGTGTAAACAGTCCGTGCAACAACAAAGTGTGAGATGTGTATGTTGTGTGTGTATGTTGTCGCCTTAAAAATCCCCACCACTGTTCAATCCTCTGGTTATGTTTCAGAGAGCCAGTCACACTCTTTCTCAGGCTCTCCCTGCTACTAATCAGCTACACCTGTCCTACTCCTACTAATCACCTACACCTGTTCCCCATTTACCTATGCTCTTTGTGAAGTCCCCATTCCCGCTTACTCGCCATCCAATCTACCAGTTACGACTATAGATCACCTGGACTTCCTACCCTGCGCTTCCCTGCGCGTCCATGCACTTCCCTGCGCGTCCATGCGCTTCCATGCTCCTGCCTACACTTTTTAAGGAGCACTCAGTTAAGTGTACCATTTGCTCCAGTCACGTCAAGCTCTACTGTGTGTATGTTGAAACCAAATAAAGACATTCCGTTTTACTCCCGGTTTCTGACGCCTGGTCTATCCATGGTATTATGATTACTTCAACCAGTAATGTAGCATTTGGATTTTAATGTATGTATCAAAAGTGGATATACCTTCCAAGATAGTTTCATGTATAAGTCAAGTTAAGTCAATTCAAGAAGCATTTATTGTAATTTCTACCACACACAGTGGTACACAGTGAAAATGAGACGTTTCTTCAGAACACTGGTGCTACACTAAACAACATTGAGCTACAACACACAACATAAAGCTACATAAAGTGAATCGAGTGCAACCTCATGCAAACAGTGCAGACAAAAACCAGTGCAGACAGACACCACAGAACAGTGTGGGACAAATATTCATAACACAAAAACACAAAATATCGCCGACTAGTAAACCTACAGTATATTGATTATACACTACTGTGCAAAGAAGAATATAAAGGACTCTAACCAACTAAATGTGACACAAATCAAGAAACTTTGCTCTCTTTTAGTTTAACGTCAGTTTATTGGGTTTGATGCAGTTCATGAAGCACAAAAAATTGACTTGACATGCTGTCAGAAGCTTCTATAAAGTTGGGAGGCAGGGTTTCCTCCACTTGCGCAACGCTGGCGCACTAATGTTTTGTTGCTTTTTTTATTTTATTTTTTATCAAAATGTATTATTATTATTATTTTATTTAGCCATGTTTATTATGTTGGCTGACCCATTTTCTGTTTTAATGCTGAACATGTTTCACAATTAGAAGGATTTAGGAGCACAGCTGCTAAACTTTACTCAAGATTCCTGAAGAGTGGTTGACTAGACATTAGAAGAAAACTGCAAACAAGAGAAACTGAAACAACACAGTGTTTAAAGTAGCATTTTGCTGACAATTAATTCTGTAAGTCTTCACAAAGATGAAGTACTTCAATGCTTTCGTCATCCTAGCTATGCATGCCAATTCACCTGATCCAATATTCAAGGCAATGACATATGCCAATACCTCTTCATCAATTTTGAAGCACCCTTCATCACGTTTGAGGAGCCTGTAACCCATTCAGTTGGGGCACTTATGTGAGAGTCAAGAGGTGAGAGTAAAATAATCCATTTACTCCAGGCAAACTGTTTCAGGAGACGTTTAAGGTATGGTATATTTGAAGAATTTCGGGGAGGCATACCGCCACCGGGTTGCTGACCTGCTAAAATGGGGTAGGGTCCCACGAAGCAAGGGGTGAGTTTCCTACAGGCAGCCTTGAGAAGTAAGTCTCAGGTGGCGGGCCTGGCTCTCTGGTGTATGCTGTAATTCGGAATGGCAGCACGTCATTAACGAACTCCTGGATTAGTGGGGCCAACTGGCATGACCAGGGTAAGAAAAAATGATGAGGACAACGATGATCGAAATGAAGAAGTTGTTTATAACAGTGTAGCAGTGACAAAATACATTATATAATTTGGGTTTATCGGAGTCGGAAAGAACCCAGAACAAACTCTTCCCAGATATTTTGTATTGATCTTCCCTTTGAAGTGTAGATAGGATTTAGCTTTTAAATGTAAATTAAGTTCAAGAAATGAGTAAAGGAACACATGGATGGGTGATACCACTATCGAGCCAGAGGTCAGCAGGTGGAAGTCAACGGTATTTACACCTTTGCTGGTGCCAGCCCCCCAGCAGGTCGGGTTAGGGTATTGTTAAAATGATAATCATGGTCTCGAACACCTTTTGGTTAGAGATAGTCGCTGCCTTTCCCAGACTGATTCGGTGAGCTTCGCAATCTTTGACTCCACTAAGCCCAGACAGGATGCTGCCTGGGCTTAGTGGAGTCAAAGATTGCGAAGCTCACCGAAGAAAGCACTGTTGGTGGAACAGATGTCCAATTGATGTTCCCATTTCTGACTCATGCTTAGAGATGTATGATACCCCATTATTATGATTAGAGAAACATAACACACTATAGAAATGACAACTGAAAGAATAATCTTACTTTTCACCATTTCACACAGTCAACAAGCCAAAATAACACATCCTGAAGATGGCCGATTTTAGATCCTACACACAATAAAATTAACAGATATTTACATAAACTATTCTAAGCAGAAGCTGCTTAAATATTATTTTGGCCTATTTGTATATATATTAAGCATTACATTTTACAAGAGCTTTTAAAATAACAATTATTTATATTTATAAACCATATAATCGATGTCATATAGGTGTAAAACTACAGATCACTGAACATTCTACGTTCAAAAGTATATGGACACCCACCCACTACACCTTAGGCTTTCTCAAACTGCTGCACAACATCAGCAGCACACAGTTGTATAGTTTTTGTATGTTCATGTTACTAAAGAAATTCATACAAATGATATGATTTAAATTGAATCAAATCAAGACTAACACAAATTAATATTCTAATCTTCATAAACACTCATGGGCATGAGAAGGATATGAACATTTTTCTGGATTTACAGGATTTTTTTTTTAAATGCCAAATTTCTCATGTAAATCTTTAAAGAATGAAGAATTTACACAAAATGTACACAAATCTGTTTTAATTCCAGCTTGATGATGGCCCATTTAAAACATCCTACATATATATTATATATTTTTTTGCAAAAATTTAGTCCCTTGCTCACAAAAACAGGAGTAAAGGTCAGCACAATCGCACGCACGCGCACACACAAGAGCAAGGCATGAACACACATGCACTAAAGTGAGGTTCAACAGGATCATTAAGTTTAAGGGTTTACACACATTGCCATCACCTCTTCTTTACACAGTAAGGCTTTACAAACTGCACATAGGACTCTGAGTGGTCATGGCACCTCGACCTTTTGAGGAAGTTTAAACAGGAAGTGTTTGAGTTCCTCTTTCTACCTCTTTTCAGTATAAAGCAAAAGGATCCCTACAAAAGATTCTAGGATGTCAGTGGCAGTTTTGGTCAGGTATTGTTTAACCGTAAGTGAACTATTAGCTGAAAATATACCACACACACTATATATATAAGAGGAGTGAGAGAGAGCCACAGCCCATGTGTGTGAGAGAGAAAGTGAAGAAATTTCTTCCCGTGTTAAATTGTGATTGAATAAATGCCGGAAGGAAAGAAGATGAATGGATTTGACTAATGAGAGGAACCTGCCTGAAATGTATATAAAGAATCCATGACTAGAGGAACTTCTGTGCAAGTCGTAGGTTCATGGAACTTGTGCTCCTGGAACCAGCTGGGTTTGTGTTGCAGTATTTTCTGACTGCTAATAAACTTCTCTGAATCCATTCTTTATGAATTCATCTGATTATTTTCTAAGTCTCAGTAGTATATATTATTTGATCTACTTTATGGTTTAATCTTTAAACTAGCTTTGGTCAATATAGGGCATAAAAGAGAATTTCTTGTATATCATTGTTAATGACTCAAGTATAAACCACTCTGACTTTATACACATATCTTCATAACAATAATGAAACATTCAACAATGAAAGCCAGAGAGATCAAATAGAAAAATGTATAGATAAAACCAGATTCATCCTCTCAAGAGTGCATTGTAATTCATTATAAACCATATTTAAACAATATATAAAAAAACAATTTCTGAAAAAATATATATTTTTAAGTTTCAACCCCTCAGACAGTCAACAACCAAAATATTACACTTAATATTATTTTAGAAGAACTATACTAAATTCTAGTATTAATAAAAGTCAATATTTATGTTTTCACTTAACCACATTGTCACACAAATGCAATTGTACACCTTATAGTTTCCTATAGATTTAAATTAAATGTTCAGATGAACAATTATAATGAATAAAAAAATACCAACAACAAAAATATTTCTCCATCCACAAAAATGTATATACAGCATTGTACAGCAGAAACATCCTGTTTTATATAGATAAAGTTTCTTTACTCCTTTATTACTTCATTCTAGATGTTGAATTTATCAGTGTGAACTGTCAAATAAAAATAATTTCATTAATAAGAATATTAGTTATTACATTTATTGTAAGTTATTTCAGGTACATGTGGATTAAATTTTAGGGAATTTAATTGGTTATTACATTATGAATGTGTCCTAAATAAATCTGTGTTAATATAATTAACAATTAAGAAATCACACCAACATGCTTTCAGTTAATATAAAAATAATTACAAAAATAGTAAATAATATGTAATAATAAAAAGTAAATTGTACAAAACTACTAAAAATGTTTTTACCTCAAGCTCTGTAAAATTTCACTGCCAGAATGAGGGTCAGCAGCAGATACACAGACACCATCACTAGACTACTGATCAGTCTGAACACTGATACTGGAGCTTCTGCTTCTGAGCAATAAGGAGTTAAAAGATGAGGAGTAAAAAAATAAAAACATTGTGTAAAGTGTAGAACAATCTCTAATAAATACAATACTCACATGAACACCAGCACATTAATGATTATATGACAATATATTGCAATTGTTTTTATATTTTACAAAATTTCTATTCTTTAAATTAAATAATCTTTCACCTCTGACTGAAATCCAGCTTTTTGGTGACTCTCCTCTCTCTGGGTGTTTACAGTGATAGAAACCTTCATCTGACTTTGAGACACTACTGAAGATCATCTCTCCAGCAGTCTGGTTCTGGAGAACTGAATCATCTTTATAAAAATCAACACCAGAGTCTGAGATCTTTGTGTTGCGATATAAGCAGTGCAAAGTCAGAGGATGTCCCTCAGTTACAGGATGGACAGGACTGTCCAGGATCACACCACCATCTGTAGGAAAGAGAAAAACACCTTCAGTGAAATCTGCACACCACCACCTGGTTTCATGTAGAAGATCACATTTTATTGCCTTTTAATATGCAAGCTATAACAAAGATTAGATTATAAACAATAATATAATATAATATAATATAATATAATATAATATAATATAATATAATATAAGCATTAAAAAAAGACTATACATTAATCCAGTTATGCCCAGGTCTCCTATCTTGAGCTTTTTTTTAATTGGACACAAAAAAATTATGCCTTTTCCTTTATTAATAATCACACTATATGAAGACTCACTGTGTACTGTGATGTTGACCGGATTACTGCATTCTCCAGATTCAGACTGACACCAGTAAACTCCAGTGTGTGATAGAGAGATGGAGCTGATGTAACATGTAGTTCCTAAATCTAATGAACATTCATACCATCTCTCATTGTGTGTGTATCCTCTCACTGTCCATCCAGTAGAGTCTCCGTGGTCCTTCAGCTCATTGACAGCGAGTCAGCAGTAAAGTCAAGTCAAGTCAAGTCAAGTCAAGTTTATTTGTATAGCGCTTTTCACAACAGACATTGTCTCAAAGCAGCTTTACACAAATCAACAGTGATGGTGAATGGTGTGCATTTGTCCCTGATGAGCAAGCCGTGGCGACTGTGGCAAGGAAAAACTCCCTTAGATGTTATGAGGAAGAAACCTTGAGAGGAACCAGACTCAAAAGGGGAACCCATCCTCATCTGGGTGACATCAAGAGTTTGATCATAAATCTTTCAACAATACAGAACACTGGAGAGTGAGAACTAACATGATTACTGGAGTATAAGATTATAAGTAATGTTCTTTCTGCAGTCTTAAACAGTCTATATGGTTAGTAGCTCCGAGTTTTATAAGCTCAGCATTTGTGATCACCACAGATCCAGCATCAGCTTCTCCATGCCAGAGCCTTTAAACACTCCAGGAGGTCCAATGTCAAAACTCCACACATGTAGCGGGATCCAAATGGCACTGGTACGTCTCTAGATGGTTCAGGATGTTTGTGAGTTCGGCATCTACTTCTTTAAAGGTCCGTAATCATCACGAGGTGGGAGGTGACTGGAGCTGGAGCAACCTCAGGATGCCTCGGGATGGGGAGAGAAAGAGAAGCAGTGGAGAGGAATTAGCGTAGCTGCTGTTCATGATATTAACAGCACAAGTTGATAATGTGCATGTGATCAGATGTTCTGGAGCACAAGGTTATGATGTGATGTGTGTTATGTGTAGGCTTTGCTAAAAGATACGTTTTAATCTACACTTAAATTGGGTGAGTGTGTCTGAGCCCCGAACACCGTCAGGAAGACTATTCCAGAGTTTAGGAGCTAAATGTGAAAATGCTCTACCACCTTTAGTGGACTTTGCTATTCTAGGAACTACTAGAAGCCCAGAGTTTTGAGATCTCAGGGGCGTGGCGGATTGTAGCGTGTTAAAAGACTGGATAGATACACGGAGCCAAACCATTTAGTGCTTTATAAGTGAGAAGTAATAGTTTGTAGTCTATTCGAAACTTAACAGGAAGCCAATGTAGGGACGATAAGATCGGGGTTATGTGATCATATTTTTTTGACCTTGTAAGAACTCTGGCTGCTGCATTCTGGACTAACTGAAGCTTGTTTATTAATGAAGCAGGACATCCACCTAGTAACGCATTACAGTAGTCTATTCTGGAGGTCATAAACGCATGGACGAGCTTCTCTGCATCGGATATAGACAACATATTTCTTAGCTTAGAAATATTTCTAAGGTGAAAGAAGGCTGTTTTGTAACCTGATTGATGTGATTTTTGAAAGACAAGTCGCTGTCTAAAATAACACCCAGGTCTTTTACCGTTGAACTAGTGGTTACAGAACATCCGTCTAAATGCAGGTTGAGATGCTGGAGCGTCTGTATACCAGTTTTGGGCGATGAGCAAAATCTCAGTCTTATCAGAATTTAAAAGTAGAAAGTTATGGGTCATCCAATCTCTTAGTTCCTTAACACACTCAGTCATCCGGGTTAATTGAGCTGTATCGCCTGGTTTAGATGAAATATATAGCTGAGTATCATCAGCATAACAATGGAAGCTAATTCCATGCCTTCTAATAATATTTCCTAACGGAAGCATGTATATTGTGAAGAGCAGGGTCCTAGAACTGAACCTTGCACGCCATAATTTACTTGCATTAGCCTGGATAGCTCTCCATTCAAATCTACGAAATGGTAACGATCGGACAGGTAGGATTTAAACCAGCTTAATGCCTGTCCCTGAATGCCGATGTAATTTTGTAAGCGATCTAGGAGGAGATCATGGTCTATAGTGTCGAATGCAGCACTAAGATCTAGTAAAACCAACAGCGAGATGAAGCCTTGGTCTGAAGCTAAAAACAGGTCATTAGTTATTTTAACTAGAGCAGTTTCTGTGCTATGATGGGGCCTAAAACCTGACTGAAATTCTTCAAAGATATTGTTCTCTTGCAGGTAGGAACATAACTGTGCAGCGACAATCTTTTCTAAAATCTTAGACATAAATGGGAGATTTGAAATTGGTCTGTAATTTGATAACGTGTTTGGATCCAGATTAGGTTTTTAATGAGGGGCTTAATAACTGCTAACTTGAGGGATTTAGGGACGTGACCTAAAGATAGTGAGGAGTTAATAATATTTAGAAGAGGCTCACCAGTTGTATATAACACTTCCTTCAGTAATTTAGTAGGAATTGGATCTAACTGACATGTTGTCGATTTAGCTTTGGCAATAACATTATACAGCTCTTCCTGTCCTATACATGTAAAACAGTGGAGTTGTGGAGTTGAAGGTAACACTGTCTCAGGAGATGCTGTAAGAGGTTGAACTGCCACAATTGTTTTTCTAATGTTATCTATTTTTTCAGTGAAGAAAATCATAAAGTCCTCACTACTAAACTGTGATGGAACACAATTTTCAGAGCCCTGATTTGTAGTTAGTTTAGCTACTGTACTGAAAAGGAACCTGGGATTGTTTTTGTTGTTTTCTATAAGTTTGCTCAGGTGTTCAGCTCTAGCAGCTTTTAGCGCCGTCTGTAGCTGAGCATACTGTCTTTATACGCGATTCTAAATACCTCCAATTTAGTTTTCCTCCATTTTCTCTCCAGATTACGTGCTGTTCTCTTGAGGGCATGTGTATGACTATTATACCAAGATGCAGGTGCTTGGTCTCTAACCTTTTTTAACCGGATAGGGGCAACGGTGTCTAATGTGCTAGTGAGGATAAGGTCTATGTTCTTAGTTATCTCATCAAGATTAATAGTAGTTATGGGTTTAGTGAGAAATTGAGATAAATCAGGCAGGTTATTTACGAATCTGTCCTTAGTGGTTGGAACAATAGTCCTACCAGGTCGATAACGTGGTGCAACACGGCTAATCTGCTCTACCGGTAGTGTGTACAGTATGAGGTAATGGTCTGTGATGTCATCACTCTGAGGTAAAATATCTATATCAGTGACGTCTGCTCCGTGTGATATTATTAAGTCTAGTGTGTGGTTAAAGCGATGAGTTGGTCTGGTGACGTTTTGTTTAACCCCAAAAGAGTTTAATAAGTCAACAAATGATAATCCTAGAGCATCGTTTACATCATCTACATGAATATTAAAGTCTCCTACAAGCAGCAAAAAAAACAGTAAAGTGTTGAGTTCTGCGAGGATTGACTATCAGAGACACTGGAGGATATTCAGCTGAAACAAAAAAAGGATAAAATGCTCCAGATATGACAGTGACAGTGATGGCTCCCTTCCAGATGCACTGAAAAGCTTCTAAACAACCTTCTACATAGGGACCATCGAAAGCATCCTGAGCAGCTGCATCACTGCCAGTTTTGGGAACAGGACTGCTGAGAAGATAATCGGGGTGCTTCTTATTTCAATAATAGACATTTACTCTGCATGCTGCATCCGTAAAGCCACCAGCATTGTGGCTTATCACACACACACACACACACACACACACACACCACACAAACAATCTTTTGCACACACCCCCATTTTCATACTGTATATGCACAATCCTTCTTGCACAGTCTACTGTACTGGTCGGGTCTACTATGTTACTGTTTTTCCTCTATCATGCTGTCTTTCTTTTTTTTGCACTGAATGTTGCACGTTAGTTTGGCGTTATGTGTACTTTTGTGTTCCTTTTGTAAATTTATGTTTGGTGTAGCACCTTGTTTCTGGGGAAACGTTGTTTCGTTTTACTGTGTACTGCACTGTATATGGATGAAATGACAATTAAGCCGACTTGACTTAACTTGCTTTGAGATATGGGCATGTGCCGTAGCATAAATGAAATCCACCAGGTGTCGCTGTTGCTGTGAAAACATTCAGTCTTCCTTTAAGATGTCTAAAACCTTGCATGGGATTTTTATGTTATATGTCAGACTTTGATTAGGATGATGGTCTTTTAAAATAATTGACCTATGTTTTATTGAGAAAATTTAATTGTAAATGTAATAAGGTCTAAGCACAGCATCTTTCAGTTTTTTTTTCAACTTAACTTGCCAGAAATGTACTTTTGGTTGATAAACAAAATGCTACTGATTTATTTCTCACCAGTAATCCACAGTGGCTGATCTTTGCTGTACTGTGAGTAAAAGACTTCTTCTCCTCTCACTGCTCTGCACATATAAACTCCTGTGTGGTTCAGAGTAACAGAACTGAGAGTGTAGGAGCCTCCAGATCCTCTGCTGCTGTCTGAGAGAAGCTCTGGTCTGTGCCTGAGAGAACTCTGCCTGTCTCTGTAGAGAACATCTGTGTACCAGCTGAATGTCCAGCCTGTAGATGAGGATTTAATCTCACAGCTTAGAGTCACTGAGTCTCCTTCAGTCAGCCAATTCTGTGAAGACACACTGACTACTGCCTCTGCTGTTTCTGATGGACAACAAATTGGAAAAGTTAATTTATACAGAGAGCCAATTATGTTACATATAACCAATGACAAGATGTGACAAACACACACACAAACACACACACACACACACACACACACACACACACACACACACACACACACACACACACACACACAAACACACACACACACACACACCTGATACAGCAAGAGTAACAGCGTCACTGGTCTGTGATCTCTGAATGTCACTGATTCTCAGTCTACAGGTGTAGTTACCGCTGTCTTCATGTATAACTGAGTTGAGGCTGAACTCCTGTGTATTGTGGTATAATTGGCTATTATTCTTATACCAGCTGTACTGCCACTCAGTGTCTCCTCCTCCCTGTATTTCACATCTGAAAGTCACAGTCTCTCCTCTGAACACATGATTATCAGGTCTTATGATCACCACAGGCTTAAGATTCTCTGCAGAAACATAATCGTATTAATAACAACCCACATATACACAATGCAATAAACACTGTTCTTAGACTACTACAAAATAAAGCATTGTGTGTATATATATATATATATATATATATATGTTACAAATATTTTCACAGATTTATTTACTTTTTCACTCTAGACATTACTTTTCACAAAATTGACAGAAAAAAATAATACAGAAAAGGCATTACTTAAAAAAGGGCTTTCAGCCTCTCAGACAATACAATATATTTAATCTGGTGGTGTATCTAAGACTAGTATTTTATAAGCAAAGTCTTAACACTTCTTTGTTTAGTTCATTACTGTTTACTTTTCTTAAATATAGAAACATTTAATTTAATTCAATATATTTTTAAAGGCAGCTTTTCTTAACAGGATTTGTAAATGTTTTGACTCACCAGTAACATTTACCCAGAGTGCATCACTGTAGTGTGTGTAGTAGACTGGGTTTCCTCTTCCAGCTCTGCATCTGTACTGACCTCCATCAGAGACTCTAACTGATCTGATGGTGTAGGAGTGTGTTTCAGTCTCAGTTTCACGGCTCTGTGTGTCTTTGCTCCAGTAAAACTTCCATCCAGCAGACTGCAGCTTCAGTGTACAGTACAGAGTCACTGAGTTTCCTGTCAGTGCAGCTCCTTTAAGATCTAATGTGAGTTCAGGTTCAGGTTTTTCTGTAGGAGGAGATTAAACACACAGTTCATGTGCTGCTCTCAGAGTGTTATTCATAATCACTACTACACTAATACAGGCAGAGACATGCTGTTAGTGACACCAGGCAAAAACTCTTATGATTTAAGGTCTCTTGAGTTGAGTTGAGTTGAGTAATCATAACTTAAAATTTTATTAGTAACTCTGATACATCAAACAATATTTAATTGATAGATCAGTTCAATAGATTATACACACCAAGGTTTGATTACTGCCAGCCCTATTAAATACAAATTAAATACAATCTTTCTCAACTAGATTCAAGAGTTTCTTGCCATATGTACAGGAAACAGTCGGTTATGAAACTCTTTCACAATACAGTTCTTACTCTTTGAATTCTCCCAGCGTATGATGTCAATTATAAGGAAAAAGAGACATAAATAAGAATAAATGACACTAGCTTGGTTGATTGCAAGAATACACTCTTTGAACTACTGAAATACTTCATTTAAAAATTAAAGTTTTGGAGTGGTATAGTCAATTTCATGACTTGATCTATGCTGAGGTGTTGTGGCAAGACTGTTTAATTACAGTTTTTCCATAAAAGTCCTCCATTGTGGCTGAATTAAAGCAATTCTGCATGGACAAGTGGGACAGAAGTGGGACCACAGTGCTGTGATAAACAGACCATGAGATTTCAGGTGTAATACCTTTTTCACATGTCTGATATATAGGTGTTTTATCTTTAGGTTTCACCTTCATTCAATTAAATTATCATTTTACATTTGTGTTTTTTTATATATTCATTATATGTTTACTTCATTTCACCTCATCATCTCAAAATCTGGGCAAACAATTTTGGCAACTAATACAGTCCATATTGTTGCAGCAGAAACAACAAATAATAAGCAGTACACTTTGAAGTAATTTATTTTCCTGAGTGTTTAGAGAAAAGAAGATTTTGAAAAAGTATGCAACCTTACACACTTTTGACCACTTACAGTAGTGTAGCATCTATCATGCTCATACTTTATCAAATGCTTGTATCAACAGAAAAATAGACCATGGACAGTTTTATAGACACACATAAATTCAGAACCAAAGAAATATTGGTATTTTTGAATGACACAAACTCCATTTTTCATCAGACACCACAGCCTGCAAACATGGCTGCCTGGACACCATCTTCCAACACACACTCACAGGTTCATAATGACCCTCATAATGATCAGTCACATGTGTTTACAATTACACCTTCATTACAGCCAGAGTTTCAAAGGAGTCTCATTCATCCAGCTCCTTGTGAGGTAAAATGTTATATGTGACTCTGTTTTGCTCATAAAATTACCCAATTTTACATTTACAATATTTGGATTATGATTTGGATTTGGCAGCCTGCTTTGAAATAAATGTCATCTTACTCTGTAATTGCACCTGCAAAATTCATCATTACATGGCACTGAATCAAGTGTGTTAATGGTTTAAACATTTGCATTAAACGTTGCACATTGGCTTAAAATATTGAATAATTTGTCCTACAAAAAATATCAGAATTTATTATTTTAAACACATTATATCCTGGATGATAAAGACAATTACACAATCTTCTCATTTAAAAACATTTAAAACAGAGCCACAAGTAAATAAAAAACTGTATATCAGCTAGTATTATGAACGTCACACATGACACGCACTTCTTATGTTTCATCAGAAAAAAAGAACATTCATCTATGATTTAAATCTACAAAAGGATCATGAGCTAAAACTTGACATCATAACTCATCATTGTAGTTGAGACATAAATACCACAACATAACAATTATTAAATCTTAAATAGCTTTTTACATAAAGTATTTTTGGAGAATTCATTGTCACAGGATCTTACTACCAATCACAAAATTTATATATATATATATATATATATATATATATATATATATATATATATATATATATATATATATATATATATATATATATATATATATATATATATATATATATATATATATACATTTAATTATTAACAAGGAAATGATTAGAGCAGTTTATTTTTGTTAGAATTTCCTGTAATAATCACTCTAATAGAACATTCAGTAAAGTCTAAAGCAGTAGTTATTAAATCTGATTTATGCTCAAAAAATTACATTATAACACAATTGTACATTTTTTTTTCTAATCTTTCGAAATTATACATATATGCATTTTATATTAAACAAAACAATTTCCGTTCCCTTTGTAAAGGATTGTTTACAAAAACTAAAGGCCAAATACAAAGCTCTTTGATTAAAAAATAAACCGAAACCCTACCAAAGATTAAAAAAAACTAGAATCTTTGCTTCACACTTCAACCAAACACTCTAATAATCAATCAGATCATCAACTCAAACTTCATAAGAAATTGAGAGCATTCATCACCAATTAAAGCCCATGTCAAAATCATTAGCTAGAATATGACTGATGCTTAGAAGAGAACATCAAAACTCATCATCATTCTGGCACCAAGGTGGTGGATTGAACTTCCCTTAAATGTCCGAACAGCAGTAAAATATTTATGCACCGAGTAAAGACCTACCTCTTCCTGAAACACTTAAACTAACACTTTTCCAGGTTTGCTTTGTCTTTTAAAAATAAATAAATAAAATAAAAAAGTTTGTAATCTAGCGTACCGCAGTGTAGATATATTCATTGATAGAGACTCAAAGCACTTTTGTACATTGCTCTGGACAATGGTGTCTGCTGAATGCCATAAATGTATAGCTTGGGGTTTCAACCAACTGGCAATTGTACAGGGCCCTGTTTCCCAGACTAACGGCTATGTGGTAACATGTCAGGGCAGACAGTACACATAAAACCGACGTCTCCTTCTCCATGTACAAGAGCCTACACCTACGAAGTGTGCAGAGGATGATTATAGCCCTTTTTCACCAGCTTCACTCCTACAACCCCCCTGTCATCTGCACTGTTACCATCTCAGAGTGAAGCACCTGCCACTGTCACTGCTGCACCCAATGCCCAGCCTTTAGTGACTTGTTCAAGGCTGGTCAGTCACCCCAACCCACATTATCAGGATTATTCAACTGGTTAAGGACATTTATTGACATTTAATGCTCAGTTGTTAATTATTAGGTTAAGAGAAAGGACAGAGTTGGTAAATGTTTGAGGTTTAAGGTTGGCGATATGCGTGAGTAGGCAGGGGTTCTGAGGTAAGGTGAGGAACACAGACAGACAGAAGGAATAATTTAAAAAAGGCACACCGTTCTGTTATACAATCCTATGCTGTGTGGTATCCATTCTTGACACAATCTACACAAGTATTCTGTAGAAAAAAACTCTGTCTTCTCTTCTAATCACAACTATGATACACTTTGTGGCAGAAATGAATGTAGAAACTGTACAGTTTAAATAAATATAGTATTCAATGATTTGCAACTCTAATTAACAAATATTTTATACTCAATAGAACATAGAGAACATGTCAAATGTTTAAACTGAGGAAATGTACCATCTGTACTATTGGGACAGAGGCAACAAAAGGCTGGAGTTTAAAAAGAAAATAATTATGACTTAATATCTCATATTATTCATGATTATGACTGACTAGCTCATTATGGCTTAGTATCTCATAATTACGAATTATTACAAATCCATTTTTTCAACTATTCTTACACACACACACACACACACACACACACACACACACACACATCAAGATCTCATAATTATGAGAAAAATTAGTCATAATTATGAGATCTTGATGTGTGTGTGTGTGTGTGTGTGTGTGTGTGTGTGTGTGTGTGTGAGAGTAAGAATAGTTGATGTTTGATGTGTGGCCCCATCTAGAGGCCACGAAAAGACTTACAAACACCTACAGATTACCTAGAAAAGCAATAAGAAAATCAAACAGTCAATAATCAATACAATGAAAAAAAAGCTTTATGTAATGCATGAATATCATAAACAAAGGAAAAAAATAGAACAGAAAGATTAAACACATGACAAAAATCTCTCCTTTATTTAAAGCACTGTAATGGAATAATTAATGGAAGGTGATATTGTTTAACATTCAGCTCTGCCAGGCAATCAGACATATATGCTTCATTTAAGATATTCAAATATTAACTATATTATGTAATACACAATTTGATTAGAGGATTCCCCTCAAAATTTTTCAAGTTCAATGATTAAAATAAATTAACAGCAACTGAAAATCATATTGTTGAAAATCTTAAAAAAATAACACGTAACTAACAGGTACTCTGTAAAGGTTTTTGAAATCAATCAATATTTTACAATAAAAAAATACATTTAATTTAATTTAAAAAATACAAATTTAGCTATTATAGCAATTAAAATACAATTATTTAAAATAGAATAAAATAAAATAGAATAGATAGTAATCTACGCCCCTAATATATTATATATACGGTGCCTTGCGAAAGTATTCGGCCTCGTTGAACTTTGCAACCTTTTGCCACATTTCAGGCTTCAAACAAAGATATGAAACTGTAATTTTTTGTGAAGAATCAACAACAAGTGGGATACAATCATGAAGTGGAACGAAATTTATTGGATATTTCAAACTTTTTAAAAAACTGATAAATTGGGCGTGCAAAATTATTCAGCCCCCTTAAGTTAATATTTTGTAGCGCCACCTTTTGCTGTGATTACAGCTGTAAGTCGCTTGGGGTATGTCTCTATCAGTTTTGCACATCGAGAGACTGAATTTTTTGCCCATTCCTCCTTGCAAAACAGCTCAAGCTCAGTGAGGTTGGATGGAGAGCATTTGTGAACAGCAGTTTTCAATTCTTTCCACAGATTCAGGTCTCGACTTTGACTTGGCCATTCTAACACCTGGATATGTTTATTTGTGAACCATTCCATTGTAGATTTTGCTTTATGTTTTGGATCATTGTCTTGTTGGAAGACAAATCTCCGTCCCAGTCTCAGGTCTTTTTCAGACTCCATCAGGTTTTCTTCCAGAATGGTCCTGTATTTGGCTCCATCCATCTTCCCATCAATTTTAACCATCTTCCTTGTCCCTGCTGAAGAAAAGCAGGCCCAAACCATGATGCTGCCGCCACCACCATGTTTGACAGTGGGGATGATGTGTTCAGGGTGATGAGCTGTGTTGCTTTTATGCCAAACATAACGTTTTGCATTGTTGCCAAAAAGTTCGATTTTGGTTTCATCTGACCAGAGCACCTTCTTCCACATGTTTGGTGTGTCTCCCAGGTGGCTTGTGGCAAACTTTAAACGACACTTTTTATGGATATCTTTAAGGAATGGCTTTCTTCTTGCCACTTTTCCATAAAAGCCAGATTTGTGCAGTATACGACTGATTGTTGTCCTATGGACAGAGTCTCCCACCTCAGCTGTAGATCTCTGCAGTTCATCCAGAGTGATCATGGGCCTCTTGGCTGCATCTCTGATCAGTCTTCTCCTTGTATGAGCTGAAAGTTTAGAGGGACGGCCAGGTATTGGTAGATTTGCAGTGGTCTGATACTCCTTACATTTCAATATTATCGCTTGCACAGTGCTCCTTGGGATGTTTAAAGCTTTGGAAATATTTTTGTATCCAAATACGGCTTGAAACTTCTCCACAACAGTATCTCGGACCTGCCTGGTGTGTTCCTTGTTCTTTATGATGCTCTCTGCACTTTAAACGGACCTCTGAGACTATCACAGTGCAGGTGCATTTATACGGAGACTTGATTACACACAGGTGGATTCTATTTATCATCATTAGTCATTTAGGTCAACATTGGATCATTCAGAGATCCTCACTGAACTTCTGGAGAGAGTTTGCTGCACTGAAAGTAAAGGGGCTGAATAATTTTGCACGCCCAATTTTTCAGTTTTTTATTTGTTAAAAAAGTTTAAGAAGATCAGAACATCTGATCACATGCACATTATCAACTTTCGCTGTTAATATCATGAACAGCAGCTACGCTAATTCCTCTCCACTGCTTCTCTTTCTCTCCCCATCCTGAGACACCCTGAGGTTTGGCCAGCTCCAGTCACCTCCCACCTCGTGATGATTACGGACCTTTGAAGAAGTAGATGCCAAACTCGCAAACATCCCAAACCATCTAGAGACATACCAGTGCCATTTGGATCCCGCTACATGTGTGGAGTATTGACATTGGACCTCCTAAAGTGTTTAAAGTCTCTGGCATGGAGAAGCATGATCACAAATGCTGATCACAAATGCTGAGCTCATAAAACTAGGAGCTACTAACCATATAGACTGTATAAGACTGCAGAAAGAACATCACTTATAATCTTATACTCCAGTAATCATGTTAGTTCTCACTCTCCAGTGTTCTGTATTGTTAAAAGATTTATGATCAAACTCTTGATGTCACCCAAATGAGGATGGGTTCCCCTTTTGAGTCTGGTTCCTCTTAAGGTTTCTTCCTCATAACATCTAAGGGAGTTTTTCCTTGCCACAGTCACTTGCTCATCAGGGACAAATTCACACCATTCACCTTAACTGTTGATTTGTGAAAAGCTGCTTTGAGACAATGTCTGTTGTAAAAAGCACTATACAAATAAACTTGACTTGAAACTTGACTTGACTTGAAATATCCAATAAATTTCGTTCCACTTCATGATTGTGTCCCACTTGTTGTTGATTCCTCACAAAAATTACAGTTTCATATCTTTATGTTTGAAGCCTGAAATGTGGCAAAAGGTTGCAAAGTTCAAGGGGGCGGAATATTTTCGCAAGGCACTGTAGTCAAGTGCCCATGAGACTGTATAACCCAGGTACCATTAATGTGAAAGTGAGGAAACCGCCCTTGGCGGGTCCATGCCCCATTGTCCCAAGTCACTTACAGTCACTGTATGCAAAAAAGTACAGTGGATCTGAGGGAGACACAACAGCATGTGCTCGCAAAGCTGCTCCAAACTTACGGTGATGTTTTCTCCACTGGACCCACAGACATCGGACGTACAAACCTAGTGCAACATGATATTCCGATCCGGCCTGGCCCACCTGTGAAACAGCAACCACGTAGAATGGCGATTGAGAAACAACAAAGTGCAGACGAACAGATTAAACAGAATTTGGAGGCTGGCCTAGCCTCCCAAAGTAATAGCTGCTGGGCTTCACCCATTGTAATAGTGCAAAAGAAAGACCAAACATACCGACTGTTTGTTGACTACCGGGCACTAAATGAGCGCACTATAAAAAGACACTTACCCACTACCAAGGATCCAAGACACACTAGACACACACTCCACAGCGAGGTGGTTCAGCACTTTGGACCTCGCCTTCAGGTACTGGCAAGTGGAGTTGACGCCACAGGCGAGACAGGCAGCTGTGTTCTGCATCTTGGATCCTGGATCGTGTTTTGACTGGGATGCAGTGGGAAACCTGCCTGGTATAACATTGTGCTAGGCAAGGATGTAAAGGAAATGCTCCAGCGCCTGGCACGAGTGTTTGAAAGGCTTCGCCAGGCCAACCTGAAACTGAATTCCGCCAAGTGTTGTCTCTTCAACACTTGGACTGCCTGTGTTGTCTACCTGGGCCACATTGTCTCAGAGCGGGGGATAGCCCGACTTTGCAGACTTTGATGCAATTGCAAAGCCCCTTCATAACCTGTTAAGAATACATGCTCGATTTCACTGGACCCTTGAGAGCCAACAGGCCTTTGATGAGTTAAAGGAGCTGCTCACTACTGCCCCCATTCTTGTCTACCCAATGGACAGTGGTGACCTTGTTCTTGACACAGATGCCAGCAACTTTGGAATTGGAGCTATGCTTTCTCAACAGCAGAAAGGAGAAGAACATGTGCCAGCATATGGAAGTCGGAGTCTGACGCCAACTGAACAGAATTACTGCACCACATGAAGAGAACTTTTAACTGTAGTGGAGTTCACAGCACATTTCCGTCAGTACCTGTTGGGCTGATCCCTCACCGTACGCACAGACCATAGTAGCCTACTATGAGAGATGAAAGAACCAGAGGGACAGTTGGCCAGGTGGCTTGAGAAGCTTGGGGAATATGACTTCAGAGTTGTCCACCGCCCCGACCGCTGTCATGAAAAAATTGACGTGCTTTCGCGGAGGCCATGCCGTATAACTTGTCCATGCAACCTCAAGAATCCAATCTCGAGTAGCCCTTAGTTCTGTCACCAGGCAGTGCAATGTGATTTTGACTTCAAACCGGTGGATTATGTACCTATAAGCTGTTACCCCGGAGTTTTGTGCAGTGGGGTAGTGCAGCCTGCCATCACCGCCAGTATTTCTTCATTCTCTGGGTGGACTGCTAAAGAACTGAGTTTTGCTCAAGCAGCGGATGCTGATATATCCCTTATCAAGAGGTGGATACAGGAAGGCAAGGGACGACCCTCCTGGAAAGATGTATCACCCTATGGCCCAGCAACAAAAGCCTACTGGAGCCAATGGCAAAAACTATATTTAAAGGATGGAGTTCTGGTTACTACTTGAATGTGGGGCCTGAATTTTACCCTCAGGTTATTCTGCCTCACATTTTCAGGAAAGATGTCATGCGCCAGATACACAAGGGGCCAGTGGGTGGACATTTAGGGGTGGAGCGAACATTGTCCCGGCTGCAGACCAGGTACTATTGGTATCAAATGCGAGAAGATGTTTAACTGTGGTGTCGCACCTGCACCAGTATATTCTTGTGGTGCAAGACTATTTTACCAAATGGGTAAAAGCCTACCCACTGCCCATTGACCAGGCTGTCACGGTAGCAGAGGTTATAGTCGCTGAATGGGCCTGCCATTATGGGGCACTGTTTGCACTGCATAGTGACCAGGGCACCAATTTTGAATCTGAGGTTTTCCACACCATGTGTGAGCTGTTAGACATTGATAAGACCCGTACAACACCTTTCCGACCTCAGTCAGATGGACAGGTTGAGCGGTTCATTGCCACTCTACAGAAAATCCTAGCCACAACCTCAGAGCGATGTCACTGGGAGTGGAATCTTATGGTTCCTTACGCTGGATTTACCCCAAACATGATGCTTTTGGGCAGAGAGATAACGGAACTCATGGACCTGGTCATGGAAGAGCCTCTAAACGATACAACAACGATACAAGGTCAAGTCAAGTCAAGTCAAGTCAAGTTTATTTGTATAGCGCTTTTCACAACAGACATTGTCTCAAAGCAGCTTTACACAAATCAACAGTGATGGTGAATGGTGTGCATTTGTCCCTGATGAGCAAGCCGTGGCGACTGTGGCAAGGAAAAACTCCCTTAGATGTTATGAGGAAGAAACCTTGAGAGGAACCAGACTCAAAAAGGGAACCCATCCTCATCTGGGTGACATCAAGAGTTTGATCATAAATCTTTCAACAATACAGAACACTGGAGAGTGAGAACTAACATGATTACTGGAGTATAAGATTATAAGTAATGTTCTTTCTGCAGTCTTAAACAGTCTATATGGTTAGTAGCTCCGAGTTTTATAAGCTCAGCATTTGTGATCACCACAGATCCAGCATCAGCTTCTCCATGCCAGAGCCTTTAAACACTCCAGGAGGTCCAATGTCAAAACTCCACACATGTAGCGGGATCCAAATGGCACTGGTACGTCTCTAGATGGTTCAGGATGTTTGTGAGTTCGGCATCTACTTCTTTAAAGGTCCGTAATCATCACGAGGTGGGAGGTGACTGAGCTGGAGCAACCTCAGGATGCCTCGGGATGGGGAGAGAAAGAGAAGCAGTGGAGAGGAATTAGCGTAGCTGCTGTTCATGATATTAACAGCACAAGTTGATAATGTGCATGTGATCAGATGTTCTGGAGCACAAGGTTATGATGTGATGTGTGTTATGTGTAGGCTTTGCTAAAAGATATGTTTTAATCTACACTTAAATTGGGTGAGTGTGTCTGAGCCCCGAACACCGTCAGGAAGACTATTCCAGAGTTTAGGAGCTAAATGTGAAAATGCTCTACCACCTTTAGTGGACTTTGCTATTCTAGGAACTACTAGAAGCCCAGAGTTTTGAGATCTCAGGGAGCGTGGCGGATTGTAGCGTGTTAAAAGACTGGATAGATACACGGAGCCAAACCATTTAGTGCTTTATAAGTGAGAAGTAATAGTTTGTAGTCTATTCAAACTTAACAGGAAGCCAATGTAGGGACGATAAGATCGGGGTTATGTGATCATATTTTTTTGACCTTGTAAGAACTCTGGCTGCTGCATTCTGGACTAACTGAAGCTTGTTTATTAATGAAGCAGGACATCCACCTAGTAACGCATTACAGTAGTCTATTCTGGAGGTCATAAACGCATGGACGAGCTTCTCTGCATCGGATATAGACAACATATTTCTTAGCTTAGAAATATTTCTAAGGTGAAAGAAGGCTGTTTTGTAACCTGATTGATGTGATTTTTGAAAGACAAGTCGCTGTCTAAAATAACACCCAGGTCTTTTACCGTTGAACTAGTGGTTACAGAACATCCGTCTAAATGCAGGTTGAGATGCTGGAGCATCTGTATACCAGTTTTGGGCCGATGAGCAAAATCTCAGTCTTATCAGAATTTAAAAGTAGAAAGTTATGGGTCATCCAATCTCTTAGTTCCTTAACACACTCAGTCATCCGGGTTAATTGAGCTGTATCGCCTGGTTTAGATGAAATATATAGCTGAGTATCATCAGCATAACAATGGAAGCTAATTCCATGCCTTCTAATAATATTTCCTAACGGAAGCATGTATATTGTGAAGAGCAGGGGTCCTAGAACTGAACCTTGCGGCACGCCATAATTTACTTGCATTAGCCTGGATAGCTCTCCATTCAAATCTACGAAATGGTAACGATCGGACAGGTAGGATTTAAACCAGCTTAATGCCTGTCCCTGAATGCCGATGTAATTTTGTAAGCGATCTAGGAGGAGATCATGGTCTATAGTGTCGAATGCAGCACTAAGATCTAGTAAAACCAACAGCGAGATGAAGCCTTGGTCTGAAGCTAAAAACAGGTCATTAGTTATTTTAACTAGAGCAGTTTCTGTGCTATGATGGGGCCTAAAACCTGACTGAAATTCTTCAAAGATATTGTTCTCTTGCAGGTAGGAACATAACTGTGCAGCGACAATCTTTTCTAAAATCTTAGACATAAATGGGAGATTTGAAATTGGTCTGTAATTTGATAACGTGTTTGGATCCAGATTAGGTTTTTAATGAGGGGCTTAATAACTGCTAACTTGAGGGATTTAGGACGTGACCTAAAGATAGTGAGGAGTTAATAATATTTAGAAGAGGCTCACCAGTTGTATATAACACTTCCTTCAGTAATTTAGTAGGAATTGGATCTAACTGACATGTTGTCGATTTAGCTTTGGCAATAACATTATACAGCTCTTCCTGTCCTATACATGTAAAACAGTGGAGTTGTGGAGTTGAAGGTAACACTGTCTCAGGAGATGCTGTAAGAGGTTGAACTGCCACAATTGTTTTTCTAATGTTATCTATTTTTTCAGTGAAGAAAATCATAAAGTCCTCACTACTAAACTGTGATGGAACACAATTTTCAGAGCCCTGATTTGTAGTTAGTTTAGCTACTGTACTGAAAAGGAACCTGGGATTGTTTTTGTTGTTTTCTATAAGTTTGCTCAGGTGTTCAGCTCTAGCAGCTTTTAGCGCCCGTCTGTAGCTGAGCATACTGTCTTTATACGCGATTCTAAATACCTCCAATTTAGTTTTCCTCCATTTTCTCTCCAGATTACGTGCTGTTCTCTTGAGGGCATGTGTATGACTATTATACCAAGATGCAGGTGCTTGGTCTCTAACCTTTTTAACCGGATAGGGCAACGGTGTCTAATGTGCTAGTGAGGATAAGGTCTATGTTCTTAGTTATCTCATCAAGATTAATAGTAGTTATGGGTTTAGTGAGAAATTGAGATAAATCAGGCAGGTTATTTATGAATCTGTCCTTAGTGGTTGGAACAATAGTCCTACCAGGTCGATAACGTGGTGCAACACGGCTAATCTGCTCTACCGGTAGTGTGTACAGTATGAGGTAATGGTCTGTGATGTCATCACTCTGAGGTAAAATATCTATATCAGTGACGTCTGCTCCGTGGGATATTATTAAGTCTAGTGTGGTTAAAGCGATGAGTTGGTCTGGTGACGTTTTGTTTAACCCCAAAAGAGTTTAATAAGTCAACAAATGATAATCCTAGAGCATCGTTTACATCATCTACATGAATATTAAAATCTCCTACAAGCAGCACTTTATCAAAATTGATCAAGAGATCTGATAGAAAACAAGCAAACTCTTGAAGAAAATCAGCGTAGGGTCCTGGGGGTCTGTACACGGTGACCAGAGCGAGTTTACTATGTATGTCCGAAAGTACAACTCTAAGAACGAGCACTTCAAATGATTTAAAGCTGAATCCTAACATCTGACTAACATTAAGAGAAGCAGTATAAATGGTTCCTACACCCCCCCCACGACCAGTCTGACGGGGCTCATGCTTATAAACATATCCTGACGGTGTCGACTCGTTTAGACCCATATAATCACCTGGTTTAATCCAGGTCTCAGTGAGACAGAGTGCATCGAGATTATTATCCGTGATCATCTCATTTATAATCAGTGCTTTGGGTGCAAGTGATCTAATGTTTAAAAGGTCAGTGATGCAGTGTGGTACCTAGTCAAGGGGACCAAATGCGTGAAAGACAAGATCAGGAAGTTTCTCCCCAACTACGACGGTCCTTACTTTATCCTGGGACATCTGGATGATCTAGTGTACCGGATTCAGAGAAACCCAAAGACCAAAGTCAAAGTTGTTCACCACGACAAACTCAAAACTTACCATTCTCGGCAACCCCTGGAGAACAGCTAGGTGTTTAAAGACTTGGAAGTTTGGCAACCTCAGGAAGACTGAACTTGACTTGGATCGGTCTTGTGTCTTTGGGGGAAGGAACAGAAAATAATGGTCGCACAGACAGTATGCCTTGCATGGGTGATACCGCTGCATCGATGACAGATCAGGACACAGATGATGTTCAATGGAGCGAAGGTAGCAGGGTAAAAAAAAAGTTTTGACAGGGACTGTGGATGGCCAAGCGAGAGGTAGGCCGCAACATATCCGGGGGCCACCAAAGAGGTTTAGAGACTGGACAAACTAATTGTTCATTAAAATATATATATCTAATAAGCACTTTGTTGACAGTTTGTTATTGTTTTCTAAAAAAAAAGAAGGAAAAAAAAAACAAAAAACAGGTGCATATTTGCTGTGGACGTTGTTCTTTCTTTTTTTTTTTTCTGTGTTACATTTTATAACCCAGGTGGATTTCGGCTGGTTATTATTTTGCTGTTACAGAAATGAGCCAAGGGGACGTTCAGTTTACCCTCGTTTAATTTGTTTGTAAGAATGGCTGTCGTTAACTTTTTTCCTTACCAGGCCAGCGATAAACAAGTCAGTCGGTCACTCACCAGGACTTAACTGAATACCTCATCGGTCATGTTGAAACTGAATTATCATTGCTGCAATGAAGGATCCCATTAACAATGCTACTCTCTTTAACCCCTACCAGTACCATGCTATCCTTCCACCTTATGGACTGTTTACCCTTTTACAAAGGGTTGGAATATATTGGCTATTGCCTCTATTGAGCGAAGTTGTTTAAAAGGACTGTATGCTTTGACAATGGAGCTGCCTACAGACTGTGGAAAAAAAAAATTATGATAATATGAATTTATGATGATATCATTGTTAAGGTGTTGATGTATGTCATACCTGTCATGCTATGGTGCTGGAGTGGTGTTAAGTTAATCACCATCCAGAGTGGGGATAGTGTTGCAGTAGAGGGAAAATGGGAGCTGTTTCTTTAAGACTACTATCTGTAGTAGTATTGAAGTCCAGAGTGAAATGCATTATAGGTAGTGTATTTGGGAAAGAAGTGTGCGGGCTGGATGGTTTTCCTGTGTGCTATTTACATAAAGAAACATGTTTGTATTCTGCGATATGGTCGGTTAAAGCAATTTATCCACCTGGGAGTTATATTGTACTGTAACCCTGCAAATCTACCTGCATAAAACGAGTAAAGTAGTATGCATCGGCTAATGTTGTCCATCTCGTCATTCCATCAGCATGAACTAATGAGTTGTTACGCTGCTGCCGGGAAAAGTTAAGCGGATAAAGTAACAAAAGACTTAGATGGGGTCGAGGGAGTAACTCTATTTTGACTGAGGTGAGGCACATGTGAGCATAAACCTGACCATTACACAATTTTTTTATCAGGCCACGTAAAACCTCAGCCACGTTGTCAGGCGAAAGAACATGCCGGAAACCGAAGTAAAATCCACAAGGGTTTTTTAATGAAGAATAACAGGGCAAGGCAGAAAACGGCAAACCGCAATGAAACTCCAGTGTAACTAGACCTGGTGAAAGCTGTGATCAGACTGATGTGAACAAAACACACAGAGTCCCGTAAACAGCGGTAGACCAAAGTGAGTAGCTTGGGCAGTCCGACAGTGTTCCTTGGCTTAAGCTGTAGAACAGACAATGAGCTGGTGGAGGAAAGGGGTTATGTAGCATGGGAACTGATGAGGGCCAGGTGTAGCTGATTAGTAAGTGGGAGAGTTGCTTGGTGTGATAGGTGAAGTTGTGGCTGGTGGATCCCTGACACACGTAGAACACTTGGGTTTAAGCGTTTTTTCCTTGCACCACTGGATCATTATAATGTGTGTGTGCTTTACTTCTAAGGAAGCTTCTATAGAAAAAGTTGTGTTTAAATAACAGGTTCCAACAGGCTCCACAAATGAAAGCAGACCAAACTGAAAGTGTGGACTTACACATGGAAGCTTTATCTTTTATTGTTTTATGGAAAGTATAAACCATTAAAATGAGTGAGTATTTGGACTTTAAATATATGTATGTATTAAGTAGTTCTCCTGGTGTAACTTATTCAAATTTATTCATATAAAAATTTCACTGATGCTTTACTGTCTTTCAGGGCTGTTTTCGTATGTGATTTTTCTGATTTTTCTCAGCCTTATGGAATCTCAATCAGGTATGAAATCTGTGTGTGTGTGTGTGTGTGTGTGTGTGTGTGTGTGTGTGTGTGTGTGTGTGCGCATGCACACGCACATGGGAACTATTTAGATTCAAAGCTTGTTACCACTTATTTTATCACCAGGTTTTTTCTCTTTTCAAGTTTTGTATGTTTAGTGAAATTATGAAAGCTGGTTTTAGAGAAAACTGAACTGTACACAGATCCAAAGGCTTCATGTACACTGTTGTTTGGATGTGAGACAAAATAGTCAAGTCAAGTTTATTTGTATAGTGCTTTTCACAACAGACATTGTCTCAAAGCAGTCTTACAGAAATCAACAGTCAAGGTGAATGGTGTGCATTTATCCCTGATGAGCAAGCCATGGCGACTGTGGCAAGGAAAAACTACCTTAGATGTAATGAGGAAGAAACCTTGAGAGGAACAAAACTCAAAAAGGGAACCCATCCTCATTTGGGTTCCCGAAATAGTTATGAGTTATGTTTTATTGTTTCACCTTTGCGGTGTGAGTGCCTGCATTATGAACAGCAGAAAAAAAAATTGTTCCTGCTTGGTAATATGCCAATCAGCAAACATCGAAAACTCTGTTATTCTGCCCAGATTTGTGTTGGTACAGAAAAAGAAAGCAATAAATGTAAGAAAATGTAAAGAAAAGATTAACCTGTTTGAAACATTCTACAAACCTGTGCCCAAATGTTATATGTATAATTGCCAATTCAGCTACTGAGGGTCCAGAAAAATGTAAATAGGTGAATGCAAAAATATTAAATTTGAGTTCTCAAAACTCAATTTTTTCTCAATTTTTTTTTTCTGGTTTGACCTTAAAGGGAATGACTTTTTTCGTTGTTTGTGACACAATCATGATGAGTAAAAATTATCTTTCCTTTTTTTTAACTAAAAAAAATTATAATTTGAATTACATTTTTTTTACATTAACAATCAAGTATTAATTTCATATGGTTATTGAGTGATATTAATTATACAGTTTATAAGCTATTTAACTAATAAAACATCATTTAACCACCTGAACAGTGTTACTCTGATAAGTGCCTCTTTAAAACTACAAACCCGAATCCAAAAAAGTTGGGACACTGTACAAATTGTGAATAAAAACAGAATGCAATAATGTGGAAGTGTAAAATTTCAATATTTTATTCAGAATACAACATAGATGACATTATTAAATGTTTAAACTGAGAAAATGTCTAATTTTAAGGGAAAAATGTGTTGATTTTAAATTTCATGGCATCAACACATCTCAAAAAAGTTGGGACATGGCCATGTTTACCACTGTGTGGCATCTCCTCTTTTTATAACAGTCAGCAAATGTCTGAGGACTGAGGAGACAAGTTGCTCAAATTTAGGAATAAGAATGTTGTCCCATTCTTGTCTAATACATGCTTCTAGTTCTCAACTGTCTTGGGCTTTCTTTTTCGCATCTTCCTCTTTATGATGCACCAAATGTTTTTTATGGGTGAAAGATCTGGACTGCAGACTGACCATTTCAGTACCTGGATCCTTCTTCTATGCAGCCATGTTGTTGTAATTATTGCAGTATGTGGTCTGGCATTGTCAGGTTGAAAAATGCAAGGTCTTCCCTGAAAGAGACAACATCAGGATGGAAGCATATGTTGGATATCCAACTTGGATATAACTTTCAGCATTGACGGTGCCTTTCCAGATGTGTAAGCTGCCACACGCACTCATGCAACCCCATACCATCAGAAATGCAGGCTTCTGAATTGAGCCCTTATAACAACTTGGGTTGTCCTTGTCCACTTTAGTCCGGATGACATGGCGTCCCAGTTTTGCACTTTAACACAGCACATTTTAAATGAGCCTTGGCTTCTGGATCATGTTTGGATATGGCTTAATTTTTGACCTATAGAGTTTTACCCGGCAACGGTGAATGGCACGGTGGATTTTGTTCACTGACAATGTTTTCTAAAAGTATTTCTGAGCCCATGTTGTAATTTCCATTACAGTAGAGTTCCTGTATGTGATGCAGTGCAGTCTAAGGGCCCGAAGGTAACGGGCATCCAGTATGGTTTTCCAGCCTTGACCTTTACACACAGAGATTGTTCCAGATTCTCTGAATCTTTGGATGATATTATGCACTGTAGATGATGATAACTCCAAACTCTTTGCAATTATTTTTATGAGAAACTCCTTTCTGATATTGCTCCACTAATTTTCACTGCAGCATTGGGGGAATTGGTGATCCTCTGCACATCTTGACTTCTGAATGACACTGCCACACTGAGAGGCTCTTTTTATACCCAATCATGTTGCCAATTGACCTAATAAGTTGCAAATTGGTCCTCCAGCTGTTCCTTATATGTACATTTAACTTTTCCGGCCTCTTATTGCTACTTGTCCTGACTTTTTTGGAATGTGTAGCTCTCATGAATTCCAAAATGAGCCAATATTTGGCATGACATTTCAAAATGTCTCACTTTCAATGTTTGATATGTTATCTATATTCTATTGTGAATAAAATATAAGTTTATGAAATGTGTAAATCATTGCATTTTTTTTTTTTTATTCACAATTTGTACAGTGTCCCAACTTTTTTGGAATCGGGTTTGTACCTACATATATTCAGCTATAACATTTGTCCAAAATGTATTCCTTTATTTTATTTCTCACATGGGCCTTTTGGCAAAATGGCTTACAGATCCAGTTTTTAAAAAGTAAAATGTATAAAAATAAATTAAATTCTTTCTGACAGCCCTAATTTTTATTGTCTTGATCAATTTACTGATGATTATTATAAGAAAAAGAAAACCACTAATTCAAGTATGAAATGTTTTTTTTTTTTTAATGAGGCGTAAAATAAAAAAAATGTCTGTCTTGTAATATACAAAATATTGATATTATATTTTTTTGTTTTTTTTTCACCAACACAGAGAAATTACAGGTGGTTGGTCCAGCAGCTCCTCTTGTTGCTGTAGCTGGTGAAGATCTGGTTCTGCCCTGTTTTATCAAATCCAACACCAGTGTTGTGGACATGAGAGTGGAGTGGTTCAGACTGAATGTAGAGGACTCATTAGTGCATCTCTATAAGGACCATAAAGACAGAAATGGAAATCAGGCTCCATCATACAGGAAAGAACATCACTGTTTAAAGAGGAGCTACAGAAAGGCAACGCTTCACTCAAACTCTCAGCTCTCAGAGTCTCTGATGAAGGAGATTATAAGTGTTTCATTCAGGATGAATCACAATCTGATGACATCACTGTGAATGTCATTGTTGAGGGTAAGAACCATTTCTGCATATTATTTATATATATATATATATATATATATATATCATCATAAAATATGTGTTTATAGATTGTGCATACATAAAACACTTTAAATAAATGATCCCCTGCACAGGAGTCACTCAGAAAAATACTCATAAAGCACTTAATGGAGCACATGTATACACATTCATGTAATTTTCTATTGAGACAGTCTTGTGTCAGCAGTGCAGTTCATGCAGATATCAGCCTATTTTCAAACATCAAAATAGAGAATCATGTGAGCACATTGATTTTCACCATGATAGGATGGTTGGTTACAGAAATGCTTGTTTGAATATTTCTGCAAATCTCCTGGGATTTGCACATGAGATATTCTGTCAGGAAAATCAATATTAGATGCCTATGATCCATGAGCCCTCAGAGGACAGTGTACATGTATATAATTAGAAAGCAATCTCTTTTACCTACTGTTATTGTCTAAGGTGACAGTTTGGCTGAAAATGAATACAGTTACAATTACTTATGATTACTTGTAAATACTGTTTCATATAAATGAAGAGAATATGAATGAATCTTTTAAAAATGATGAGATACATTTTTCTCAAACTTTGGCAGGCACTGTATAACTGTTCACCTCTCAGAGTTATGACAATCAGTCTATTAATAAATTCCATATATAAGAAATATTTTTAGTATTTATGCACTGTCACTCTACAGTAAAGAAACTTGAAATTAGGCCTTGACATAAATATAATGGTTGTAAAATATGATGAGATAAATGTTACTGATTGGATAAGGGTGTCTGCCAAATGTCATAAAGGTGAATGTAAATAAATGGGGCACCATCCAAGATGATGTTCACTCTTCCTCGTGTTGGACATGGATTTTTACTGTTTAAGATGTAACTATACAGATTTAAACTTTAATTATTATTATTATCATTTATTTTATAAATATTTAGCATCACAACATATTGTATTGTAAACTACATCATTAAACTGAAAATGAGCAGGAAATAATCATTTCTATTGGGAATATTACATGGTTTATTTTTATTATGTTACGGTTAAATGATTAAAATGATTTCACTTCATTTAGTGTGTGAGTCCAGAGGCTGGAACCCTGAACCTGAGATTCTGTGGCTGGACGGAGAAGGAGACACTCTGCCTGCTGAAGACACACAGATACACAGAGACACTGAGGGCTTCAGTGTGAAACGCAGCATCACTGTTTTGATTATAGCGACTCCAACAGATTTTACTGCAGACTTCAACAAAAACATCACATGATGGAGACAGAAATTATTATTAATAGTAAGTGTCTATTATTAAAACCACTAAGATTTAGTTGAACATTCAGCTGTAATCATTACAGTTGATTTGAATAAAGATGATGAATACACAGTATTTAATGCATAATTGCATTATCTTTATTATTCAATTGGTGGTCATAAAGTAACAGTGTCTTTACAGTGTCTATAAAGTGACAGATTCTTAAAAATATCTAACATTCTGAACTTGGTTTTATTTTAGATAAAGTCTTTGATGTTTGGAAGTGGATTGTCTGCGTTTCAGTTTTATCACGTCTTATTGCTGTTGGATCGATTATAACTGCAGTTACTTGTTGTTACAAGAAAGGTAATATTTTAATAATTATTCTGCGTAAAATCTCCAGCCTAAATTATATTACAGTTTATACCATAACTGTAGCACAGAGTTTACAAATGTTGGTTTTAGAAATCCTAATGTCCTGCATATATCAGTGTTTTTCATGCTCTCACACACGCACTTTAACCCAAAAAGAGTTGTGTTCTTTGTAAATTGGCAGACTAGTACTGTGTGTGTGATTGATCCATGATCAATGGTACTGTAGCTAGCATTTTGTTCATAACATGCCTTGATTATAAAAACATCATTGAAACACCTCTTTTCCCTCCATAACTCAAAACGTTCCTTTTCTTGCTACACATAAGGTGGTTTGAAGTTGTCGTGCTAAATGCATCATCAGGTTTTGTGCTCCTATTGGTTCTTGGTTTGACAATTGTCGTAGAAGAAGTCAAACTGCAGGAAAGAGTCTGAATTCTTCTGACACTGCCAGAATTTCTTTGGAGGGAATAGATGATCGCAACAGCCATTAATCAGCTGTCGGTGAAACCAGCGATCAAATGATGATTATTGGAATCATCAAGGATTTGCTACATTTGTCTCAGACATACAAATCATGAGCAAAACAGTGTGCACCTGAATGAAGAGAGAAAGTGAGAGATATGTGTTTTTAAAAATAAATTATTTAAATCTCATATTCATTAAAAAATCTACTGTATTACAGTGGTACCTCGACATACGAGTGCCCTAACATATGAGTTTTTTGAGATACAAGCGGTCACTCGGTCGATTTTTTGCTTTGATACGCAAGCAAAAACTTGAGATACGAGCTCGAGACGCCGCTGCTAGATGCCGAATTAAAGCCAGAAAGCAAAGATTGTGACGAAAATCTAGGGTTAGGGTTAGGGATAAGCAAAAAAGAAAAAGTAACCATTTTAAAGTTTAGGGATACGTAGTGTGCAGGAGTTAAAGTAAATAAACGAGTTTTCCCTCCGCCTCTGCTTATCGCCTCTACCACCCCCCCCTCCGCACACTCACACACACACACACACACACACCCACCCCAATGGCGTTTTCGTTAGCTCAAGTCGTCTCATCTCCAACGAAAATACACTGAATAAAACACTTATTATATCTTTACAGTCTCTTTCATTATGTTTTTATACAATATGTCATTTATAAATACATTTTTCTTATTCAAAAACACTTAACAAAAACAACTGAGGTGGCATTTTAGGGGCTGGAACGCATTAATGGCATTTTAATTAATTTCAATTGGGAAATTTGCTTTGAAATACGAGCAATTTGACATACGAGCAGGGTTACAGAACAAATTAAACTCGTATGTCGAGGTACCACTGTATAAGCAGAATATTACACTCAAGATAATATAGTCAAATTAAAAAAAAATACATTTAACGTGGTTTATTCATTTTGTATAACTTCATGATCTGTTTTATTTCTTTGAAATCCAAGTCATACTGTTTCATATTTCATGGTTAACTAAGGAGAAACTAAGCAGGAGTGAATGAATGGAGCTACAAACCCGATTCCATAAAAGTTGGGACACTGTACAAATTGTGAATAAAAAAGAAATGTAATAATTTACAAATCTCATAAACTTATATATATTATATTGTGAATAAAATTAACATATCAAATGTTGAAAGTGGACATTTTGAAATGTCATGGCAAATATTGGCTCATTTTGGATTTCATGAGAGCTACACATTCCAAAAAAAGTTGGTAGTGTCTCTCAGAAGTCAAGATGGGCAGATGATCACCAATTCCCCCAATGCTGCGGCGAAAAATAGTGGAGCATTATCAGAAAGGAGTTTCTCATAAAAAAATTCCATTGAGGTTGAAGTTATCATCAGTTACAGTGCATAATATCCAAAGATTCAGAGAATCTGAAACAATCTCTCTGCATAAGGGTCAAGGCCGGAAAACAATACTGAATGGGTCTTCGAGCCTTTAAACTGCACTTTTACTTCCAGAAAACATTGTCGGTGAACACAATCCACCGTGCCATTCGCTGCTAAAACTCTATAGGTCAAAAATGAAGCCATATCTAAACATGGTCCAGAAGCGCAGACATTTTCTCTGGCCAAGGCTCATTTAAAATAGACTGTGGCAAAGTGGAAAACTGTGGTGACCACAGTGTTCTGTGGTCAGATGAATCAAAATTTAAAGTTCTTTTTGGAAAACTGGGTCACTATGTCATCCGGACTGAAGAGGACAAGGACAATCCAAGTTGTTATCAGCGCTCAGTTCAGAAGCCTGCATCTCTGATGGTTTGGGGTTGCATGAGTGCGTGTGGTATTGGCAGCTTACACATCTGGAAAGGCACCGTCAATGCTGAAAGGTATATCCAAGTTCTAGAACAACATATGCTCCCATCCAGACGTCGTCTTTTTCAGGGAATTTCAACAACATGGCTGCGTACAAGAAAGATCTGGGTACTGAAATGGCCAGCCTGCAGTCCAGATCGTTCACCCATAGAAAACATTTGGCGCATCATAATGAGGAAGATGCGACAAAGAAGACCTAAGGCAGTTGAGAACTAGAAGTCTGTATTAGACAAGAATGGAACAACATTCCTATTCCTAAACTTGAGCAACTTGTCTCCTCAGTCCACAGACGCTTGCCGACTGTTATAAAAAGAAGAGGGGATGCCACACAGTGGTAAACATGGCCTTCTCCCAAATTTTTTGAGATGTGTTGATGCCATGAAATTTAAAATCAACAAATTTTTCCCTTAAAATTATACATTTTCTCAGTTTAAACTTTTGATATGTCATCTATGTTGTATTCTGAATATAATAATGGTTAGGGTTAGGGTTACCACATCATTGCATTCTGTTTTTATTCACAATTTGTACAGTGTCCCAACTTTTTTGGAATCAGGTTTATATATATAATATATATATATATATAAACCTGATTCCAAAAAAGGTCGGGACACTGTGTGTATACAGTGTTGTGCTAGTTACTAAAAAATAGTAACTAGTTACAATTACTCATTACTTCATTCAAAAAGTAACTCAGTTTTTTTGATTACTTACACCAAAAAGTAATGCGTGACTGTTAAAAGTAACTTTTTTAGTTACTTTTTTAAAGAAAAAGTCTTTAATGTTCCCATTAATGCCCTTTTATGCGTTATGGTCTACACAAACACAAAACTGACTTAAACACAAAGTAATTTTTAAACACTATTTTATTTAAGTCAGCCCAGCACAAACTGAATATATCACAAGGATTTCTGAAATAAGTAACAAAACAAGCTGAATAATATATTCACAATCAAAAACTAAAGTGGCTTCTGCATCATAAAAGCTGTTGTGTTGAGCTCTTAAAAATGTTCCTTTAACAGCTTAAGTATGAAAACTATCAACAACGTACAACATAACACCGGGTTAGCTTCTAGCTTCTAGCTTCATTGAGGAATGGAGTTTATGGAGGAGCTTCGACAGATAGGAGTTGCTGCTATAGCAGTAGATACGAGCTTTGTACCAGAAAGACACCGCTTACATTTGATTAAAAGGTCTTTATGCTCAACTAAAGTGAAATAACGAGCATATTTCCAACTCCTCTTGCTCTCGCCTCGACTTGCCATTACTACCGCACAGACCTGAATAAACGGAGACACGTCCACATTGCGTCTTCTTCGTGTTTACAGTGGTTTATCCACCAATTCTACAATGCGTCGCTAATATTAAACAGGTTTGACTGTAGTCTACACTTCAGGCAAAATGTATTCATTTAAAAAAGTAATGGGTAACACACCATACAATAATGGAGTCACTTTATTTTGAAAAGTAACGCGTTACAGTATTAGTTACTGTCAAAAGTAATTTTGTTACAGTAACGTGTTAATGCCCAACACTGTGTGTATATATATATATATATATATATATATATATATATATATATATATATATATATATATACACATCATGCATGGCACGGAAGGTTCCCCATGTCCAGGCAAGTCTTAAGTTTGCCAATAACCATTTGGATGATTCAGAGGAGTCATGGAAGAAAGTCATGTGGTCAGATGAGACCAAAATAGAACTTTTGGGTCATAATTCCACTGAACGTGTTTGGAGGAAGAAAAATGATGAGTACCATCCCAAGAACACCATCCCTACTGTGAAGCATGGGGGTGGTAGCATCATGCTTTGGGGGTGTTTTTCTGCACATGGGACAGGGTGACTGCACTGTATTAAGAAGAGGATGACCGGGGCCATGTATTGCGAGATTTTGGTTAACAACCTCCTTCCCTCAGTTAGAGCATTGAAGATAGGTCGAGGCTGGGTCTTCCAATATGACAATGACCAGAAGCACACAGCCAAGATAACTAAGTGATTTCTAAGTGGGAGAACTTGCAAAAAAAGCAAATATATATATATTTATTTATATGAGCACCATTGTTATCTAGCACTGCTGAATTCACCAGAGCTGCAAAGGTTGTTGCTGGGATCCTCATCCACTGCTCCATAATGACATCATGGTGCTGCTGGATGTTAGATACATGGCACTTTCTTTGTGTTCTGCTTGAGGAAGCCCCACAGGTGCACAGTGTTCAGATCTGGAGACATACTTGGCCACTCTTTTACTTTCACCTACAGCAAGGCAGTTGTCATCTTGGTGGTGTGTTTGGGGTCATTTTCATGTTGGAAAACTGCCATTTGGCCCAGTTCCTGAATAAAGGGCATTATGTTCTGCTTCAGAATTTCACAATACATGTTGGAATCCGGGTTTTCCACGATTAACTGCAGCTCCGCAGTACCAGCAGCACTCATGCAACACGAGACCATGATGCTACCACCACCATGCTTGACTGTAGGCAATACACAATTTTCTTGGTACTCCTCACCAGGCCGTTGCCACACATGCTGGAAACCATCTGAGCCAAATAAATTTATCTTATTCTCATCTGACCACAGGACATGGTTTTAGTAATTCATGTGTAACCTTTGGTTATAGGTATTAGGAATGAAAAGGAACCAACTACGCCACCTGGGTTATTTATTCACCCAGGAAAGTAGATTGAACCCAAAAGAAAAATTAAACCAAAAAAGTAAATTATGAAGTAAAAATATGAAGGACCCTGCTGGTTCGGATGGAATTAAAAACAGAGACGTGACTTTCCAAAAATAGTACAAATTTATTTCACAGAAAATGCTTAAAAATATATTAAAAAAAAAAAAAATTACAGTTTACCAGTTATTTACCCACAATTGGAGAAACTAGATTCAATCCACTTTTTAACAGAGGGGACAAACCACACAGCAAATCAGTGCATAATTTTTGAAAGCGTTGATAAACCAAAAATAAGCATCCAAGCGGCTCACGGAGCAAAAATACAAATCCTGTTAATTTAATACACTTGCTCAAGAGATAAATATCCAAGTCCTTACTCAAACATAGCACAGAGAACAGTTGCGCAGAATAATCTTTTAAAACACTCAGTAACACAGCAGTTTACAACCGAGACGTCCGCTTGGTCCAAACTGTAAACCAAGAATCTAATTCGGGTTTATAAAACAGTTTGTAGAAATATATACAAAACAGCAGCTAGCACTCTTTGGCCGCACCTCACAAACGGGGTAAAACTATTGTCACTAAATGCTACCTGGGTTCATGCGCACATCCCAGGGAAGAGCAACAGTAAAGTATAAGCAAAAAGACCTTTTCTAGCAACACAGCCTACAGATAGAAAAGTAATCAAAGTGCCCCACTTAACTGTGCTTTTTATAAAGCCACGAACACGCCGAAATAATTACGTGGCACAGGTGTGTCTTCGGATTTAAAATTCACCCATTATTTCTATTTGTCTTTATTTTAAAGACATTCAACTGGTCACATTCGCTTTTAGACAAATTGTCTTCAGCAAACTGTTTGTGGGCTTTCTTGTGAGCCAGCTTCAGAAAAGTCTTCTTGAAAACCGACTTGTTGCCGTGTGCGGGATATGGTCTGAGCACTAACAAAGTGGACCTTCTGCAACCTCTAAACCATTGCTGGCAGCACTCATGTATGTTTTTTGAAACAGCTTCTGCAGCTGACGCACATAACGAGGACTCAACTTCTTTGATTGAACCTTGCAAGGCCTGTTCCGAGTGGAACCCGCCTTGGAAAATCTCTGTATGACCCTGGCTACTGTACTGTAACTCAGTTTCAGGGTGTTAACGATCATCTTATATCCTAGACCATCTTTGTGGAGAGCAACAATTCTAATTTTCAAATCCTATGAGATTCTTTGCCATGAGGTGCCATGTTGAATAACCACTGGTCAGTATCAGAGAATTGTACTCAAAGCATCAAATTTTAACTGCTCTAATACAAGACACATACATTTGTATTGTCCTGTCTCGCAGACAAAAAAATGAACATGATGAATAGGACATGTGGCTTTGCATGGTTAAGTGACATACAGCTGTTGTTACTCAGGGTGTACTCACTTTTTACTCACTGTTGCCAGTTATTTAGACAATAATGGCTGTATATTGATTTATTTTCAGAGGACAGTAAATCTGTACTGCTATACAAGCTGCACATTGATACTCTAAAACATATCTAAATTTCATTTCTACAGCTTTGTCCCTTCAGAAATGGTGAAATGTGAGCGGTGTACTCACTTTTGTGATATACTGTATAGATGTATTAGGACTTTTAAAAATCACATTAATAATACATTAACGCAAATTCCTTTTTAAGGCACTGATTTTATTAACACGCAATTAATGCAGCTGATTTCTGTTTGACTGTTTTTATTATAGATATATAAATATAAAAGAGGCAAAATTAAAACCTTCAACACAACACATTTATAAAATCAAAAAAAAAAAATTTAATCACTAAACATTTGTTTTACTGATTACTGACTGAATTAAAACCGTTCGTGTTGAAACATAGCAACAGTTCCATTTGGTATACTGTTGATTTAAGTAATTTAAAATGCAAAACGTAACGTAAAACTTAAAAGTTTGTATATAAACATAACACAATTTTGTATAAAAAAATTGCTAAATAAAAATTTTTAATAATTTATAAGTTATAAAACAGTTACTTCCAGTTAACTAATGTTTGACAAACAGTGTTCCAGAAGAGCTGATATTCAGTAGTACAGCACTTTGTATCACTGTTTGTCTGCGTTCAGTACATAAATTACAATAATATCAATACACTTATCACTACTTCTGTACATTACTATTAACACACTGTGCTTGATTCATTTTTTTTTTTTTTTAACCTTTATTTTTACTCAGCTGTGAGTAAAAATAAATAATATTAAGCTGTGGAATCTTTATAAACTATTGACGGTTCAAAAATAAACAAAATATTTGTCATAATGTGAATGAAATGTTGCTTAATCATCTAACAAATATATTACATCAGAGGAGAAATATATTTCATAACTGTAATCTGATTTGTGTTGTTGATTTACTTTATTATATCACACTGCTTAATCTATTTATTCTTTTATATATAAAGCCAACATAACCAAAACTATTTTATATTTTAGCCTGAGCTTGAAAAGGAGAAGAAATACGCAGGTGAGAATAAACTTTTGTGCTTTAAATTCATAGTAATTATTTAAATGGAAAGTTAACAGACAGTATCACTGTAATAAAAAGTAAATAATAAAGAGAACTGTGAGTTTGTTAGACTGTACAGACTCCTGTAGCACTTTAGCTTTAACCCCACAATAATAACATTATTGAAAGAACACTGATAACTTGTTTACTCTTATTTACTAGGTTACAGTATTCAGATTTACAGTACATACACATAAAATACTGATATTAATAATAATCTTTACATATGACATGAATATACCCTACATGTTCAAAAGTATGTGTTTTCTTTACCCCATGTCAGTTTGTGAAATTTCTGCACTGATAGATCTGTAAAAAGACATTAACACTAGTAAGGACTAAAGTGATTAAAACTCGTAATGTTGGTCTTAATGCTGGTCATATATGACTAGTACAGTTAAATGTTGCTGCTAAGAGCACTGATTTTCACACTTTAGTTAAATGAACAAATTAATTTAAATGAAAGACAAATTAATCATGTTTTGTAAAAGATTGTGCGACATTTGTTCTTGACTCCTTCTCATTGGAGCTGAATGAATGACACACACCAACACAACAACATCAACATTCACTTCATCCACACAAGAGACAAACTAAAACATACAAGAGTGAAATAAATGCATTTATAAGCAACAGCAGCTCAGACAGGAAGTGATAGACCATGAAAACTTACAGAGCAGAACCACTGAGTGCTGAAGAATGTAGTGTATAATAATCACCTGTCCTCTGTCATATTACTCACTACAGAGGTCCAAACTGCTCTAGAAACAACATCAACATAAGAACTGTGTATCAGAGGTACATGAAAGTGTCACAATGTACACAAGCACCAAATCACTATGTGTAGTGCAAACTCCATATTAATGCTAAAGGATGTGGAAATTGATATTTAACAAACTCATATAGAGGTGATGGTCAGGTGTCCACATACTTCTGGCCATATAGTGTATATAAAATTGTATATATGAACTCATCCTCATGTTAAACTGCACATTTCTCATACAGTAGAAATATAAAGTTACTTTTGTGAATTTGTTTTACTCACACAATGAAAATAATAAGTGTATTAAACAGTTTCCTGCAGGTAGTCTGATCTCTAATATCAACTTTTTTCTCATTGTAGAGCTTCAGAGACAGAGAGTGGAAGACGGTAATTATTTCTGACTTCAGAATTTTTACTTTTTACTCATTTGTGTGTAGAGAAAATAGACATAATATTTCAAAGAAAGCATGTATTTTCTGTACTTCACAATTTTGCATTTACATTAAAACACTTTACATGTTGTTGCAGTGCACAGCCTCATATTATAATAATGATTATTTATATTCTTATCAATTTTTCCCAACTGTCAGAATCCTCAATACACAGAGACTGGATAAAGATGATATCTGCACTTTTCTCCACACTAGAACTGTGTACTGGTCGGTGCTGCACTGTGATTCCCTGTGTGGATCTTTATAGTCTTAGTTATTATTTCTCTTGTAGTTCTGTGTCTCTGTAGGAGGAACATTGTTTCATTTCACTGTGTGCAGTAACACAAACATACAGTTGATATGACAGTAGAAGCCACTTGAGGTTTAAGATGTAAAAATCACAGCACTCAGTATTTATTGTGTAGGTGAAGAGTAGGTGAAGAGTGAAACAGTACCTGAGGCAGTGATACAGAACAATGTTTTATAGATGCTGGTGTTCTTTTGGATATTGAGTCTCTTTTTGTCTCTACACCTGCTTTTGTAAGCATTTAAACACAAGTTCAGTTCAAGTTAAGTCAAGTCAATAGGCTTTTATTGTAATTTCTACTATACACAGTGGTACACAGTAAAAACGAGACAACATTCCTCCGGAACCCTGGTGCTACACTAAACAATAACAAAGCTACAACACAAGCTACATAAAGTGCATCGAGTGCAACCTGGTGCAAACAGTGCAGACAAAAAACAGTACAGACAGACAACACAAGACAAGACACAAGACCAAGATAGCGCCGACCAGTAAACCTACTGTATACTTGGTTATACAGTACTGTGAACTGTAAAAACTATACCCGGGAGTGAATATATGTACACAGTGAACACAATGTAGTGCAAAAATACAGCAGCAGTCAAGATGTGCAGAAGACAGCATGTAAACAGTGTAGTATAATAAAATAAGTTGAAGGTGCAAAAAAAGCATGTAAACAATGTAAACAATATACTAGTCAGGTGCAAAAGACGGCATGTAAACAGTAATACAGTGAAAGGTGCAGTTAAACAGATATCAGTTATCAAATATAAATAATAATAAATAGATTATGGTGGAATAGATTGAGATGAGTGTGTGTTGTGTTAAGTCCAGGTTGTACAGTTTGATACACACAACTGTGTGTGTGTGTGTGTGTGTGTGTGTGTGTGTGTGTGTGTGTGTGTGTGAGAGATCCTTCAGTTCTGTGTATTAAGTAGCCTGATGGCTTGTGGGAAAAAACTGTTGCATAGTCTTGTTGTGGCGGCCCGAATGCTTCGGAACCATTTTCCTGATGGCAGGAGTGTGAAAAGTGTGTGTGAGAGACGGGTGTGTGTGGTCATCCGCAATGCTGTGTACTTTGCGGATGCAGCGTGTGGTGTAAATGTCCATGATAGCAGGGAGAGAGACTCTGATGATCTTCTCAGCTGTCCTCACTATCCTCTGTAGGGTCTTGCGGTCCGAGACGGTGCAATTCCCAAACCAGGCAGTAATGCAGCTGCTCAAGATTCTCTCAATGGTCCCTCTGTAGAACATGGTCAGGATGGGGGGAGGGAGATGGGCTTTCCTCAGTCTTCTCAGGAAGTAGAGACGCTGCTGGGCTTTCTTGGTGATGAAGCTGGTGTTGAGTGACCAGGTGAGGTTATCCGCCAGATGAACACCAAGGAATTTGGTGCTCTTGACGATCTCCACTGAGGATCTATCAATAATCAGTGGAGATTGGTTGCTCTGTGCTCACCTGAAGTCCACAACCATCTCTTTCGTTTTGTTAACCGTTGCACATTCTCTCTGTATGCTGACTCGTCGTTCTTGCTGATTAGACCCACCACGGTTGTGTCATCAGCAAATTTGATGATGTGGTTCGAGCTGTGCATTGCTACACAGTCGTGAGTCAGCAAAGTGAACAGCAGTGAACTGAGCACACAGCCCTGGGGGGCCCCAGTGCTCAGTGTGGTGGTGCTGAAGTTGCTGTTCCTGATCCGTACTGACTGAGGTCTCTCAGTCAGGAAGTCCAGGATCCAGTTACAAAGGGAGGTGTTCAGGCCCAGTAGGCTCAACTTCTCAATCAGGTGCTGAGGAATGATTGTGTTGAATGCTGAACTGAAGTCAATGAACAGCATTCGTACATATGAGTCCTTGTTATCCAGATGGGTGAGGGCCTAATGGAGGGTCGTGGAGATGGCATCGTTCGTGGAACGGTTTGGACGTTACGCAAACTGCATGGGGTCCAGGTAGGGTGGAAGCTGGGTTTTAATGTGCCTCATGGTGAGCCTCTCAAAGCACTTCATCACGATGGGAGTGAGCGCGACGGGACGATAGTCATTGAGGCAGGATATGGTAGACTTCTTCGGCACAGGAACGATGGTCGTTGTCTTGAAGCACGTGGGAACAACGTTACTGTTTAGGGAGATGTTGAAGATGTCAGTAAAGACATCCGCTAGCTGTTCTGCACATTCCCTGAGCACTCTGCCAGGAATGTTGCCAGGTCCAGCAGACTTCCGTGGGTTAACTCTGCATAAAGTTTCCTCACTTCAGCTGTGGTTATACAGAGCACCTGGTCAGTGGGAGGAGGGGTGGTCTTCCTCGCCTTCATGTTGTTCTGTACCTCAAACCGTTGGTTGCAGCCTCTCTAAACACGTCCCAGTCAGTGTACTCAAAACAGTCCTGAAGAGCAGAAGTAGCTCCTTCTGGCCAGGTTTTCACCAGTTTCGGAAACGGTTTAGAGCGTCTGTTGAGCGGCCTGTATGCTGGAATTAACATAACAGAGCAGTGGTCTGAGTATCCGAGATGGGGCGGGGATGTTTGTGTAAACAAGTCCACATGCTGATGGAGTTTAGGAAGCACAGTCCTGAGATTCACATGGTTGAAATCTCCGGTGATAATAAACAATTCGTCGGGGTGAGCATTCTGCAGGTCGCTAATAGCGCCATAGAGTTCCCTCAGTGCCTACTTAGCATTAGCACTGAGAGGAATGTACATTTCGACAATAAAAACAGTGGTGAATTCCCGTGGTAAATAAAAAGGTCTGCATCTAACAGTCACAAAGTCCACTAGGGAAGAGCAGTAGCGTGAAACAAACACAGAGTTCTTACACCATTCCGTGTTGACATAAACACACACACCGCGAGTCTTACCACACAGAGCTACGTTTCTGTCAGCTCAAAACACGGTTAGCCCGTCTATTTGTTCACAAGTCCTTCTCCAGACCTCTGCAGGTTTGTAGAAAAACTGTAAAAACAGTAAAAAGAAAAAAGAAAAAGAAAAAATGGCCTAAAGCCTGGAATAAACATGCCAAAATATTTTATATGACACACCGGAGTAATCACTAAAACCTGTGAAGCAGCTCATGATACCTGGAATTTCGATGGTCTACAAGGAACTAAAATAGATGTGAATAAATAGATATTAATAAAATCTGAAGATTTAGTTAGGAACATTAAACCCATTTTTCTTTAAATTATTTTGCATTATTTATCTATTTTTGGTTTATTTCATTAGTATTTCTTGTGTGTGGTGTAAATATTCGTTATAAATTTCATATTTTTTTATATGTATTGTCAAATGTATTTGTTAAATTAATATAAAATGTTGCTTCATAGAGTTTATAAAGAAGAAGAAGTTTGCAGGTGAGAACAACTTTAGTTTCTACTGTAGATAGTGTGTGTGTGTGTGTGTGTGTGTGTGTGTGTGTGTGTGTGTGTGTGTGTGTGTGTGTGTGTGTGTGTGTGTAATTATTCAAAAATCTTTTTATATAGTGCATGTATTAAAGCATTTGTTTAGTTTTCACAAATTAATATTGAATAATTCAGGTATCAGATATTCAGTAATCTGCATTCAGGATCTTTTCAGTTTTCAAATAGAAACAGATTGAATGTGAGGTTGTAAAATTGAGCACAGAAATGAGATGAGTTTAAGATCCGGGTTACTCACAGCTACATAAAGATAATCGAGTCTGGATCCAGTTGTACTGTTTTATCTCCTGCTATTAAATTCCTCTCCATCGAGTTCTAACAGAGCACCTTATAGCTGTGTGTAGTTTTATTTCTTCATTAATAGAAGAGAGGAAGATGAGAAACACAGATGAACTTTCTACATCATTACAGATCAGACAGACTGATGTATCTGATGTCAGATCAGACTGGAAGACTCTGAGTAAAGCTCAGTTTTTTACCCTTCACTCTTCAACTTGATCATTTCATCACATTCAGCTTCACCTGTAAACACTAAAAATTATAAATAATAGTAGAAAACTTCTCCTGCTACTGGTTTATTTCAAGACTTTTCTTCAAATCCACCGTGAAAACTAAACCCAGTATTAACAACTAAATACAACAATCACATTCACTTCACACAAAGTTAAAGTTTTGTACAGTTTTATTTTAATACCTGTTTTTTTTTTTTATACTTTTCATAAACAAACTATTTTAATTCTACAGTCTGTATTTTTATTTTACATGTTATGATTGTGGAATTTTGTCATTACAAATAAAAACAGTGGTGAATTCCGTGGTAAATAAAAAGGTCTGCATCTAACAGTCACAAAGTCCACTAGGGAAGAGCAGTAGCGTGAAACAAACACAGAGTTCTTACACCATTCCGTGTTGACATAAACACACACACATGAGTCTTACCACACAGAGCTACGTTTCTGTCAGCTCAAAACACGGTTAGCCCGTCTATTTGTTCACAAGTCCTTCTCCAGACCTCTGCAGGTTTGTAGTGAAACTGTAAAAACAGTTTAAAAAGGAAAGAAGAAAAAGAAAAATGACCTTAAGCCTGAAATAAACATGCCAGAAATATTTATGACACACATGAGTAATCACTAAAACCTGTGAAGCAGCTCATGATACCTGGAATTTCTACAGTCTACAACGGACTAAAATATGAATAAATACATGTTAATAAAATCTGAAGATGTGCACATTAACCCCATTTTACTTTAAATTATTTTGCATCATTAATTTATTTTTGGTTTATTTCATTAGTATTTCTTGTGTGTGGTGTAAATATTCGTTATACATTTCATATTTTTCACATGTATTGTCAAATGTATTTGTTAAATTAATATAAAATGTTGCTTCACAGAGTTTATAAAGAAGAAGAAGTTTGCAGGTGAGAACAACTTTAGTTTCTACTGTAGATAGTGTGTGTGTGTGTGTGTGTAATTATTCAAAAATCTTTTATATAGTGCATGTATTAAAGCATTTGTTTAGTTTTCACAAATTAATATTGAATAATTCAGGTATCAGATATTCAGTAATCTGCATTCAGGATCTTTTCAGTTCTCAAATAGAAACAGATTGAATGTGAGGTTGTAAAATTGAGCACAGAAATGAGATGAGTTTAAGATCCGGGTTACTCACAGCTACATAAAGATAATCGAGTCTGGATCCAGTTGAACTGTTTTATCTCCTGCTATTAAATTCCTCTCCATCGAGTTCTAACAGAGCACCTTATAGCTGTGTGTAGTTTTATTTCTTCATTAATAGAAGAGAGGAAGATGAGAAACACAGATGAACTTTCTACATCATTACAGATCAGACAGACTGATGTATCTGATGTCAGATCAGACTGGAAGACTCTGAGTAAAGCTCAGTTTTTTACCCTTCACTCTTCAACTTGATCATTTCATCACATTCAGCTTCACCTGTAAACACTAAAAATTATAAATAATAGTAGAAAACTTCTCCTGCTACTGGTTTATTTCAAGACTTTTCTTCAAATCCACCGTGAAAACTAAACCCAGTATTAACAACTAAATACAACAATCACATTCACTTCACACAAAGTCAAAGCGCGAGCAACAGAGTCATGAGATTTTACCTTCACATTAAATACACACACACAAAACTAAACACCTCTTTGGCTGCTGCTGTGAGAAAGAAACAGTGTTTAAATCTTCATTATCACATTTCAAGTATTTTTATGAACAAAACACACTTTTAGCCCAGTATTCACTTTCATAACTGAGAAGTGATTTTACAAAATATAAATAAATTATATGAACAATATAATCAATATAATAGCAGCATTTACAGAAACTTAAATCAGGATCCAAAACGGTGAAATCATGAAGATGAATCTGCTCCATAACCAGTCCTGTAAAACTCCTTCAGAGACGCGATACTTCACACATATGAAGTGAAAACAAAGCGCTATTTATACACACACTATAAACTCTACACGTTTTTATCTTTTTATTAACATAAATGTATAATTATTGATTCTTCTACAAATCCTTTTATAAATAATAATGAATTTGATCTACTGGAAGATAATTGAATGTTTTTTACCTGCAAACTCACATCACACACTGTGTGTTTCTCTCAGTGGATGTGACTCTGGATCCTGATTCTGCACATCCTGAACTCATCCTGTCTGCTGATGGAAAACAAGTGAGTTGTGGAGACACAGAACAGAATCTCACTGATACTCCACAGAGATTTACTGAAAGTTGTGCTGTTGTGGGAAATCAGAGTTTCTCCTCAGGGAGATTTTATTATGAGGTGCAGGTCAGAGGGAAAACTAGATGGATATTAGGAGTCATGAGAAAAAACATTAACAGAAAGAAGTGGATTATACGGAGACCTCAGTATGGATTCTGGACTGTGGAACTGTTTGGGAATCAGTATTTGGCTCTTGATGATCCTGATGTCCCCCTCACACTGAGAGAGAAGGTGGAGAATTTGGGGGTGTTTGTGGATTATGATGAGGGTCTGGTCTCCTTTTATGATGTGAACTCCAGATCTCATATCTACTCTTTCACTGGTCAGACTTTCACTCAGAAACTCATTCCATACTTCTGTACTTGGTATAATGATGGAGTTCCACTGATCTGTATTTAATACCAAATACATTTTTCACCTCACAGTTTTAATTTTCTATTAAATGTTGAAAATAAAAATAATTAATGTTTTTTTTTTCTGGTAAATTTTATAAAAATATATTCCATATTAAAGTTTTGTACAGTTTCATTTTAATTTTATTTCTGTTTTTTTTTTTATACTTTTTCATAAACAAACTATTTAAATTCTACAGTTTGTATTTTTATTTTACATGTTATGATTGTGGAATTTTGTCATTACAAATAAAATATCAATAAAGATTATATTTATTATAATTTATTTTCACACCACTCAGTATAATTATAAAGAGTAAAGTGTAAATGATTCAGGGTGAATTTTCTCTTTAATAACTGAGGGAGTGTTTTAGGTTTCATATTTTAACCTCGTGACTACACTGTAAAAAATAAACCCTACATTTTACGGTAAAAAAAACGGCAGCTGTGGTTGCCAGAACTTTACCGTAAAAAATACGGTAGGAACGTTATTGGTTGAACAGGATTGCACCCATTGTACTGTATATTTTACGGATTTTAATTCTTTCTTTTACGGTTTATAACTGTCTAAATCAATATTTATCTTGTTATAAAAGCAGTTTATACCAGTCAAATTACAGGGTTTACATTGTAATAATTACGGTTCATAACCATCTTTTTTACAGCTAAAACTGTTTAATTTAAAGGTTTATTTTGTAATAATTACAGTTAAAACCTATAATTATTTCACAAAGTAAACAGGAAATTATTTAAATTAAGGAAAAAACATTAAATATGTAACTGCTGTTGAACTATTTTTTTTTTATTTTAAACAACCACAGTGAATTCAAAGCATCATTTAATCACACTAGGGTTAGAGAAGTTACATTCCTAAACATTCAGATTTTACCTTTAAGAAACTATTAAGAGTACTCTCATTCTGATTGATGAACACAAACCTAAATCAAATCATCAAAACGGACATCAGTGTGGTCCCATGTATTTTTTTAATAAAGACTGGCAGGCATTTAAAACAATAATGTATTTTTCTGTTCACGTGTTTTAACAGAAGTATACAGTGGCTTAAGATCAGATTAAGATCAGTCGGTGAAGACTACTCATTTAAAATTTAGACTTAGAATTTAAAACATTTCTGCTACCTAACTGCCACTTTAAACTGAGCTTGGGAAGATACAGTAGGTAACGGTGAAAGAACTACTAAAGCAGAAAAAGGCACAAGTGCTTACAGAATATAGTATATTGTTACCACTAAACATGTGGCTACAACTCAGTCATTAACATTTTAATGTTTCTAAAGTTTAAACTTGGAAATTATTTGCAGGCCACCTTTACAAAGTCAGAGATTAGGGTAAAGACTCTTGGGTTCACTTGGAGTCGCTTTTTGTTCTTCTTTTCCACAACTTTTGTGCCCTTTTCAGGATTGATGATGAAAAAACACTATTGTGTCTTTGGGGTGATTATAATAAGGCATTCAGTCAAGGATGACACACACACGGACTTAGCGAGACTATTTGTTTACTCGCATGTGTAGAGAATAACACCGGGGGCGTACATCCGGAAACACGTATAAAAAAGTGCATTGTGGGAAATGTAGTAAGTAAACAGCGTTAACACAATACACAACATTTCCTCCCCTCTTACTCTTTGAGGTGTAACACAAAGATTACAATTTAAACTGTACCACCTAACTATAAAATTTTGTTTCTTTTAATCAACATATCTATGAACATAGCCTTTTTTTTTTTTTTTTTTTTTGTAAACATGAACATTGAGTCTTTATGCTGAATCCTGTTGTAAAGTGACACAACTATATACTGGGAATGAGGGTAGACTACCTCAAACCCTAGCTTACCCTTAGGGGATTATTCTGCCCCAAAGCAATAAGGGAAGCCCCTAACTAAGTGTAGTCCAGTAAACGCTGAGGAGGACGCCGCTCCCTTGCTGGATACCGGTGGCCTATTTGGTTTCCATTTCCTGCTGGTGAAGATGATTGTTCGTTAGCAAAAGGACTATTTGTGATCATCATAGGCTCCTTTGTGGAGACTACTGAAGTTGGAGAATTGTCATATATTTGATCAGTGGCATCAGTGACCTCAGGAAGATCTGTAACTGTGCTGGCTCCATCAAGCAACTGATCAGTATGTCTCCTCCAGGAAAGATTTTCAGCAGTCTTGACCTTATATGACACTGGACCCGTTTGGGCCTCCACAGTAGCCGGAACCCATTTCGGACCACTACCATAGTTCCGAGCAAGCACTGATGAGCCTGTTGCAAAGATTCTGTCCTTGGCTCGCAGATTCCGTCGCTGTACTTGATGGTCTTGTTGCCGTTGGACAGTTTCTTTGAGTGTAGCTGGTTTAATCAGCTCAAAGCTTGTCCTGAGCTCTCTGCTGAACAACAGAAACGCTGGTGATACTTTGGTGGTCGCATGCGGAGTACTACGATAGAAGAGCAAAAAGCTGTGCAGACGTTGATGAAATGTGCCTTGCCCGAGGGAAGCTTTCAAAGCATGTTTCATGGTTTGGACAAACCTTTCGGCTAATCCATTAGTTGCAGGATGGTAAGGTGATGACGTTATATGTTGCACACCATTTGCTTGTAGAAATGTGGCCATCTCATGGGATGTAAATTGGGGGCCATTATCTGAGACAAGTTGCACTGGTGATCCAAACCTACTGAACATTTCTCCCAGTTTCTCAATTGTCTTTTCAGCTGAAGTAGATTTCATAATGGCCACCTCAGGCCACTTACTGTGTGCATCCATGACCACCAACAGCATTTTGTCCTCGACTGGGCCAGCAAAATCAATATGAATGCGATGCCATGATTTTTCAGGATATTCCCACGGGTGCAGAGGTGCAAGTTGTGGTGCGTTACGTATGCGCTGGCATGAAGTACACGTCCTAGCTTTTTCCTCAATTTGGCCATCTACTCCTGGCCACCAGAAGTAGCTCCTGGCAATCTCCTTCATGCGGACCATTCCACAGTGTCCTACATGCAGCTGTTTTAACATTGGCTTGCGTAAAGCCGGGGGAATAACCACTCTCCTTCCCCACAACAAGCAGCCGGACTGCACCGAAAGTTCATGACGTCGAGAGATGTAAGGTTTTAGCTCCAGGCCATCGCTCTCCCCTTTACCGGTCAAGACAATATCCACGACTCTTGACAGGACAGGGTCATTTCGTGTGCCCCTGCATACTTGTGCGGCTGTTATAGGAGCCCGCTCCACCTGGCTGAAATAGAAAATTTCACCCACCTTTGCTTCCTTTACCCTGTCAGCGAGAGGCAACCTGGACAGACCGTCCGCATTCCGTGCAATTCTGACTTTCGGTATTTGATGTCATAGGTGTGAGCAGATAGCAACAAAGCCCACCTTTGCATCCTACTGGCAGCAAGAGCGGGAATGCCATGGTGTGGACCAAATATTGCAGTGAGTGGGCGATGATCGGTCAGCAGCGTGAACTTCCTTCCAAAAATATACTGATAAAACTTACGCACTCCAAACACAATGCTCAATGCTTCTCGCTCAATCTGAGCATAGTTTGATTCTGCTTTGCTCAGACTCCTGGAAGCAAACGCAATTGGCCTCTCTTGACCATTGGGCATGATGTGGGACAAGACAGCTCCCACACCATATGGAGAAGCATCGCAGGCCAGCTGGATAGGAAGAGCAGGGTCAAAATGAGTGAGTGCGTTTGACCCCAGAAGTGTCTCCTTTGCTTTTCTGAATGACTCCTGGCATTCAGAGGTCCACTTCAATTATTCTCATGGCATAACAATTTGTGCAGAGGTTTCAACAGTGTAGCAATGTTTGGAATGAAACGCCCATAATAGTTCAGTAAGCCGAGGAAAGACCGCAACTGGCTGACATTTTGGGTACTGGAGCATCAACAATAGCCTTAACCTTGGATGGGGACGTATGCAGTCCAGATGCATCAATGACGTGCCCTAAGTACTCGACTGCAAACTGGAAAAATTCACATTTATCCTTGCGCACTCTTAATCCATACTCTTTTAGTCTCTCAAGGGTAGCATCCAGGTGTTGTAAATGCGACTGTTCATCTGTGCCAGTCACCAGAATGTCATCTAAATAACACACAACTCCTGGAAGCCCGGCAAGAATCTGATCCATCGCCGCTGAAAACGGATGGAGCCGAAGTAATTCCAAACGGTAAACGTTTGTACCAAAATAGGCCTTTGTGTGTGTTAATGGTGAGAAGTTCTCTGGACTGTTCCTCAACATGCATCTGTAGGTATGCCTGGTTGAGGTCGATTTTGCTGAATCTTTGTCCTCCAGTCAACCCAGCAAAAAGGTCGTTAATGTGAGGCAAGGGGTATTGTTCTGCTGACAACACTGGATTTACAGTAACTTTAAAGTCCCCACAGATCCTTATGCCTCCATCCTTCTTTATAACTGGAACAATAGGTGTTGCCCACTTACTCACATTGACTGGTTCCAGCACACCATTCTTCACAAGTTCATCCAAGCTCGCCTCTACTTTAGGTTTGAGTGCATATGGCAGGGGCCGGGACTTTAAGAACTTTGGCTGGCTTCCCTGCTCCACAGTCAATTTTACTGTGATGCCTTCCATGCTGCCTAATTCCTGTTTGAAAACTTCACTGTTTTTTCCAAGAACACCTTCAAGGTCCAGGGTTTTAGGTGTCATCATGTGTATGGTCGGCCAGTCCACTTTGAGTTGCTCCAGCCAGGAACGTCCCATCAACGAGGGGTAATCACCCACGACCACATACAATGGCAGTTTTTTTGTTTGTCCATTCAGTTCAACTATTACTTGGGTGAGTCCTTTCATTGTCACTGATTCCCCAGTATAAGTTTTAAGGACGACATCAGGTGGATTGAGTGGCAGGTGGCTAAGTATTTCCCTGTATACCGCATCCGACACCAGCGATACAGCAGCACCAGTGTCGATTTCCATTTTCACTGGCTGTCCTTCCAGCAGCATGGTGACTTTATAAGCTTTGGTTCCACCTGCGACAGTGAGCACATGCAAAGGAAATTCCTCATCAGATGTGTCAGTACTCTCTTTATTCTCCTGTCCGACTGTAAATATGCGCTTTTTGTTTCCTTCTGAAAACTGGTTTCTGATGCATTTTTTCTATTTTTGTTTTATTCCTACACGCACGCTCAATGTGTCCCTTTTTCTTACAGCTGCGGCACTCCATATCCTTAAACCAGCATGAAACAGGCGAGTGTCCAGTCTTACCACAACGGAAACATGGGCCTTTAATTTCAGTTTGTTTTTCTGTCTCCATCTTGTACACTTTACTGTTAGAGCTCAATTGTTGGGCTTCCTTTGCAGCCAATTCCATAGACACACTCAACTCAATTGCTCTTTGTAGTGTCAGGTTGCTCTCTGTTAACAGTCTTTTCTGTATGCCCTCAGCGTAGTCCGCATACTAATCTGTCCCGCAGTGTATCGTTGAGCACATCACCAAATTCACAGTGTTCAGCTAATTTTTTTAGCACTGCCACAAACACTGCCACAGATTCCCCTTCTAGCTGATTTCGTCTGTGGAACCGAAATCGCTCTGCTATTACTAAGGGTTTTGGTGAGAAATGTGCTTTAAGAGTGTTCACTATTTGAGCATACGTTTTCTCTCCAGGTTTCTCTGGCTGCATGAGGTTACGCAGTAGTGTATATGTCTTTGGACCCATTACACTTAAGAATGTGGGTACAACTTTATCTTCAGTAATAGCATTCGCTGCTACAAAGTACTCAAATCTTTCCGTATAAGAACACCACTGCTCACTGCTTTCCTCAAAAGGACCCAAATTTCCAAAAACTGATGCCATTTTAGCCGTTCTCTGTCGTTTAACAATTAATTCAGTCACTTCTCTGAATCGTTGTCTCCTCCCCGCTTATCAGCCAAGACGTGAACTTGCAGCAGACAAATATTCCCGTTTTTCAGCGAACTCGCCGTCAAGCTGCTTCATTTCCGCCTCTTTAAACACACACGGGATAACGAGATCCACTTTATTGTGTCTTTGGGGTGATTATAATAAGGCATTCAGTCAAGGATGACACACACGGACTTAGCGAGACTATTTGTTTACTCACATGTGTAGAGAATAACACCGGGGGCGTACATCCGGAAACGCGTATAAAAAAGTGCATTGTGGGAAATGTAGTAAGTAAACAGCGTTAACACAATACACAACAAACACCTTGAAAAGAAAGAAAAAAACATTGAAACACTGTAAACATTAAGTGAACCTCCCCTCCTAGATGACTTTACATTCCTTTGCAGGAATTCAAGCACTGACGCCAGTTCAGTAGGGTAGTGAATGTTGAAACAGTAGTAACTGCCGAAAATTAGGCAAACAGCAGCGATGAAAGTAGTGATGTCATCGTTCACAATCTTGCAGTCCACACTGAGCATGAATCGAACAGCAGCATAGCAGGAGCGTCCTGTGGATACATTTCAATTCAATGAAGACATGTACATGTAGCAAGGTAATTGTGTATTTACATATATGACTATCATACACATAGCAGTTTTTTTTAGTACTGCCATGAAAAACTACACAATAGATTTCTACACATTCTACAACACAAATTACTAACTACATTTAATAAAATGACCTAGTTCAAAGGTTTAGATACCCCAAACGCCTAATTATCTCTAATGTTACATGAAAGATGAACATTCTGTTTTGTTGTTCATTAGTCTCATTTAATTTGAGACATTAAAGGAAATCCACCAGGTCCTGAACATGCTTTGAATTTCCAGCATCCAAATATCTGACCATGACCCTCATCTTTTAACACTAATGACAATTATAAGACTCATACACAACTATTACCCGAGTCTCTGAAATGTCCACATTATTTAAAGACAAATCTCAAAATTATACAGTCAGTGGTAGAAAGGGGCTAAATATGCAGAACATGTCAAAAGGCAGATAACGTGCAAAGACTGGGTTAATTTTGATAAGTTTTAAGTTTCAGATTAAACAAGACACTTGTAAACAATATTCACAAAACAGAAATGCTCATGATTTATGTAATATTGTACATTATTCAGCATCTAGTGAACCCAGCCATTATGGATGCACAAAACAGTGCACTCTTAGTGCCGGTCCCAAGCCCGGGTAAATGGGGAGGGTTGTGTTAGGAAGGGCATCCAGCTTAGAACCTGTGCCAAATCAAATATGTGGATCACAAATGAGAATTTCCGGTCAAGGCTCGGGTTAACAACGACCGCCACAGGTATCGTTAGCCGACAGGGTACCGGTGGAAATTGGGCTACTGTTGGCCGAAGGAGGAGAAGGAGAGGAGGAAGGCGTCTACAGAGCGGCAGGAAAGGAGCAGTGTAGGAGAGTGGAGGTTCGGGTTGGTACTTTAAATGTTGGTACTAAGATGGGTAAAGGAAGAGAGGTAGCTGTTATGATGGAGAGGAGAAGGGTAGATATGTTGTGTGTTCAGGAGACCAAGTGGAAAGGGAGTAAGGCCAGGAACATTGGAGGTGGGTTTAAACTGTTTTATCATGGTGTGGATGGAAAAGAAATGGTGTAGGTGTGATTCTGAAGGAAGAGTACAGTAAGAGTGTAGTGGAGGTGAAGAGAGTTTCTGATAGGGTGATGATCGTGAGGGTGGAAGTTGAAGGGATGATGATAAATGTCATCAGTGCCTATGCTCCACAAGTTGGCTGTGAGATGGAGGAGAAGGAAAGATTCTGGAGTGAATTAGATGAAGTGGTAGATGGTGTACCTAGGAAAGAACGATTGGTGATTGGGGCAGACTTTAATGGGCATGTAGGTGAAGGAACAGAGGTGATGAGGAGGTGATGGGTAGGTATGGTTTTAAGGAGAGGAATGTGGAAGGGCAGATGGTGGTAGATTTTGCTAAAAGGATGGAAATGGCAGTGGTGAACACGTATTTTAAGAAGAAGGAGGATCATAGGGTGGCGTATAAGAGTGGAGGAAGGTGCACACAGGTGGACTATGTGCTATGCAGGAGATGCAACCTGAAGGAGATTGGAGACTGTAAGGTGTTGGCAGGGGACAGTGTAGCTAGACAGCATCGGATGGTGGTCTGTAGGATGGTTTTGGAGGCGAAGAAGAAGAGGAGGAGAGTGAGGACTGAAGAAGAATAAGATGGTGGAAACTGAAGGAGGAAGAGTGTAGTGTGAGGTTCAGGGAAGAGGTCAGACAGGGGCTTGGTGGTGGTGAAGAGGTGCTGGATGATTGGGCAACTACTGCAGGAGTGATGAGGAGGCAGCTAGAAAAGTACTTGGTGTGACATCTGGAAATAGAAAGCAAGACAAGGAGACGTGGTGGTGGAATGAGGAAGTGCAGGAGGCATAAGGAGAAAGAGGTTGGCAAAACAGAAGTGGGATAGACAGAGTGATGAGAAAAGTAGGCAGGAGTACAAGGAGATGCGGCAGCAGGTAAAAGGATGTGGCGAAAGCCAAGGAAAAGGCATATGAGGAGCTGTATGAGAGGTTGGACACTAAGGAAGGAGAAAAGGATTTATACCGATTGGCCAGGCAGAGGGACCGAGCTGGGAAGGATGTACTGCAAGTTAGAGCAATAAAGGATGGAGAGGAAATGTGTTGACTAGTGAGGAGTGTGTTGAGAAGGTGGAGGAGTATTTTGAGCAGCTGATGAATGAGGAAAATCAGAGAGAGAAGGTTGGATGATGTGGAGTTGGTGAAGCAGGATGTAGATAGGATTAGTAAGGAGGAAGTGAGAGCAGCGATTAAGAGGATGAAGAATGGAAAGTCGGTTGGACCAGATGACATACCGGTAGAAGCGTGGAGATGTTTAGGGGAGATGGCAGTGGAGTTTTTAACCAGATTGTTTAACAGGATTTTGGAAGGTGAGAAGATGCCTGAGGAATGGAGAAGAGTGTGCTGGTACCGATCTTTAAGCATAAGGAGATGTGCAGACCTGCAGTAACTACAGGGAATTAAATTGATCAGTCACACCATGAAGTTATGGGAAAGAGTAGTGGAAGCCAGGCTGAGAGAAGAGGTGACCATCTGTGAGCAACAGTATGGTTTCATGCCGAGGAAGAGCACCACAGATGCCTTATTTGCTTTAAGGATGTTGATGGAGAAGTATAGAGAAGGACAGAAAGAATTGCATTGTGTATTTGTGGATTTAGAAAGCGTCGACAGAGTGCCAAGAGAGGAATTGTGGTATTGTATGAGGAATTGAGGTGTGTCAAAGAAGTATGTGAGGGTGGTGCAGGACATGTATGAGGACAGTGTGACAGCAGTGAAGTGTGCAGTAGGTACGACAGACTGGTTCAGGGTGAAGTTCGGACTGCATTAAGGATCGGCCCTGAGCCTTCTGCTGTTTGCAGTGGTGATGGACAGGTTGATGGACGAGGTCAGACAGGAGTCTCCCTGGACTATGATGTTTGCAGATGATATTGTGATTTGTGGTGAGAGTAGGGAGCAGGTTGAGAAGAGCCTGGAAAGGTGGAGATATGCGCTGGAGAGAAGGGAATGAAAGTCAGTAGGAGTAAGACAGAGTACATGTGTGTGAATGAGAGGGAGGGCAGTGGAGTGATGCGGTTGCAGGAGAAGAGGTGGAGAAGGTGGAGGTTCAGGTACCTGGGGTCAACAGTGCAAAGTAATGGAGAGTGTGTTAGAGAAGTAAAGAAAGAGTGCAGGCAGGGTGGAGTGGGTGGAGAAGAGTGACAGGAGTGATTTGTGATAGTAGGGTATCTGCAAGAATGAAAGGAAAGTTTATAGGTCTGTGGTGAGACCTGCGATGTTGTATGGATTAGAGACAGTGGCATTGAGTAAAAGACAGGAGGTGGAGCTGGAGGTAGCAGAGCTGAAGATGTTAAGGTTTTCGTTGGGAGTGACGAGGATGTACAAGATTAGAAATGAGTTTATTAGAGGGACAGCGCATGTAGGATGTTTTGGTGACAAGGTGAGAGAGGCGAGATTGAGATGGTTTGGACATGGCAAAGGAGGGACATGAGTTATATTGGTAAAAGAATGCTGAGGATGGAGCCACCAGGAAGGAGGAAAAGAGGAAGACTAAGGAGGAGGTTCATGGATGTGGTGAAACACGCAATATAAAACACGCAAAAAACATATAAATTGAATTAATCATCAATTGAATAATATAGCTAAATATAGCCCAAATATGGCCCTTACAGGGCCCTCAAATAAAGAAAATGGGCAAGCTAACTGGGGCCCACAACCCTGACTAAGCTGGGGCCCACATTCAGCCCAATAAAGTGCCCACTCTGACCCCATGCCTATTAGTGCTGGGCGATTTGGCCTAAAAAAAAAATCCCTGATTTTTTTCACAAAAAATCCGATTTGCGATTTAAATCGTTTTTTTACCCCTGCTAATCAGAAACAGCAAGCCATTGTAAATTGTAAAAATAGAACGTAACATAACATAAAATGAGCAAACCTACAAAGAAAATTGTTTTATGAGTGTTTAAATGTGGAACATGATTGAAAATGCACCTGAGGTTTTGAGTGATTTTGCCTTTACTTTTCTCCAAAACTCTACAGTAAAATGACTTGAAATTTAACAATAAATTTCAAGTAATAGACAGGGACACTGTAAATTAGAAGTATTTGAAAGATTGAGCAAACCTATAAAGAAAAATGTTTTATGAGTGTTTGAATGTGGAACATGGTTAAAAATGCAGTGATGCTTGGAGTGATTTTTGCCTTTACTTTTCTTAAAAACTCCACAGTAAAATGAGTTGAAATTGAAAATAAGAATATAATAGACAGCGAGATTCATTATTCAGAATTATTTAAAAGATTGAGCAAACCTCAACAAAAAGGTTCAATGAGTGTTTAAATATGGTGATTCAAATGCTCTGATTGTTCTGTTTCTTAACGGAAACGCCGTTCTGAAGCGTCTTTACAGGTATTTTGACCGCTCCCACCACCCATACCGGAAGTGTACGATTAGACGCGCAACACTAAACCAAGTGCGGCTGCTTAACCGTGTATTTTCAGGATGCGGCTGCTTAACCACAAACTTGTGCTTCCGCTGTCTTGTTCACTTCGTAGGGCCCTACATCTCTCTCACTCGACAGCATGCCTCTGTTTGAGGTGCTGCAGTAAATTGGTGATACTGCTACCTTTGCTTGCTCGCTGCCATGTTGTTTATGTATCTCTATGGCAAACGCGCGGGGGGGCTGAGTTCGTTCGAAACTATGAATGCCCAGAGGGGAGCGTCGGCGGACATTAAAGAGAAAAACGATTTTTATTAAAACATATCGATGTAAACTACACATTCGAGTTAATCGATAAAATCGATTTATCGCCCAGCCCTAATGCCCTTATAACCCAGATAAAACCCATGTGGGGTCCACATGGACATGTTGGCTGGGCTGGTCTATCGTTTCTGTATACCCAGAGCCAGAAAGTGTCTCCACAACATTATTTTAAAAAAGAAGAAAAGATGCACATTAAACATCTTAATTAATACATGATTTAAAATGAACAAACTGATTATCTTGGGACCCCAGTGGAAATATGATTCAACAGCTGTGGATAGTGTTTGGTCTTCATGGATAATTTAAAAAACAGCTAAAAAAAACCTTAAGCTTTTTTTTTTTTTGGTTTCTAAGTGTACGTTTGCAGTGATTCAGCAGCTAAACAGTTAACAAACATCACTTTCCTGTTCCAACATCCACAGTTAGATCTTGAGTTTGGATTACTGTTTGTACTTTTGCATGTGTGATGCCCACAGAAAATGTCCACACAAATAGAGACTCTTATTTTGGTACAAGAAGGTCGGTATACGGGTAACACCTGCAGCTTTCCCTCATTAATATAGAGCTGACAGAGAATACACGTGATTCCCGACTCTTTTGTTTGTTTCCTGTATTATCAGGTAAATAACCTGAACATTTGGGAAAACTGTTTAAAAGTTATAACATCTGTTTAATCACGATGCATAGTTACATCAGTTTTGATGTAAAGATTTTCATTCATGTGCTGTGTGGTGGTGGAAATGCTGCATATATACCTTGTTAAGTTGTCTATTAAAGTTTAACATATTGTTTTGTAAAACCGAAGTAAATGTTTATGTTGAAAAGTTAAAAAGGTTAAGTTAAATGTTTTATTTAAGGCTCACTCTGGACTCACGCTTGGCGCCTTTATTGATCACGTGATCAGCTCGTGCAGAGAGGTCGTTAATGGCTGCCCGTGTAGATGATAATACTATTCATGGAAAACTGAATGTGATAGAAGTGCCACAAATGTTTTAAATGTTTCAAATTGTGAACAGCATTAAAAGTATAATAAAGTTTCAAGCAGGAAAGAACATGGATGATGGATTGTTCAATGTTGAGACTAAATGCAAAAGATACATGGTTGAAAGGATGAAATGAAAGAGACAATAGTTTGTGAATATTGAATATGTCGATAAACATTAATACAGAGGAGCTGGTAGAGAATACACATGATTCCTTACTCTTTTGTTTGTTTCCTGTATTTACAGTATTCACAGTAATCTGGCTGTCAGGTCTCCGGAGCTGGGACTTGCATGTTTTTCTTTTGTTCCTTTTTTGTTATTTTCTTTGCTCTTTGGGATCATCTCACTTTACCTCCAGACTAATTGATTGGCCCTCGTTGCACACATGCAGATCATAGAAGAACAAGAGTATGACCTAGTTGACCTCAATGCCAAGGTTAAACTCCTGAACTGCAAGTTCCCAAACCCACACTCCATCTGCCACCTCCAGACCACCCAACCCAATGCCTGAAAACGTTTTTAGGTGATGTGTCTCAATGCAAAGAGTATTTCTACAATACCCCTTATCATTTGCACATCAGTGTCTTGTCTGAATGAAGAACATTAAGCAATGATTAAGGCTCATGATAGAAACATTTAGCAAAACCTGTTTCATACTCCTTGCAATACAAAAAAAGTATTCTATTAATCCAAGAGAACAATATACGCCTTTTAAAACATTTTTACACAATTTGTCAGGATTTGAGGATTTTCTACATTCCACTGCATTTAGTATTGTGTATATAACTGTTTGTGATAAATAAAATCTTAAAATCCTATTATGTTTCTAATATTTTCTTTTTCCTGTGCTTGCCCTGTTTTACCACCTGATGCCGCCAATGTGACTTTCTACTACGCCACTGCTTCTTATCAGTACATTATATTTCCACCTGCGCCTTTTTAATCCTGGTGTATTTTAGTTCCTCTTTTGCCCGTTTGTTAATGTTGATAGTCCTTCTATCCCTGTGTTTGTCTGCCTGCCTTCTTTCGAGTTTTGACGTATTACATTTTTGTGTTTTTTCTTTTCCTTGTGACTTGCCTCGAGAGAATATAGCTTTTTCCTTTTTGGTGTTTTGTTGACTTCAAAATTTAAATAGATTTTGCATCAATTCCGAGTTTGTCTCTGCATTTTGGTCCTCACCCCTCATTGTGACAGACTGCTAGAGCTCCTAACTTTTATCTGAGTGATCTGTTTAAGACACCATTTTACAACAATGAATTTTTAAATCATAGTTTAGCTTTCTATATACTTGGACAGTTAACATTTCAGAACAACAAACAAATCCTGGAGATGGTAAATCTTTAGATTTTTTAGATACATATATCACTAAGATGTACAGCTACTGTATTTGTGCAGTATTAACCCCAATATACCTGTCAGAGAACCACCAGCCACGCCTCTCTCCTACATTCAGCACACTCACACAGCCTCTCCCTCCTACTAATCACCTTCACCTGTCTCCAATCTACTCTCCCCTTCATAAGGCCCCCATTTCTACTCGCTCACCGTCCGATATACGGTTTACACTGGCGATTATCCCTGGACTACCTGCATTATGGATTATAATATCGATAATATAATCATTGTGCTTATCCTCAAGCCTCTGCCTTGTATGTTCAGACAAATAAAACGTTTAACCATACTCCAGTTTCTAATGCTTGTTCCACGCGTGACTACTACTACTTCTTCTTCTTCTTCTTTCGGCTGCTCCCATTAGAGGTCGCCACAGCGGATCATCGGTCTCCATACCACCCTGTCCTCTACATCTGCCTCTTTCACACCAACTACCTGCATGTCTTCCCTCACCACATCCATGAACCTCCTCCTTGGCCTTCCTCTTTTCCTCCTACCTGGTGGCTCCACCTTCAGCATTCTTCTACCAATATAATTCATGTCCCTTCTCTGCACATGTCCAAACCATCTCAATCTCGTCTCCCTCACCTTGTCACCAAAACATCCTACATGTGCTGTCCCTCTAATAAACTCATTTCTAATCTTGTCCATCCTCGTCACTCCCAACAAAAACCTTAACATCTTCAGCTCTGCTACCTCCAGCTCTGCCTCCTGCCTTTTACTCAATGCCACTGTCTCTAATCCATACAACATTGCAGGTCTCACCACAGTCCTATAAACTTTCCCTTTCATTCTTGCAGATACCCTACTATCACAAATCACTCCTGTCACTCTTCTCCACCCACTCCACCCTGCCTGCACTCTTTTCTTTACTTCTCTAACACACTCTCCATTACTTTGCACTGTTGACCCCAGGTACCTGAACTCCCTTGGTACCTGCAGTCCAACCTTCACCCTGAACCAGTCTGTCGTACCTACTGCACACTTCACTGCCGTCACACTGTCCTCATACATGTCCTGCACCACCCTCACATACTTCTCTGACACACCTGACTTCCTCATACAATACCACAACTCCTCTCTTGGCACTCTGTCATACGCTTTCTCTAAATCCACAAATACACAATGCAATTCCTTCTGTCCTTCTCTATAATACATTTTATACTTCATTCTCAAATCAAATAATGTGTCTGTGGTGCTCTTCTTTAGCATGAAACCATACTGTTGCTCACAGATGGTCACCTCTTCTCTCAGCCTGGCTTCCACTACTCTTTCCCATAACTTAATGGTGTGACGGACCAACTTAATATCCCTGTAGTTACTGCTGGTCTGCACATCTCCCTTATTCTTAAAGATCGGTACCAGCACACTCCTTCTCCATTCCTCAGGAATCCTCTCACATTTCAAAATCTTGTTGAACAACCTGGTTAAAAACTCCAATACCCTCTCTCCTAAACATCTCCATGCTTCTACCGGTATGTCATCTGGTCCAACTGACTTTCCATTCTTTATCCTCTTAATCGCTGCTCTCATTTCCTCCTTAATAATTCTATCCACTTCCTGCTTCACCATCTCCACACCATCTAACCTGCTCTCCCTCTCATTTTCCTCATTCATCAGCTGCTCAAAATTTACATTTACATTTGCGGCATTCAGCAGAAGCCCTTATGCAGAGCGACGTACAAAAGTGCTTTGAGTCTCTATTAATGAATAAATCTACACTGGTATGCAAGATTACAAACTTAATATAAATATAACCCTTGAATTCTACAAGCTTGGAAGTGCTAATTTAAGTATTTCAGGAAGAGGTAGGTCTTCAGTTGTCGCTTGAAGATAGTCAGGGACTCTGCTGTACGGACATCTAGGGGAAGTTCATTCCACCACCTCGGTGCCAGAACAGAGAAGAGCCTTGAAGTGTACCTACCTCTCATTCTGAGAGAAGGAGGTACCAGTCAAGCAGTACTGGTACAGTGCGAGATGTGATGAGGTCACTAAGGTAAGATGGTGCTGGTCCATTTTTGGCCTTGTAGGCAAGCATCATTGTTTTGAATCTGATACGTGCAGCTTCTGGAAAGCCAGTAAAGGGAGTGCAGCAGTGGAGTGGTGTGGGAGAACTTGGGCTGATTAAACACAAGTCGTGCAGCTGCGTTTTGGTTCATTTGCAGTGGACGAATAGCGTTCAGGGGAAGACCTGCCAGCAGAGAGTTGCAGTAGTTAAGTCTTGAAATGACAAGAGACTGAACTAACACCTGGGCAGCCTGTGTGGACAGGAATAGTCGAATCCTTTGGATGTTATTGAGAAGAAATCAACAAGAACGTGCAACATTAGCAACATGTGGGAAGAAGGACAGTTTGTTGTCCATAGTTACCCCCAAGGTTACGAGCAATGGCTGAAGGGGAGAGCAGAGAGTCATGAAGTGTTATTTGAAGATCTTGACCTGGAGATGAATCACCTGGGATGACCAGCAGTTCTGTTTTGCTGGGGTTGAGTTTTAGTTGGTGAGCACTCATCCATGAAGATATGTCTGACAAGCATGCTGAGATCCGAGCGGAAGCTGTGGTATCTGATGGAGGAAAAGAAAAGATGAGTTGAGTGTCATCTGCATAGCAGTGATAAGAAAACCCATGTGAGGATATGACTTCACCAATGGAGTGGGTATAGAGCAGGGGTGGCCAACCAGTCAGAGACCGGGAGCCACATTTTTGACTGTGTTACCGAAAAGAGCCACATCATACACATGGGCACACATGAACATCACCCATCCCTTCCTCTTACACACACACACACACACACACACACACACACACACACACACACACACACACACACACACACACCTCTGCTCAGCCAGATTTATTGTAACTGTCACACACCAACATAATGACAGAAATTAACTCCTACAGTTCTAAGACCACAGGCCAGTCATTTTCAACAATGAACATTGTGTGCACTGTCTCACACACACAAACTCTGTTTAACCAAGTCCACAAAAAAATATATAATAATTTACAATAGCGTTTTTCTGTTACTTAGAGGGACTTTTGGCATTCTTTGCCTTAAACAATCCCCTTCAAATCTGCCTCGTATTCTGTTGTTGCCACTCGAAGCAATTCTTTCACATGGGTGTCAGTCAGAACAGATCGATGCTTTGTTTTCACGTGTTTCAGGGTAGAAAACACAGATTTTGTTTGTGGTTTTTTTATGTGCGTGTTCACTTCGCTTGAGTTTGATATGGTATTTTCGTAAAATGCGCATGTGCGTGAGATGAATACGGTGGGCAATTAATTTTTACAAGGGGCCACATGAGAAACCTGAATTGTGTCAGAGGGCCACACCAACGATAATATTTTAGGGATGCACCGAAATGAAAATTCAATTCAAACGGCAATGAATTCCATATTTTTTTTGTCTTATGCCTTTTGCCTTGGCACCATCACTGGAAAACTTTCCTGCCTTTTCAAAAATGTCCACTACAGACGGAGTGTGCATGCTCGGATTGACTTTACTTTTCTGCGCCGCGTTCTTCTCATATTAAAATGGCAAACGGGATGTTTGGATTTCAGGTGATAAATTAAACCCAACTTGGAGAAACTCTTTGCAGATACACCCCTGCTTGAAATTTCAGCATTGCACGTTTTGCAAATCGCTCTCCGCACACCGCAGACATGTTGGCTCTTATACAGATAACTGTGTGCTGGCTGCACTTTTTTATTGCGTCATTACAATTGTGTTTCTGCCGTGGTGTTTCGGTGATTTAGGTATTTCCGAAAATTCTCGGTGCATCCCTGTAATTTATAATTGGCCTCATGCCAAGGTCTGATATACCGCAAAGTTTCCCAGTAGGGGCAAGCTCATTTAAGTCGTAAAAATACTGTATTGAACTTAAGCAAAGCGAACACACACATTAAAAATCAAACACAAACAAACTTCGAAAGGAACGTAAGAGCCGCATGAAACCAGCCAAAGAGCCGCATGAGGCTTGTGAGCCGCGGGTTGGCCACCCCTGGTATAAAGGGAGAAAAGGAGGGGACCAATTACTGAGCCTTGTGGGACACCAGTGGTCAGTCTGCACGGGGCAGATGTGGATCCCCTCCATGTTACCTGGTATGAAAGACCTTCCAGGTAGGAAGCAAACCATTGTGTTGTGTTTGACTGTGTCAAATGCTGCAGAAAGTTCCAGGAAGATAAGTACAGATGACAGCTTGGCTGACCGAGCAGCATGCAGTTTCTCAGAAACAGCCAAAAGGGACATCTCTGTGGAATGTGCTGCTTTGAACCCAGACTGATTAGGATCATGGAGGTTGTTCTGTGAGAGATAGACAGACAGTTGGTTAAAAACAGTGAGTTCCAGAGATTTAGAAAGAAAGAAGAGAAGTGATACCAGTCTGTAGTTGTTGATGTCTGATGGATCCAAAGCAGGTTTCTTCAAGATGGGAATGACCCTTGCTTGCTTGAAGGTAGTTGGTACATAGACAGATGTTAATGACCCATTGATGATTGTGGAGATGAAGGGCCGGAGATCTTGTGTGATGGTCTGAAGCATAGTTGAAGGGATTGGATCCAGAGGACAGGTGGTGGGATTGCAAGATTGGATGACTTGCAGTATCTCATCTTCTGTTAAGGTTGAGAAGCTTGACAGAGACGTAGTGGATTGTTGGCTGTGTTGTGTAGTCATTGTTGGGGAGGAAGTGAAGGTCTGGCAGATTTTCTTAATCTTCTCATCATAGAAGAAGGCAAAGTCATTAGCAGTCAGGGAGGATGGAGCAGGTGCAGCAGGGGGGTTGAGTAGTGAAGAGAAGATGTTGTGAAGCTTACGAGGATCTTGTGCAGAGGCCTCAAGCTTTTCCTTGTAGAAGGCAGTTTTGGCAGAAGTCACCTCCAAAGAAAATTTAGTTTTGTAGTCAAAGGGCAGAGGAGGTCCATGGTTGAGGAAAGGGATGAGAAGAAGGAGTCCGTAGCAATGTCTAAAGAGGAAACGCAAAATACTCCCTCCATCTTCTCAACACACTCTCCTCACTATTCAGCAGATTTCCATCTCCATCCTTTATTTCTCTAACTTGCAGCACATCCTTCTGAGCTCAGTCTCTCTGCCTGGCCAATCTGTATAAATCCTTTTCTCCTTCCTTAGTGTCCAACTTCAAATACAGCTCCTCATATGCCTTTTCCTTGGCTTTCGCCACATCTCTCTTTACCTGCTGCCGCATCTCCTGCCTACTTTTCTAATCACTCTGTCGATCCCAATTCTGTTTTGCCCACCTCTTTCTCCTTATGCTTTCCTGCACTTCCTCTTTCCACCACCACATCTCTTTGTCTTCCTTTCTATTTCCAGATGTCACACCAATTACCTTTCTAGCTGTCTCCCTTATCACTTCTGCAGTATTTGCCCAATCATCCAGCACCTTTTCATCCCCACGGAGCCCCTGTCTGACCTCTTCCCTGGATCTCATACTACAGTTTTCCTCCTTTGTTTCCACCTCCTTATTCTACTTTCAGTCCTTGCTCTCATCCTCTTCTTCTTCACCTCCAAAACCATCCTACAGACCACTATCTGAAGCTGTCTAGCTACACTGTCCCCTGCCAATACCTTACAGTCTCCAATCGACTTCTGGTTGCATCTTCTACATAAAAAATTGTCCAAATGTGTGCACCTTCCTCCACTCTTATAGGTCACCTTATGTTCCTCCTTCTTCTTAAAATAAGTATTCACCACTGACATTTCCATCCTTTTAGCAAAATCTACTCCACCATCTGTCCTTCCACATTCCTCTCCTTAAGGCCAAACCTACCCATCACCTCCTCATCAATTCTGTTCCCTTCACCTACATGCCCATTAAAGTCTGCATCAATCACCAATTGTTCATTCCTAGGTGCACCTTCTACCACTTCATCACTCCTTCTCCTCCATCTCACAGCCCACTTGTGCAGCATAAGCACTGATGACATTTATCATCATCCCTCCAATTTTCCTAGTCTTACTCCCTTTTTTAGCCCAATTTCCACCAGTACCCTGTTCGCTAACAATACCTGATTCGTAATCCGCATATTTGATTTGGCACGTTTTACGCTGGATGCCCTTCCTAACGCAACCCTCCACATTTATCCAGTCTTGGGACCGGCACTAAGAGTGCACTGGCTTGTGCAACCCTAATTGCTGGGTTTTATATGGGTTTTATAATGGCTGGGTACCCCGCTTATCGACCGGCTCGGACATCGACCTTTTTGCTTAGCACACAGTTTTTCGACCGAAATTTGCGCCCGCTGAACGACCAAATGCTCGCTTATCGACCTTTTTTTTTACCATTTCTCCACACTCCTTGTCGGTTATTGTTGGTATGTGAAGGTGTTTGGTGCATGTTTGTCTGTGTTTTCCCTGTCACACTTATTCCTATGCGTTTCTTCCTTTCCAGACTCCAAGCGCTCTCCACAGCTGCACTTTCTTTCCAAAGTGCACCTTTTCCTTCTGTGCGTTCGCCTGTGGACCTCGCCCCTCCAGGGCGTACCACAGAGATATCTCCCTCTCGTTCGTCGGGATTCTATGGACTGCCATGTGTTTGTGTGTTTTTGTGTTAAACTCTCCGTGTTTTCGTTAAACCAAAGCAAACTGTATTATTAAGTATTAATACTGCTAAAAACAGGGCAAAGATTGTGAATAAATGGGTATCGGTGGAGGTCGGGAACAGAAATTGGTTTTCCAGTATTTCTTATAGGATAATTACATTCGCTCTTCGACCTTTTTGCATTTCAACCGGTTTTAAGGAACGGATTATATTTTTCTTAACCTTTTTCATATTATTTGGTTATACTATACATTTAATATACTAATACTTTATTTATTTACTTTATTTTTATACTTATAATATTTTTATTTTTCATTCATTTTTTTGGACAGTCGTAAAAAAGCATTCCACTATGTCGTACTCTGTATGAATGTGTATGTGAAATTAAATTACAATTTTAATTTGAGATCTCTCTCTCTCTCTCTCTCTCTCTCTCTCTCTCTCTCTCTCTCTGTTTTATATACAGTTGTGTTCAAAATTATTCAACCCCCAATGCTGTAAATGGTTTTAGGGAATTTAGTGTACATTTGTAATTGTATTCAGAATGAAATCCTACAAGGACTTCTTAAAGAACCATATGCAACTAAAATGACATCAATTAGTTTTGTAATACAGTAGTAAATGTTTCTTTTGTGAATTCTTCATTGACATAATTATTCAACACCTTTAAAGACTACCACTCTGAAGAACAGAGGTTCAATGAAGTGTTTTCAGTCAGGTATTGAAAACACCTGTGGATATCAGGGAGCAGCAATAAAGCCTAATAAGCACCAATTAGGCAGCTTTAAAATGACTGTGATACTCAGCTCCTTCTAGACATTTACTGGTGTGGTTACAAACATGGTGAGGTCAAGAGAATGGTCCAGGAAGACAAGAGAACAGGTGATTACTCTTCACAGGAAGGGCAATGGCTATAAGAAGATTGCAAAGATGTTAAACATACCAAGAGACACAATAGGAAGCATCATTCGCAAATTCAAGGCAAAGGGCACTGTTGAAACGCTACCTGGTCGTGGCAGAAAGAAGATGCTGACTTCGACTGCTGTGCGCTACCTGAAGCGTAGAGTGGAGAAAAGTCCCGTGTGACTGCTGAGGAACTGAGAAAAGATTTGTCAGATGTGGGTACTGAAGTTTCTGCTCAGACAATACGGCGCACCCTGCGTAATGAAGGCCTCCATGCCAGAACTCCCAGGCGCACCCCCTTGCTGTCCCCAAAGAATAAGAAGAGTCGACTGCAGTATGCCAAAAGTCATGTGGACAAACCACAGAAGTTTTGGGATAGTGTTCTGTGGACTGATGAAACAAAATTAGAACTGTTTGGGCCCATGGATCAACGCTATGTTTGGAGGAGGAAGAACAAGGCCTATGAAGAAAAGAACACCTTGCCTACTGTGAAGCATGGCGGGGGGTCAATCATGCTTTGGGGCTGTTTTGCTTCTGCAGGTACTGGGAAGCTTCAGCGTGTGCAAGGTACCATGAATTCTCTTCAGTACCAGGAGATATTGGATGACAATGTGATGCAGTCCGTCACAAACCTGAGGCTTGGAAGACGTTGGACCTTTCAACAGGACAATGATCCCAAGCATACCTCCAAGTCCACTAGAGCATGGTTGCAGATTAAAGGCTGGAACATTTTGAAGTGGCCATCGCAGTCACCAGACTTAAATCCGATTGAGAACCTCTGGTGGGACTTAAAGAAAGCAGTTGCAGTGCGCAAGCCTAAGAATGTGACTGAACTGGAGGCTTTTGCCCATGATGAATGGGCGAAGATACCCGTAGATCGCTGCAAGACACTTGTGTCAAGCTATGCTTCACGTTTAAAAGCTGTTATAACTGTAAAAGGATGTTGTACTAAGTACTAAGATTGAATGTCACTTGGGGGTTGAATAAAACTGATAATGATGTGAGCTCAGAAAAGACATTTACTACTGTATTACAAAACTAATTGATGTCATTTTAGTTGCATATGGTTCTTTAAGAAGTCCTTGTAGGATTTCATTCTGAATACAATTACAAATGTACACTAAATTCCTAAAACCATTTACAGCATTGGGGTTGAATAATTTTGAACACAACTGTATATATATATATATATATATATATATATATATATATATATATATATATATATATACATATATATAAACTCTACCACATGCACTTGAAGCAATACACACACACACACAAAATAATATATAATATACATGTGTGTATATATATATATATATATATATATATATATATATATATATATATATATATATATATATATATATTTATATATTATTTTGTGTGTGTGTGTGTGTGTGTGTATTGCTTTAAGTGCGGTGGTAGAGTTTGTGCTTGAGTGTTTTGTCCTAAAACTGGCAATCACCTCATCATCCATGCCCATTCACTCATATATAATTTGATCTGAAACGTGTTTATTATAAAGAAAAATATGGCGTGAGACTTAAATTAACCTGAAAGAACACAAAGCCTATTTTTAAAACAATCTGTGGAGATGCAACCTAAACTGTAAATTTGCATTCTTAACGGACATGTTTATAATGTAGGGAAAACATGTTTACTTGTTGTACAGTTAGTGGAGGAAAGCAGTGGTGTATTAGTTTTATTTTTAAATCCACTTATACAGTAATCATGAATAAATCCCAATTGGTGTTGACTGATAGATTGAAATAAAACTGAAACGTGTTACTTTGAAAATGACAACAATAAAATAATGTTTTATTATATTGTCGATTTTTTTTTCTCAGTTAATTTATTCCTTAGACATAACACTGTCGGACTGAGCAGCCCATCCCCTTTCTACAGATCACTGCAGTGACGAGGATCTGCAGCAGCGGTGATGAAGCTCTATAAAGGGCGTGTTTGGTTTCACATTTAAAGTAACGGGGCTTTAAAACGAAACGGATTTATTTCGCGTGTTTTTACTGAATAAATATACACCTTCAAGCGAGTGAGTACTTTACGGTTGTGCTTACAAAAATAACGTGTCGAATTGTGGTGTAATGATAATAAACTGTTTTTCAGAGATGTATGTGTGTGTGATCCTGCAGATTCTCTTCAGCTTTATGGAATCTCGTACAGGTATGAGGCATCTCTCTCATTTATATATTGCATGTGTGTGTCGCCGGGGTGTGTTTGTGTTAAAAATCTCTTTTCTGAGAGCTGAATATGATTGTGTTTTTGTGATGAGCGGAAAAGACGGGAAACGCATTTTCGATATGTACTCTTTCTTCAAAATCACCCCTACACCATCTCTTGTTCCATCCATACCATAATAGAACAGTTTAAACCCACCTCCAATGTTCCTGCCCTTACTCCCTTTCCACTTGGTCTCCTGAACAGAAAACATACCTTATCATCATCCATGCCCATTCACTCATATATAATTTGATCTGAAACGTGTTTATTATAAAGAAAAATATGGCGTGAGACTTAAATTAACCTGAAAAAACACGAAGCCTATTTTTAGAAACAATCTGTGGAGATGCAACCTAAACTGTAAATGTGCATTCTTGACGGACATGTTTATAATGTAGGGAAAACATGTTTACTTGTTGTACAGTTAGTGGAGGAAAGCAGTGGTGTATTAGTTTTACTTTTAAATCCACTTATACAGTATTCATGAATGAATCCCAATTAGTGTTGACTGATAGATTGAAATAAAAACTGAAACTTTTATTTTAAAATGACAACAATAAAATAATGTTTTATTATTTTGTTGATTTTTTATTTGTCAGTTACTTTATTCCTTAGACATAACACTGTCGGATTGAGAAGCCCATCCCCTTTCTACAGATCACTGCAGTGACGAGGATCTGCAGCAGCGGTGATGAAGCTCTATAAAGGGCGTGTTTGGTTTCACATTTAAAGTAACGGGGCTTTAAAACGAAACGGATTTATTTCGCGTGTTTTTACTGAGTAAATATGCACCTTCAAGCGAATGAGTACTTTATGGTTGGGTTTACAAAAATAACGTGCCAAATTGTGGTGTAATGATGATAAACTGTTTTATAGAGATGTTTGTGTGTGTGATCCTGCCGATTCTCCTCAGCTTTATGGAATCTCCTGCAGGTATGATATATGAGAGAAATGCCTCATACCTGCATGAGATGGTGTGGATGGAAAGAGAAATTGTGTAGGGGTGATCTTGAAGGAGGAGTACAGTAAGAGTGTAGTGGAGGTGAAGAGAGTTTCTGATAGGGTTATGAATGTGAAGCTGGAAGTTGAAGTGGTGATGATAAATGTCATCAGTGCTTATGCTCCACAAGTAGGTTTTGAGATGGAGGAGAAGGAAAAATTCTTGAGTGAATTAGATGAAGTGGTAGAAAGTGTACCTAGGAATAAAAAAAGATTGGTAATTGGGGCAGGTGAAGGTAACAGAGGTGATGAGTATGTGATGGGTAGGTATGGCCTTAAGGAGAGAAATGTGGAAGGGCAGATGGTGATAGATTTTGCTAAAGGGATGGAAATGGCAGAAGAAGGAGGATCATAGGGTGATATATAAAAATGGAGGAAGCTGCACACAAGTGGACTATGTTCTATGTAATACTAGTCATTGCCAAAGAAGCTGCTGTTCACAGAGTGCTGTATCCGAGCATGTTAACAGAAAGTTGATTGGAAGGGATTAGTGTGGAAGAAAATGACCAACCGAGAGAACCGCAGCCTTGAGAGGCTTGCCAAGCAAAATCGATTCAACATTTGGTTGAACTTCACAAGGAATGGACTGAGGTGGGGGTCAAGGCATCAAGAGCCACCACACACAGACCTCTTGTCTGAACCACTCCTGAACCACAGACAAGATCAGAGGCATCTTACTTGGGCTAAAGAGAATAAGATCTGGACTGTTGCCCAGTGGACCAAAGTTTTCTTTTTCACAAAGTTTCTCTTTTCACATGAGAGCTGTTTTTTACTTCATTTGGAAACCAAGGTCCTAGAGTCTGAAGGAAGGTTGGAGAAGTTTATAGACCAAGTTGTTTGAAGTCCAGGGTTAAGTTTCCGCAGTCCTTGATGATTTTGGGTACAGTGTCACCTGCTGGTGTTTTTTGAAAACCAAAGTCACTGCACCCGTTTATCAAGACATTTTAGAGCACAAAACTGTGGTTTTGTTAAATGTGAGCCAAAATCATAAAAATTAGAAGTAATAAAGGCTTAAACTACTTCTGTCTGTGTTTATTGAATTTATTTATTAAATGAGTTTTACAATTTATGTTGAATTACTAAAATAAATGAACTTTTCGGCACATTTATCGGCAAGCCGTTTAGAAGATCTCATCCAGAATGGTCGTTGCGTGCAGTTCAGTTGTTGCATGTGCAGACCTGAAACATAATAAAATAAATGTTCTTTACCAATAATTTTTTGTCACTGTGAATTGAACTGGAAATATTTATTGCGAGCAGTGTGCCTTGACGAAGAATAAGATGCAAAGAAGATAGCATTGTGTCTCGCTATATCATAGGCCTTTAATCAATAGAGGTGTTTGCAACCCTCGTATTTGAAAATACGATGTGGTATTTCAGAAATTTGATGCACACAGTTCACCAAAAAAGAATGAGACATATGAAAGGGGTATTTTTCGTTCTCGTCTACAGTAACAGGGGGAGACTTCTGACTGTTTTTAATGGCTTTAAAGCTAAAAGAAAGGATGTCTAATTTTGAACTGTTACTTGATTTGGTTATCCGTGACCAGACTGTGTTTGGAATTAATGACGAAAGAGGGAAAGGCTATTAAAAGAGCTGTAGCTGATTCTGGCCAGAGCAGTGCTGATATGTCATGCCAGTGAGATAGCTGACCAACATGGAGGGGCGATTCTAGGATTTTTTTTTTTGGCTCAGGGGGACCAAGAACCAGTCAGGAGGGGGCATGGGAAAAGTCATGTGCCACAACACAGATGGGATGACATAAAAATAGCACTGCACAAGTCGACAATGTGGACAATGCATCTCTTTTTTATAAATAAAAACCATTGAACAGACGGTCATTGTTCTCAGCTGCATTGTACTGCATCTACTCGTCTATGGCATGGTTTCCTCTTGAAGAAACCTTGAATGTATTGCTGATGTTCCTGACTTTGTCCCCTTTACAATTTTTTAAATTTTTTTTTACATAATCCTATCTAATAATAAACAAACATCTGACTTAATCACCAATTTTACACAAATAGTATATTTAATAGCCATATTTTTATCTGATCAAAGACAAAATAATTCAAATGTGAAGCTGTTCTTGGACATTGCAAACGAAAATAACAAAAACGTTTGTTTATTCAATACAAAAAGGTATTTACTATTCTACATCTTAACATTCTAAGTATCAGAACGCTAATATTATTAAAAGCTCACATTGTAGCCTTTACCGTGTTACTGCACAATAATTTGGAAAGTGATTGTGCCTTTAATCTTTGAAACAACAGGATGAAACGTCTCCAGGTTACGAACCTAACCATAGTTCCCCGAGGGAACGAGACGCTGCGTCAAAACGCTTTGGGAACGCCCTTAGAAGCAGAAGGGGAACACAAGGAGAGCCGAGTCAATGAACCAAGTTAGTGAACCGAGTCGGTAGCCGAAGAGCACTGATCGCTCAAATTCTTTAAGCGGCTCCACGCTGCCGATTAGCGTATCAATTCACCTCACATGTGTGGCATAATCAAGATGCTGATTACACAGCATGATTATTGCACAAGTGCGCCTTAGACTGGCTAGAAGAAAAGGCCACTGTAAAATCTGCAGTTTTACTGTATTGGGGGTCTGTGGGGTTCTGAAATGCAGTAACAGTGTTACTCTAATAGGTGTCTGTTTATTACTACTTACATATATTCCGCTTTAATATTTGCTCTAACTATAGTCCTGTATTCTACTTCTCACATGGGCGTTTTGGCTTAATGGCCAAATGGCTTAAAGATCCAGTTTTTAAAAATGAATATGTATAAATAAAAATGTATTTTTTCTGACCACCCTAATTTTTATTGTCTTGATCAATGTTTTTACTGCCAATTATTATTAGGAAAAGAAAACCAATAATTCACATATGACATGGTTTCATGTTCAAAACGAGGTGTAAAATTAAAAACATTTATCTTGTTTTATACAAAAATATTAATGTAATGTTTTTCCCCACAACACAGAGCAATTACAGGTGGTTGGTCCAGCAGCTTCTCTTGTTGTTGTAGCTGGTGAAGATCTGGTTCTGCCATGTTTTATCAAATCCAACTCCAGTGCTGTGGACATGAGAGTGGAGTGGTTCAGACTGAATGTAGAGGACTCATTAGTGCATCTCTATAAGGATCATGAAGACAGAAATGAAGATCAGGCTCCGTCATACAGGAAAAGAACATTACTGTTTAAAGAGGAGCTACAGAAAGGCAACGCTTCACTCAAACTCTCAGCTCTCAGAGTCTCTGATGAAGGACAATATAAGTGTTTTATTGCAGACAAATCACAATCTGATGACATCATTGTGAATGTTATTGTTGAGGGTAAGAACCATTCCTCCTAAAGGTTTATACAGTAAAGTACAGTAAAGTATAATATATATTTATGTCATCCAGTAACAGTTATCTCATCCCATGCCATATATATATATATATATATATATATATATATATATATATATATATATATATATAGGATGACAAATGCCACAAAGGTAAATAAGGTAACTTTAAATGAATGGGGAACCATCCAAGATCATATTCACTTTTCCTCAGTATGTGTTAGACAAGGATTTAAAATTGTATTATTATTATTATTATTATTATTATTATTATTATTGTTGTTGTTGTTGTTGTTATTGTTATTATTTTTAATTGAATTGAATTTATAAATATTTAGCATAACTTATTATATCATTTCAATTATGTAAAGAACAAACTATATGATCAACTGAAAATGATCAGGAAATACTAATCTCTATTGGGAATTTTACATTGTTTACTTGTATAATTGTGAGGTTAAAAGTAAAAAATTATTTCACTTTATTTCAAACATTACATTTTGTTTCATGGTTATAGCTCAGGGAAGCCAGCCAGTGATCATGATGGAGAATTATGATAACTCAGGAGGAATTTATTTAGTGTGTGAGTCCAGAGGCTGGAACCCTGAACCTGAGATTCTGTGGCTGAACAGAGAAGGAGACACTCTGCCTGCTGAAGACACACAGATACACAGAGACACTGAGGGCTTCAGTGTGAAACACAGCATCACTGTTTATGATTATAGCGACTCCAACAGATTTTACTGCAGAGTTCAACAAATTCATCACATGAAGGAGACAGAAATTGTTATTAATAGTAAGTATTTCTGTTTAAAAACACTTTTAAAACATTTGCATTCTAATGCATTATTGCACTATTTTTATTTCATTCTATTGGTCAAAATAATGTATGTTTTGATGTTATCAACTAGATCTTGCACAGATTCCTGTAAAATCTAACACTGTGAACTTGATTTTATTTAAGATAAAGTCTTTAATGTTTGGAAGTGGATTGTCGGCGTTTCAGTTTCATCATGTCTTATTGCTGTTGGATCGATTATAACTGCAGTTATCTGTTACAAGAAAGGTAATATTTTTAAGAAATATCTGCATCAAATCTGTAGCCCAAATTATACTTAAGTTAATATCAAAGCTGTTACCCAGAGTTTACAAACTTTGGTCCTAGAGATCTTCTGTCCTGTACATTTTAGTGTTTTTCCTGTTTTAACACACTCAATTTAACTTTGTTTGAGGTTGTGCTCTTTTTTAAGAGATTGAAATGCAGTCTCTCAATCTGTGAACTCTATTTTTTTTATATATTTAAAGCTTATTTACAACTTGCATTTAGCAGTAGGCAGGAGCTGGAAGAACTGTGAGTAGGGAACATGTTCTGTCAGTCAGAACTACATGCTGCAGTGCTGCTTATCCTTCACATGGTCACTTCTCAGCACAGCAGTTACAGTGTAGCTGCTCAGTACAATGCTGCAGATAAATTAAAGAGATGCAGACAGGGAATTTTATTACCAAATTTTAAAGAAAATGTTATATTTATAATGATGATATAATAATAATAATGAATAAACTAAAGTATAAAAACAAAACAATAGAACAGTTCAAGATTATAGTGGAGATCCACAAATTAACCAGCTAAATTTCACATTGAATTCCAGCAAGGCTTCAGAGAGCAGAGACTGTGGTTACTGTATAGAAGAAGTCTGTTAGTGAAGGAGCTTCACTTTAATCTCACTGTAATCAGTGACTCTGACAGGTGAGACAGGTGAGTTGTGTATCTGGTGTGTCAGTAGCATGGAACCAGGGAACAATAAATATGCAGATTTTAGCACAGTTACAGCTTTATAATAAAATCAGTGACTATGTAAAATGTTTATTTATATCATTAGCCACTGAGTCGTACATCCCAAAATATTCCTCAAGCTCTAACAACACTTTTAGTTTTATTATACTTTTATTATACCAGTTTACTGTGGTCTCTGTAAATTCACAGATTTGTGCTCAAAAGATGTTTGTGTGTAGGTGTGTGTGTGTGTGTGTGTGTGTGTGTGTGTGTGTGTGTGTGTGTGGTTAATTAAATACATTAGTTTCAATAATCATTAGAAACCTACTGTGGTATAAGCAAATAATGTACACCAGACAGTATGGGCATATAAACAAAATGCATTCGAGGGTTTATTAATTTCACATAACTGCATGATCTGTTTTGTGTTATTTCTTATGGAACATTTTACAACAGAATTTCACCATAAAATTACATAAAACATAGAAATGTACTTAAAGTTATAGTGTCTCAATTGTGTTGTAAAATTGTGGAGGAGGAGACTAAAGACACCAATCCAAACACCAACATGACACACAAATGGCATACAGTACAGAGAGAAATATAATCAATATATCGCAGGTTATTTGATTAAAAGGCATTATCTGTTTTATTCTCAGAGCTTCAAAAGCAGAAGCAAAAAGCAGGTAAGACTTTTTTTTTTTTTTTTTGGCTTTTAAAACATACTGACTAATTAATTGAAATAAATTTAACAGACGATCTCCATCTGATCAACTGTAATTACAAAGAAAATAAGGAGCTTTCAAGACTGTTTTGGTCTCTTTTACTTAGAAACACAATTTAACATGGTGAAGGTTCACAAGAAGGTGCAGATTGGGGCAGAGGGTAAATTGCTTCATATTTATTTAAATAAATAGTAGCAGTTTATGGGCAGCTCAGGTCATGTGTGCAGATTTGGACAATAGGAAGAAAACAGGAAGGAGTTTTATGGAATGAGATAATAATCAGAAGAACCTGATCTGAATTTGCAATTCTTGTAAAAATAATGTGTAAATGTGATGATATAGAAAATGATATACATTAGGTCCCCTGGTGGTCTAGTGGTTAGGATGCAGTGCTCTCACCGCTGCGGCCCGGGTTCGATCCCCGGTCAGGAAACCAACCCCAGGGTTGGTTAGGGTTGGACAAGCCTTAGTGCCGATAAATTAGTGCCGCTGTGGTGACCCCTAATGGGAGAAGCCGAAAGAAAGTTTTATTTTAATATGTATACATTGATTATAAATAAAACAACAAAAAATTTGGGTCTTAAAATTATTATTTTTTTAATATGGGTATCACAAATTCAGAATTGATTAGACTCTGATTCAGTTACTCATTCTGAGGATTCCAGATGTTTTCTTTGGATTTTGGGGTCCATTCTTTTTTTTATTACTTTTCATTATCAGAATTTTCAGGGTTTTTTTTATTAATTTAATTTTTTAACCTTAATGATATTATCTGAATTTTAGGAATTGAATTTAGAACCAATGTATTTGAATATTTGAATTATTAAATAAATATAAATAGTCAGATTTACACATTTAATGCATTACAAATTCAGGTTTTGATGACAAAGATTTCATCCCACAGAGGATTCTGTAAAAGAGTAGAGACACAAACACATCGTTTACAAACATTACATTATTGTTTTCTATATTACTCATAACTGACCTGTAACATGTTACACTTTATGAAGCTTAACAAAGATATGTATTTCATCATATGTGATTTGTTCTATTTTATACAGTTTTTTTGTTAGGTTTTTTTTGGCTTTTCTAAAGTACAAAATATATTAGAATATTTTGTAGCCTCTATATTTTGAGCTTTAAAAGAAGAAACCACACAGATTATTTCATTACAATAATTTATTTGATCACCCTGATGAAATGTAATTATATATATATATTTTTTAGCTTCTTTTTTACTTGTATTTTTGGTGTGTGGTGTAAATATTGTTTGAATATGCCATAATTATTTGTTATGTGTCAAATGTAAATGTATTTGGTAAAATTAATATTAAATGTTGATTCACAGAGTTTTTAAAGAAGTTGTTTGCAGGTAAGAACAATTTTTTTGTGTGTGTTTGTGTGTGTGTGTGTGTGTGTGTGTGTGTGTGTGTGTGTGTGTGTGTGTGTGTGTGTGTGTCCTAAAAAAATGAAATATTTGTAATTTGTGTGAAAATAAAAGTGTGTAAAAGTGAAAGAAACACTAATTACATCATTAATATTGAGAGTAAATGATGGAGTGCAGGTAGTAAGTAGACTAGTAATTATAACACTGTATAACTGTGTAATATTATAATATTAGTTATAGTTTATACATGTATATATACTTTATATTTCTTCTCTTTTATAGCCATAGTGAGTAAAGAGATAAACAGTTTCACTGCGCAGAGCTCAAACACATTTACAACTTTACATTTTCTACAAATATTTCTGCCCTTTTTATTAATAAATTAATGTATTTATTTTGCAGTGATAGTTTTCTGATGAAAGTGAGTGTACAATGTGGTGTTTTTCACTTTAATCAGTCAGACAAATGATATAACAGTTTCATAAAAGTGTATAATTTACTGTCCAGATAAAAACTGAATATGAATCTTATACATTAAATCAGAGGAAAAAAAAAATCAATTAAATTATTATTCAATGTTCAAATTCATATTACATTTTTGAAATGTATAGTATGTGTATTAAAGTGTTTTTTTCAGCTTTCGCAAATTGCTATAATAATTCAGGTATCAGATATTCAGTAATCTGCATTCAGGATCTTTTCAGTTCTCCAATAGAAACAGAATGAATTTGAGGTTGTAAAATTGAGCACAGAAATGAGATGAGTTTAAGATCCGGGTTACTCACAGCTACATAAAGATAATCGAGTCTGGATCCAGTTGTACTGTTTTATCTCCTGCTATTAAATTCCTCTCCATCGAGTTCTAACAGAGCACCTTATAGCTGTGTGTAGTTTTATTTCTTCATTAATAGAAGAGAGGAAGATGAGAAACACAGATGAACCTTCTACATCATTACAGATCAGACAGACTGATGTATCTGATGTCAGATCAGACTGGAAGACTCTGAGTAAAGCTCAGTTTTTTACCCTTCACTCTTCAACTTGATCATTTCATCACATTCAGCTTCACCTGTAAACACTAAAGATTATAAATAATAGTAGAAAACTGTGTGTAAATAATGTTTTATTCTGAAAGAATCATTAGTTACAGCATGTATGTGGAAAAGTGATGAGTATAAAACTCTGTCTATCAGAGGTGAATGTTGTTGTTCTGGATAAAGAAGAAGAAGAAATTTATAATCCTGCAGTTAAAAAGAGTCTTGTTTCTCTTCCAAAAACTCAAACTGACCAGATATTTATCACTAAAGACTCACTGAACTGCTTTTCTCCTTCAGGATCGTGTGTGTGTGTGTGTGTGTGTGTGTGTGTGTGTGTGTGTGTGTGTGTGTGTGTGTCTGAACAGATGGAAGTGGATGTTAAAGTTTTTATTAGAAACAAATTATATAAACAACATAATGGCAGCAGTTACAGAAACTGAAATCAGGATCTAAAACAGTGAAATGATGAAGATGAATCTGCTCCATAACCGGTTCAGTAAAAGTCCTACAGAGACGCGATACTTCACACATATGAAGTGAAAACAAAGCGCTATTTATACACACACACCATAAACTTTACACGTTTTTCTCTTTTTATTAAAATAAATGTTTAATTATTGAATCTTCTACAAATCCTCTTATAAATAATAATGAATTTGATCCACTGGATGATGATTGAATGTTTTTTACCTGTAAACTCACATCACACACTGTGTGTTTCTCTCAGTGGATGTGACTCTGGATCCTGATTCTGCACATCCAAATCTCATCCTGTCTGATGATGGAAAACAAGTGAGATGTGGAGACAAAGAAAAGAATGTCACTGATACTCCACAGAGATTTACTTATTATCCTGCTGTTGTGGGAAATCAGAGTTTCTCCTCAGGGAGATTTTATTTTGAGGTGCAGGTCAGAGGGAAAACTCACTGGATATTAGGAGTCGTAAGTGAAAATATTAACAGGAAGGAGGGGATTCTACAGAGACCTCAGAATGGATTCTGGACTGTGGGACTGTGGGGGCGGTCAGTATGAGGCTCATGCTGATCCTGATGTCTTCCTCACACTGAGAGAGAAGGTGGAAAAGTTGGGGGTATTTGTGGATTATGATGAGGGTCTGGTCTCCTTTTATGATGTGAACTCCAGATCTCATATCTACTCTTTCACTGGTCAGACTTTCACTCACAAACTCTTTCCATACTTCTATACTGGTGATAATGATGGAGGTAAAAATGCTGCTCCACTGATCTGTATTTAATACTGAATACATTTTTCACCTCACAGTTTAAATTATCTATTAAATGTTGAAAATAAAAATAACTAGGTTTTTTTTCTGGTAAATTTTATAAAAATATATTCCATGTTAAAGTTTTCTTTTTCATAAACAAACAAATTTAATCCTACAGTCTGTATTTTTATTTTACGTGTTATGATTGTGACATTTTGTCATCACAAATAAAATATTAATAAAGATTATAAGTGTAAATGATTCAGGGTGAATTTTATCTTCAATAACCGAGGGAGTGTTATGGGTTTAATATTTTTATTTCGTTGCTAGGGACAGTTAGAGACTTTATTTCCCTGCATGCATCTGTAGAAAAGGGGCGTGGCTTATTGCCCAAATACACTCCAATGGAGGAAAAAACAAACCACATAATGTTTTTATTTTCTACGGAAACACATTTCATTCACAAAGAGAAAAATCACAGAAAGGATCTCATAATAATGACTTATTCTCTAATAATTATGAGATCATTGGAGGCAATCTGTGGCAGGGGAGCATTTTAGCGCATATCTGACGTCACTGCGTTCTTTGCTCGGAAGCGCATCATTGTTACACATTCTGACTGTCCACTTAATAAAAAAGAACAGAATAAATCAGAATGTGTAACATATATTAGTAGTCGACGTTGAAATATAATAATAATAATAATAATATTAATAATAATAATAATATTTTCAATTTAAAGTAGCTTATTAAACTAATATACAGTTATTAAACTAAATCATGATATCTGCTAGCACGTCCTGATTTTGCCAAGAACGTGACGCCCTATGACCCTGGGACAACAACTTTCTCAGCCAATCAGCGTTTATGAAGTCATCACTATGTGCGACCCAATTACTATTACCATTTTCCAGAGTCTGCCAAAATACAAAATAAACAACGTTCTGCGCCGCACCAGTGGCAAAATCAAGACGTGCCACAAGCAAAAAGGTAAGATCGTGCCTTCATTTTTCTTAAGGTATCATTTTATAGAAGTATATTAATGATAGTAAACTTCATATTTTTTTTTAGATTTGTTGGGATTTCACAGCAGAAATTGTAATTTTAGTTTAAATTGCCAAGTTAACCGCGTTATCCTTTTACTGATGTAAGTTACCGTTAACTTTCTAGCGCCAGTTAAAACGGTCTAATAAAGACTGTTGATAGCTGTCAAAGAGATGCGATTAAATAGTTGCATTTAAAGACGAACGAAATGCGGAACAAAGCAGCGTTAGTTTGAGCATCGCACGGATCATTCAGCTCTGACCACCATCAGACAGAATCTGAGACCCTACTGCGATTTTAATTAATCAGCAAGAGAGTGAAAGTGTAATGTCTTGTGTGATTTATAACAGACAACTGATAGCAGCTCTATATGTAATTTAAGTAACATGAATATTGTGCTTTGTTTTTTGGCAGGAGGAGCATTGAACAAATGAAGATTAATCTACAAAACCTTCACCCTGAATCAGAGCTGGATTTGGCCACACCGCTTTGGGCCTACAGCAACTAATATTTTTTTTATTCTTTTTTAGTGGACTGTATGAGATAATCTGCTTTAGTAAGTGGCACATATACTTTGATCAGATTTGTAAATAAAAACAGAAAGGTTCTTGAACACAATTTGATTTTTATTTCATTCTAGACACAAAATACAATGTTTTTTCTTATATTATTGGCTGATTCAAAATATGTACAATGTTCAACAACATGCACTTTAATAAAAAGTTTCTCTCAACCCTTAATTGATTTAGTTTTTTTGCCCACTGTTAGCTTTGCTGTCACTTAATGTGACATTGTTTCTGGGGTTGTTTTTCGGTGGACAGTGGACGTATTTTACGTGACTTGTCTGCATCACAAAGTCTCCCAAATCCATTAATGTTCATACTTTCTTTTTTTGTTTGCACTTCTGGTTCATTCACTTTATGGGCAATACCCTCAGGATTGTTCTCCCATGTCTGTAGAATCTTTAATACCCTTTCCAATTTTGTATAGCACTATTTGACTTTGTCTCAGTCACCTCATTGAAAACTCCCTCAGCAAGCAGAAGACAGCACATTTGTTATGAAATGAGAAGGTGCAGCAGTCACATATGCTTGTCATGATACATGGTTTTGATGCTGCTCTTCCAAATAGCTTTCAACTTCTACAGTTTTTTGAGGCTTTGCAGAAATGCTATACTTATGCCTCAGAATCAACATACTGGCGTGGGCCTGCAGTTGTGTGTCCAAATCAGGAAAAGTCTCTGCACTAGCACAAGTGAGAAGGCTTACTAAAAAGAGATGCTTGCATGTTTGTTTCCTTGTACCAGCTACACAACTGCAGAACTGTAAACTACATGTGAATTACTCTCAGATGGAGCACTGTATATATATATATATATATATATATATATATATATATATATATATATATATATATATATATATATATATATATATATATTTTTTTTTTTTTTTTTTTTATTCCATTTTACATTCCAGAGGGGTATTGACCTTCTCAACAGACTGCAAATCCTGTATTATATTGAAGTACTTGTCAGTCTTGTTCAGCAGCACATCAATAAGATGATCCAATCTCCGATTTCGGATGCCACAGAGGAATTGGTATTTTAAACGTGAAATAAACTAGAAGGGGGAAAACGATCGGAATAAAGTGCAGCAACAGGTTGGAACTATAAAATTGTACACTTTTAATCAAACTATTAAATACTCAAGACACTATACTATACTAGCTTTCAACTAACATGAAATGCCCCCAAATGCATAATGAAATAAACATTCACAAAAATGATATATACCGTTCAATTATGTTGTTTGTGTCAGAGTCTCCATGCTTATAGCATCTTCCGAAGTTAGGCTTGTTTTGTTATTTATTTCAGAAATCCTTGTGATATGTTCAGTTTGCGCTGGTCTGACTTAAATAAAATAGTGTTTAAAAATTACTTTGTGTTTAAGTCAGTTTTGTGTTTGTATAAACCATAACGCATAAAAAAAGTTACTTTTAACAGTAACGCATTACTTTTTGGTGTAAGTAATCAACAAAGTAACAGTTACTTTTTGAATGAAGTAACAAGAAACTGTAACTAGTTACTATTTTTTAGTAACTAGCACAACACTGATAATCACTATGTTTTGCATCTGTGTCTTCCTCTCCAGCTGACAATATGAGGGTTAACATTTTATATTAACTTTCATTAATAACATTTCAAAACATTATAAAACTGTGTTGTTACAAGCTTGTTACCAAACTTTCATGAATGTATGAATGTCACACTACAAGAAAGAATTGTACTGTAAAAGAAATGAAATAGCAACACACCGATGAACAGGATTTCAGCTCTGACATAAACTGCATGATGTCTGCTCTTGAATTTGCCTTTTCAGGCCCACTCACACCAGATTCAGATCTTGACAGCCAACGAGTTACTGCCTGTGTGTAAAAAATTGTGGAGAACTGTAGTCATTTATTTAAATTGGTGAGAACTTCTTTTGGCCTGACACATTTGTCTATAATGAATGTGATCAATTGATGACAGTTTTCTTTAGTTAAGGGGTACTGAGACCTAAAAAAAAATCAAGTATGTTATTGCTATAGCCCAGGAAAATTGAGCAAAAAAATTTATTCCTCCATTATGTTGTAATGCAAAAGGAAATCTATTCACTGATTCATAAGCCACTGAAGGAACAATTTAAGAATAACTGCAGTGACTGCTAAAATGCTATTTGTGATATAAATTTTGATTGAACAATAATAGAGTAATATTTAACTTTGATAAAAAAAAAAAAAAAATCCAAGTCATTCTATCTTAACTTAGTACTTACTTGTGTTACATGGTATCAACAAAGGAGAACGTCAGACTTGTTGAACACTCTCCGGATGGCATTTATTTCAGCCTGATCTTTATCAACCGTAAAGCACCTATTAGAATTAAATAGGCAGAGAAAAATATTTGTTTGTTTCCAAAAAAAAATAATTTTGTTGTTTACTTTGTTTACCATTTTTAGAGGTTACTTACCAAACCAAATTGTACATTGTACAGAGATCAACATCTACCAAGTATCAAGTTGGTCTGAATATTCTAAAACATTTTTGGATATAGCCTTGCGTACAGTTTGGCTTGCTCTTCTTTAAAATGGTTTGCATTTTATTCAAGAACTGTTGGGTTTACCAAAAAGCTTTTGATATCTTTTAATCAGCATGATCTGAAGATAATTAAACATTTCTTAATTTAATGAATTTAATTTACTTATAACTGTTTGTATTACCATGGAAGTACAGAAAATTATGGTTTTAGCTTTTCCAGTGCCAGCTGAAGTGTGTCCTGCTTTTCATTTCCCAAGATAATATAGGCAACAGGGATTCCATGTCTATGACTGTCTCTTACAACTAATGTAAATAAAGGAAAACCATACTGGTTGACACCATGTGTCGCATCCATAAAAACAATCCCTCTTCCATATTTATGAAGGTTGTCTCTCATGCATGGTGTTTGGAGAACTATGATAAGATCTGTTTGAGGACTATAAGTCTGATGAAAAATAACAGTCTTTAAAAGGCCCTCTAGAAGGTGTGAGGTACTAGTGGCATCACCTTTGTGTTGATGTTTTTTTCTCATCATACATGTCTGAATATTTTCAATGTCTTTTGGGGTAACAAAATAAGCTCAGTTGTTGAGATCAGGATGTCCTTGTTCCCTTGACCACTCATATGATTTTAGGAGAATTGTATCTGGTTTAACACCAAGAGATTTTAAATCCTGAATATTCTTAATAAGCTCTTGACTAATGTTTTCTGAGCATCCCTCAGAAGAGCTTGATGGGTCATGTCCTGAATGAATGCTGTAAAGACTTTCGACTATAACTAGTTTGTTGAGCCAGTCTGTCCTCTTTTTAAAAGAAACATAGGCCTTGCATCCTTTGGCACGTCGACTTCGTTGAGTGCATGCTTCAGAGCGCTTACATAAAAATAAGAAATATCCATGTTTTTGATTTTGAAGACTTGCAGAATTCACAGTCCTGAAGTTGGCATCTTTGGATGTGTTTATAGCAGTGAGTCTTTGCTGAATAAATTCACAGGCATCCAAATCCTTTTCTAAAACATGGACTGTTATATCTGCCTCTTTTTTGTTTCCTTTAAAGTGCTCCTCTTTGTAGACTGTTGTTTTTATCAATTCCTCCATCTCTAATGTCAAAATCTAAAGAGCAAAGAGACAAAAACAATTAGATTAAACATCAATAACGTAAAGTGAAAATCCATGATTATCTCAAGAAAACATCATATTCATATGTAACAGAATAAATCAATGATGACTTGAGGTGATACATGTTGATACATGATACATCACAGTTTTGCTAAAATTACAATGTGTATGTTTAATTTTGCTTGGTGTCAATCCATGAAATTAAAGGATATTTTCTACAAATTTGCCATATTCTTTGGTCTACATTCACACTTGAGTGTTTAATGCAAGAATACCCTTCTCAAATGTTTAGGTACATGTATAAGAGATTTTATTTTGCTAAAATGAAAATAAATAAAGTTATAAGCAAAACCAGCAGCATAACATTTTCGGTTTTTTCCCCCCCACAATTATACACATTTATGGATCGTGACAAAAAACTGCAGCATTTTTTGTGGAGAACTTTTAACATAAAGTCCAAAAATGCATTTAAAAAGTAGTGCCCAGACGTGGGAACGAAAATCACTTTCTAGCCACTTTTTCCTAGTTCACCTTATGGCCTACTACTGCATAAGACACGTAACATGCAATTTAAAGTGACACAACCATTTACCGTCATTTACATACGCGAAACATGTAGTTAAATAAAGTAGAGATAAACTTTATAAAATATTACTCCAGTAAACATTACGCACTTTCCGAGTCCCGACCAGGTTCATTCACCGCATACAATGACATAATAATTGACGTGACCACACAAATAAGTGGTAAAAAAATAAAACAATGTCTTGGTAGTATCTACTTGGTGGCACAAACACAGTGGTGGATTTAGACATGGGTGACATGGGCAGAAAGAATCTTTGAGAACAGTCAGTTAACATGCTGGTGTATGTAATGCGGAAAATCTCTTTTTCAACTGTTTTAACAACCAAAAGAGTAAGACTTTTCTTCCTATTGTTCAGCCTAAGCCATGTACGAGGTGGTATTTAAAAGTTTCAAGACTTGCTCTGTTAACAACAAAGTACTTTATTTGTCACAGCTCTCTCAACATTCCTGCCACTTCTGGAATGTGTCTTTTTTTTTAAGTGTGTCAAGCACCTTCTGTTATTCATGTTGGATCTCAGCAATTGTGTAAATATTACGATCTTTAAGCTTCATCTTCATCTTCGGGAAAGGGCGAAGTCTACAGGAGCCAATTCTGAAGAGTACAGTGGGTGCAGAAGTAAGATCACGTTTGTGTGCTGAAGTCTACAAGCTTTCGTGTGCACCTGGACAGTAGCGTCGTGTTTCCTGTAGATGGCACTAAAAACACAAAAGTTCGGTCAAATGTTTCCCTGATCCTCACACCAAACGTTCAATTTGACGAAAACGTATACAGTTTCCTGTAGGTGGCAGTGTAAACTCAGTAATCATTTGTTTTTAAACCCACCTGCCTTGATTCTACCCCTTTAAAAGAGTCACTATAATGGTGACTGTTACACTTATGACACATTATTATTAATTGAGTTTTTAATTTGTGTGTTCGTTTGCTTATTGAACTTAAAGACAGTCAAACATATGCTATAAATTTATTTTAGAAAAATCTAAAATTGATTCATTAATAAGAATTCTAAATGATATGAGAGCTGCTGACCATATACTTATTTACAGTCTCTCCCTGAAAGAATATGAACAGAAATTTGTAAACAGTTGTAAACAAATCCACTGCTGCTTTAATCATTCACACAGTGAGAAAAGTAGTACATGCTCTGTTCTTACCGCATTTCTGTATATCTCTGGGGATTTTAGCATGAATGATGATGCAGTTTATTGCATGTTCTCACTCCATGTTCTCTCCATCAATGGTGACAGGTTATAGTTTGGGTCTGGATTAACTATGGGCCAACATGGACCATTCCTAAAACAAAATCACTGTAGAAATTATCCAATGGAAAACTCCTAATTAATGCTTAACACTTATGTAAGGTGAGTTTAATTTGGTCAGGCAATGTAGAAATCCTGACCATGCAGCAATTAAATTTGAAATAGCTTTTCTGTAGTGTCAGTGTCTGGTGTAAAAGGCACTTTGCTCAGCATCAGAGTGCATTAAACACAGTGTTGTGTGTAAATGAGCTGAAGAGGAGCTCTGTTTGAGCAGTGTGTACAGATGAAGAAAGAGCTGAACAGACTAAAGTATTAAAGCATTCCTGCATCTCTTCCTTTAAGAAAAGCTGAATCATTACCATTATCTCACTGAAACTAAATGACATTGTGGGAAAACTAAGTTAAAATCAACGATCAGTACAGCGAGCTAGAAAGAGAAGTGGTTTTCAAATGAAAGAGAAAGCAGAAGAATGAAAAGCTGAACTGAGACAGAGGGAATTGATTTTGATGATATGACCAAAAAGTTTTATTGGTCATATGTACAGATGTCAGTGACAGTTTGTACAATGAAATTCTTAAGTGAGGTTCCAAGCAAACTACAGCAATATTAAATATTAAAATAAATTAAGATAAGATATACCTTTATTCGTCCCACAATGGTGTACATATGACATATTAGATAACATTTAGAATATATATTAGGTGTGCCAATAATTAGCAAAAATATGTAGTGTGCAAAGTACCAAGTGCAATGGTATTAAGAGTTCTAAAATTAAGAATTGTGCAGTCCCAGTGTGTTAAATAGATTTGCAAATATGTATGAAATGTAAAACAGCATCAGTTGGCAGTTGTGGTTTGCAGTGAGACTGTGGCTTTGTTGATGATTTTGATAGACTGAGGGAAAAAACTATTCGTCAGTCTGTTGGTTCTGGGATGAAAACTCCTGATGGCAGTTTGTTAAACAGGCTGTATGCTGGGTGACTTTTGAGCCTTCCTCAGACAATGTGTGGTAGATGACCTGCAAGGCTGGGAGTTTATTTCCAATAATGTGTTCCTCTGCTCTTACGACTCTCTGTAGGGTCTTGCGATCTAGTGCTGTGTAACTTCATTACTGTTAAGTAAATCTTTCTGGTATCAGTACTTTACATCACTATTTATTTTTCGAAAAACCTTTTACACAAATATCTGTACTTTCTACTGCTTACATTTTTAAAACAGGCTTGTTACTTTAGTTTAATCTATTTGGTGAAATGTCAATATTTTTTTCTTCTCATTGCACTTCTTCTCAATCTACCACTGGTGTATCATTTTCTGGCTCTCACACACCACAGACGTAGACTAGTTTACTAAGCCAACAATGTGCAAGGCAGAAGGCAACTAGAAGTTTGGGGTTAACGTGGATGAGACAGAGGGAGTCAGTGATGTAAACATGACTGAGAACAGAGACATTCCTGATCACCTGATCATCATCATCATTTCTCTGCTTGTGTTCTATATGGTGGATGTTCAGCCTGAATACATTCATTACATAACAAAATTTGAATTTGTTTTATATTAATATATAAATTAAGGCTGTCAAAATTAACATTAATAACGCATTAACATAAATTCATTTTAATGGCACTAATTGTATTAATGCACAATTAATACCTCACAGACATAATAATACAAGAATTGAACTATTCGAATACAAATTCTCTCTGATTATGTAATCCTTATCAAAGTTAGAAGAGGTACAGTTTCTCCGGTATCACCTCAATTTAAAAGAAAATAGATTTAAAGATAAAATTTAGATTTAGAACAGACAAAAATGTGTGAAATTTTATTTATGATTAATCATGAGTTAACTCATTACAATTATGCATTTTATCACGATTAAACATATTAATTCGCGATTAAACAATTTATTTAGTTTACAGCCCTAATATTAATATGATGTTAGGTCCAGTTACTAGCGTGACACTAAAACAGTTAGTATAATGGCTAGTTTTTACGTAAGTACATGTCAGAGCCCAAACTTCTTTACTTTAACTTGAGTAAAAAAGTATTGTCAGTACTTCAGCCTTTACCAGACTATTTTAAAACATGATTATCTGTACTTCTACTCAAGTGAATGATGTGTGTACTTTTGCCACCTCTGCTGCACCATTGTGATAGTGCTCTCACCTCATCTTTGTAGGCCGTCGCATCATCATCAGTTATGAGGCCCAAGATGGAGGTGTTGTCCACAAACTTAAAAATGACATTGTAACTGTGCTGGGCAACACAGTCGTGTGTGAACAGGGAGTACAGGAGGGGACTTAGGACACAACCCTGTGCAGCGCTAGTGCTCTGACTCTGAGCGGAGGAATATTTATTCCCAATTCTGACCACTTGGGGTCTGTTCGTCAGAAAGTCCAAAATCCAGTAACACAAGTGAAAGTTCAGTCCTAATTCTTTCAGCTTTGAAACGAGAGCCTTGTGTATCGCTAAAGAAGGCGTCCTCTGTTGATCTGTTTTTCCTGTATGCGAATTGGAGAGGGTCCATGGTGGCTAACAAGGAGGAACAGATGTGGTTTTTGATAAGCTTCTCAAAGCACTTCATGATGGTGGAGGTTAGGGTGGTGTCATGCAGGCATCTGACCGTAGACCTCTTAGGGACAGGATAATGGTGGTCTTCTTGAAGCAGGTGGGGATCACAGACAGCTTGAGGGAGAGATTGAAGATGTCTGTAAAAGACCATGAACACTATCAGGACCTGGTGCTTTTCTTGGGTTGACTTCCCTGAATGATCTAAGCACATCATGCAAGGAGACGGAGATCAGAATACTCTTATTGAGTCAGCATGCTCATTGAGAAATAAACCCTTTTAAATGAGTATATATTTTAATAATAGAGGCTACATGAGATCAATTTTAAACAGACAGAAGCAAAAATAATCATAAACTGTCTTTCGGGGAGGTTTTTGTTTGTGACTCTCCTGATTCCCTACAGCATTATGGAATCACAATCAGGTATAAAAACAATTTACATTTAAAGTCGCAACATTCAGACTATTAAAGGACCAAAAACTCATACTCAGATATTCATCCAAACACTTTACATAAAACAATTATTTCAAATAAATTTGTAACAAATCTAACACGCAACAATCTGCTGTGTACATAAACATACAGGCAAACTTTTATAATATATATATATATATATATATATATATATATATATATATATATATATATATATATAATTTATTTAGCTTTATAACGTCACTAAACTTAAAGATTTTAAATGTAAAAGCATAATTAACCAATTACAAAATTGACAATTCAAATCCCTGATCAAACCCACTCACATCAGTTCACATTAAGGTATTTGTCAAATAAAATCTATTCTAATCTATTAAATTCTTTATGGTTTGCATGTTAAACTTTAAGTTAACCAGATCAAGTGAATCAAATTGAACCATGTTCATTTCACATCCACAGTCCATCATGCAAAAAATAATCATGTTTAAATCTTGACCGCTATGATCACTTTAATAGTTAAGCATGCAGAAAGCCACCAATCAGGGTCGAGTGCACACTGTGATTTGAACTTGTTTTGATTGGCACTTGGTGATATCTACTTACCAACATACCTGTACAGTTCAGCATCAGTTCAACAGCAAGCAGAACATTTTGAGAGTATGATGGAAGAAACTCCTGACTCTAATTTGCCACAAATCCCATGGCCTAATTTGCATGATTTTAATTTATTTTATTTTAAGTAGTTGAAAAGAAGGTTTTAGGCTTATGATACATTTTAATATATATGAACCAGTGTTTCACTAATTAATATCATTCTATTAATTAAAAGTAACATTAGAGCCTTTTCACATAAACTGAGTTGATTAAGCAAAGAGTCTTGTGACAAAAATGATAATAGTATTAAATAAATTATAGTACTTTGGATACTTTAGTAAATTCTATTGCAAATACTTCTGTTCTTTTACTCAAGCGAAAGTGTAAAGGAGCACTTTTACTGGAGTAATATGTTACCTACTGTATCTCTACTTTAACTCAAACTACATGGTTTCCATACTTCATCCACCACCAGGGACAGACTGGCCATCTGGCAGACAGGGATCTTTCCCGTACTTTTTGGGCCGATACGTCTCATACTGTTTTTGTCTGATTGGCCTATAAAACTCTTATCAACCTTTTTCTGATTATTTAGTTAATGGTGCTGGGGTTTTGAGGCGATGTAATGTATTTGACCAAAAAGTTGGCAGACCGGCCCATTAAACATTTATTTGGCAGGCCATTGGTGTAAGTGCCCTTGATTTTTCATTTGTTATAACCGTTGTTAATGTGCAAGGTGTGTGTGTAGGCGGAACCTGTGTTTGGGATCAGATTGACCGGAGGAATTTTTCGATGATTCACAGCATGTGCCTTTTTTTTGGTTAGCTGTTGTGCATTTGAGAAATAGCGTGGATTACATTTTTGTAAGTTTTCATTTTTGAACACTGGTACTGGATTGTCGGAGTTTAGCAAAGTTCGGTAATGTTTTGCACCCTTGGTAAAGCGGAGCGAGGTATGTTTTTGTTTTAATGTGAATCTGGCGTTGATAGCTTAGAGCTTATCACTGTTAAGTTTATGATTTTTAATGAGTGAATGTCCTTTGTTTACATTTGAATATTTGTGTATTTTTCTTTCTTTAATTTAAGTTTCACGGTGATGATTGGTGTTGAACGGTGATCGATGGATGCTTCATGTTAAAGAGTACGAACTGAAGACGTGTTCCAATAAACGATCTACACCCGTATAGAGACTCTCTGTTTATTTATCGATGCCAAGGGTTGCTATAGTGAAACTCGACGCTACGCGTGGCTAAAGTAAAGGTCGTCGCTACACGTCGTGCCAGTGCCATTCAGTAAGCAGTATACAACCTGTTGTCCACCACGCTATCGTTTTGGTCACTCGGCTGCAGAGACTTCGGAGAACACATGTTAATGCTGATGCGAGCTGCAACGTTGTGTATACAAAGAGTTACCGTAAGTCAAGGTCATTGTCATCTCATGCGGCCTTAAAAAACCCATTTTAACAAATTGTCTGATTTTACATTGTTTCTGTGTTGATTTCTGACATTTTCTGTTGTTTCTACTTGCTTACTTCTGTGTTTTCCTGATGTGTAAATGTCTGATGTGAGTGGTAATATATAGTTTTAAGGATACGTTAAGGTCACCACTTCTCAAATTAGAGTTCCGACATACACTTTGTCTCATAGTATAAGCAAAGTACAGAGCAACAAGATGTCGTGTGTTGACCAATCAGACAGTTCTTCCGAAGGAAAACAACTCAGATCCAGTTCTCGTGAACGAAATCTAACTGAGAAGGGCCAAGAGATGCATGAACAGCAAGCAGCCAAAAATGAAAAGGCATTCCACAAGGCCTATGATCTTTGGAAGCAGACAGCAAAGGAGATTAGAACAAGATTGAAAACTTTCTGCTCAGCTGAAGAACTTGAAGGAAGCCAAAGGGACATGGGATCTAAACAAGCCACAGTGAAACAACATTACGAAGCCATTCAACGCAACCATAGTACTACATCTAACATTGTTAAGAAAATGGATGCATGTGTCACTTTGACTGCAGATGTCTGTGATCTTGTCAGTAAAAGACTAGAGAACATAGAAGAAGTTTTCAATGATCAACTTGAAAAGGAGAGAGTGAGAATGGTACTTAATAAGGATGAGTACAAGTCTGTCTTTGGGAAAACAGATACTGAAACGGTAATCTCAGAGTTAAGGTCAGACCACTCAAATGCCACCTCCTGGTCTTCCAACAAACATGCAGATGCTGAAGCAGACCTGGCTGCCAAACAAGAACAAGCAAAGGTTATGCAGTTACTACATGCACAACAAGCAAGAGTTGATCAACTGGAGAGCGAATGGAAACTCAAAGAAACACAAATGCTGGCAGAGATCAAGAAAGGTGAAGCCGAAACAAAATCAAAACTTGAGCAGGAAAAAACTAAGTTACAGCAGCTACAAGCAGATGTTGAAGTAAAGGTAGCAGCAGCTCGTGTAAGAGCATACAATAATTTTGGTGCCATTAAAGGGGGAGAAACAGATCTTAAGTTCCTGTCTGATTACCAAACCAATGAACCTCCATCCTCGTTGGACCCACAAGCTATACCATTCCTGCCACGTCCTGCATCACCATCTATGTCAGCAACCCAGGAAGAGGTCAATCTGGCCAAGGCAATTGCAAGCTCATTCACTCTGAGCCGACTACCAGTCCCAGAGCCAACAAAATTCTCTGGCGATCCTTTAGAGTTTATGGATTGGAAGACATCCTTTAATGCCCTCATTGGCCATAAGGTGCTCCCTGCTAATGAAAAATTGCTCTATCTTAAGAGTTATCTTGCAGGTGAAGCACGCAAAGCAGTAGAGGGATTCTTCTACCAAAACTCGGAAGAAGCATACAGGAGTGCTTGGACAGTTCTTGAAGATCGGTATGGAAGTTCATTCATAGTACAAAGAGCCTTTCGAGACAAACTTGGGAAGTGGCCAAAGATAGCAGCAAATGACCCGATTGCACTGAGAGAGTTCACTGATTTCCTTCAGGGATGTGCTGCAGCTATACCTTATGTTAAAGGATTGGCGATTTTGAATGACTGTGAAGAAAATCACAAGCTCCTTAAGAAACTGCCTGAATGGGTGGTGCGCAGGTGGAGTCGTATAGTTGTAGATAAATTAGATCATTTCGGTGAATATCCAAGTTTTGCAGACTTCACAAAGTTCATGGAAAAGGAAGCTCGTGTAGTATGTAATTCAGTAGCCTCTACTTTCCTAATTAACACCAAACCCACAGATGAGAGGGTGCCAAAGAGAGCCAAAGCACTTAACACAAGCACTCACGTAAGAAATCCTATACCAGCGTCACCTGAAAAGCTAAAGCCACCTTGCTTAAGTTGCAAGGATGAAACACATGGTGTTGCAAGATGTCCAACCTTTGCAGCAAAGACTGCAGATGAGAAAAAGGCCTTCATTTATGAGCATCATCTTTGTTTTGGATGCTTAAGAAAGGGACACATAACCAAAGAGTGTAAAAGGTGCCACACCTGCAGCACATGTGGTAAACGTCATCCAACCTGTCTACACATAGAGAGAAACGTAAAACCTGAGCAAACTGCAAGTAAAATCCCACAACTTCAGGACATGGTGCAAGTGAAGAAACCCACAAGGTTATAACCCGCGTATTGACACAGAACGTTTCTGCTACCTCTAGCATTGTCCCTGTTTTTGTGTCATCAACATCAGAACCTCAGAAAGAAATTCTCACATATGCTCTTCTCGACACCCAAAGTGATTCCACCTTCATCTTGGAGGACTTAGCCTCAGAACTAAATGTGAACATGCAGTCAGTACAACTCAAGCTCAGTACTATGACAGCTGTCAACTCAGTCATAGCAAGTAAAACTGTTAGTGGTTTACAAGTTCGGGGACTGAACACCAATGCACATGTCAAACTGCAGCAAGCTTATACATGAGATTTTATTCCAGTAGATAGGTCTCATATCCCCACCAATAGCACAGCACTTCAGTGGTCTCATTTGAGACACCTGCAAAATAAGTTACCCTCATTGCAAGATTGCGACGTAGGATTGTTAATTGGCTATGACTGTCCATCAGCACTAGCTCCCCTAGAGGTCATCATAGGTCATGAAACCGAGCCTTTTGCTCAAAGAACTGCACTAGGCTGGAGCATTATAGGAACAGTTAACCCTCTCTTAGATAGACAGGGAAGACAGAGTTTTGTTCATCGAATTGCTGTGAAAGAGATACCTGTGCCAGCTGCTGCTGATGTGCTGAAGATCTTTAGTCAGAGTCAGATTTTAATGAGAGGAGTTATGAGGAAAAGTATGCATCCCAAGACGACATCTGTTTCATACAACTCCTAAGCGACAAAATAAGACAGAAGGAGAATGGACATTATGAGATGCCACTTCCTTTTAAAGGCAGTAGTCCACCTTCACTTCCGAACAATAAAAGGCTAGCCACTGTTCGGCTGCAACACCTGAAGAAAAGGTTAAAGGCTAACAGACAGTATTATGACCATTACATGACCTTCATGGATGAAATAATCAAAAGGGGTGATGCAGAGCTAGCACCTCCAGCATCCGAAGGCGACACTGTTTGGTACATCCCACATCATGGAGTGTACCACCCAAGGAAGCCAGATAAGCTAAGAGTAGTCTTTGACTGCTCAGCTAAATTCTGTGGAATCTCTCTAAACGACACCCTACTGACGGGTCCAGACCTTATCAACTCACTTGTGGGAGTCCTGTGTCGCTTTAGAAGGCAAGCAGTAGCTGTGACATGTGACATCGAAAGGATGTTCCACCAGTTCTACGCCTCCTGAAGGTCGCAATTACTTGAGATTTCTCTGGTGGAAAGACGGACAGTTGGAAACTGAACCTCAGGAGTATAGGATGACAGTCCACCTTTTTGGCGCTGCATCTTCCCCAGGGTGTGCCAACTTTGGCCTTAAGTATTTAGCGCGACAACACAAGGCTAACTACCCTTTAGCCTCAGGGTTTGTAGAGAAAAACTTTTACGTGGATGATGGATTAACTAGTGTTTCAACAGTGCAGGAAGCTAAGGACCTGATCCTCCAGACACAACAATTGTGCGAAGTGGCAGGCCTACATCTGCACAAGTTCAATTCAAATCAAATTGACGTCCTCTCTTGTGTAGCTCCCTCAGAAAGGGCAGTGTCCACCGATTCCTTTAATATCCATCTAGATGTGATACCAGACAGACATGTGCTTGGCATCCAATGGTTAATAGAAAGTGACTCCTTCACTTTCAATCTAGATACAAAGGACCACCCTTCAACTCGCCGTGGCCTCCTATCGGTTATTGCCTCTCTGTTCGATCCACTTGGTTTCGTGGCTCCTTTCACTTTAATGGGAAAACGTATCCTACAGGAGCTGTGTCACCGAGGCATTGAATGGGATGATCCAATTCCTGAGTGCATGCGCTCACGGTGGGAGCAGTGGAAAAATGGACTCCAAGGATTAAAGGAAATTGATATACCAAGGTGTTATCATCCTCATGACTTTGGCAACATTGTTAGAGTGGAATTGCACCACTTTTCAGATGCAAGTAACATAGGATATGGTTCATGTTCCTATTTAAGGTATAAAAATGACAAGGACAAGATTCATTGTTGTCTTGTTATGGCTAAGGCAAGGGTTGCACCTTCAAAAATCATAAGCATCCCGAGATTAGAACTGTCAGCCGCAGTTACCTCAGCCAAGATGAGTGTTATGTTAAAGGCAGAGCTAGAGATTAAAATTGATGAAGAATTCTTTTGGACTGACTCTCAGGTCGTGCTGGCTTACATCAACAACGAAGCACGGCGATTCAATGTGTTTGTGGCAAACCGTGTTCAGCTAATAAGAGAGTGTACAGACCCAAATCAATGGCATTACGTCGACACGGCACAAAACCCAGCTGACCATGCCTCGAGAGGTCTTGAGGCAGGAGAGATCTCTTCAGTTAGTTGGTTATCAGGGCCCAAGTTTCTATGGGAACAAGAGGTGCTCACACCACCTAAGCCCTCTACCGAGTTGCTTGTTGGAGATCCAGAGGTTAAGTCAATTCGAGTATTTCTAAGTCAGGTCAGTGCGGTGGAAGATATTGTAAGCCGATTGAGTCGTTTCTCCAAGTGGACAACAGTTGTTAAAGTTGTTGCAAGAATTAAGAGACTAGGGTCCAAACTAAAACAGCACAGTGAATTTGTCACTGTTGAGGAACGCAAGAGAGCTGCTAAGGTGATAATTAATCTCATCCAGCAACAGGCCTTCCCTAAAGAACTAAATATTCTTAAAGGTGACCTTAAGGAGGCAACTCTTCCAAGGTCAAGCCCTCTTTTCCGCCTTGATCCCATTCTGAATGAAGGACTGCTTCGTGTTGGGGGAAGACTGAAAGGGTCAACTCTCAGTCAAGAATTAAAACATCCCATTATTCTGCCCAAAGATAGCCATATTACTAAGTTGATTCTATCTCACTACCATAACCAAATCCATCATCAGGGACGAACTCAAACCCTAATGGAGCTCAGAGCTAACGGATTTTGGACCATCGGTGGAAGCAAATCAGTTGCCAAGCTGATCCACAAATGTGTGTGGTGTCGGAAATTAAGAAGACCGGCCGAAGAGCAAAGAATGTCTGAACTTCCTGTAGAACGCTGTGAAGCCTCAGCCCCATTCACATTTTGTGGAATGGATTGCTTTGGCCCCTTTGTGGTTAAGAAGGGTCGCAAGGAGCACAAGAGATATGGACTTATCTTCACATGCTTGTATTCTCGAGCAGTCCATATTGAAATGCTTGAGGATATGTCCACAGATGCTCTCATAAACGCTCTAAGGTGCTTTGTTAGCCTTAGAGGAGCTGTTAGCCAACTTCGCTGTGATCAGGGTTCAAATTTTGTGGGAGCTAAGAATGAGCTCAAGGAAGCCCTTAAACAATGTGACACAAAGGTATTGGAGACTTTTCTGGCAGATAAGCAGTGTGAGTTTGTTTTCAACGCTCCTTCTGCAAGTCATGCAGGTGGCATTTGGGAGCGTCAGATTCGGTCCATTCGAAGTGTGTTGAATGTTACAATTGCACAATGTCAAGGAAGACTAGATGAGGCCTCTCTCAGAACACTATTTTACGAAGCAATGGCTATAATAAACAGCCGTCCATTGCATGTCGATGTAATCAATGACCCCATGTCACTAGAGCCATTGACTCCAAATCATCTTATCCTGATGAAACCCAAGACTGCCTTACCCCCTCCTGGAAAGTTTGTTAAGGAGGACATGTATGCTGCAAAAAGGTGGCGCAGAGTACAATACTTGGTTGAACAATTCTGGAGCCGTTGGAAGAAAGAGTACCTGCTGAATGTTTCCTTAAGACAAAAATGGCACACACCTCGGCGCAACTTGAAAGTGGATGACATAGTCATCATCAAAGAAGACTTACTTCCTAGAAACGAGTGGCGTCTTGGAAGAGTGGTTGAGACCACGGAAGGAATTGATGGTTTAGTCCGGCGAGTGAAAGTACAAGTTGCAGAGCGCAAGATGCCAGGGAAAAATTACCATCATTCCAAGCCCTCAGTCATTGAACGACCTATCCAAAGATTGGTTCTTTTAATAGAAAGTAAATAATTGGTTGTCAACTTAAAGTACACTTGCATCAGACATGTTAGTTTAATCGTTTCACAAGGGTGATATCTGCCTCATATATATGAAACCTACTTTACATGTAGCCACTTTGTATAAAGAAGAAATCATGCATGATTATCTGTTTGTTGTTTATCATAACATGATTTGGTGGGAGTGTAAGTGCCCTTGATTTTTCATTTGTTATAACCGTTGTTAATGTGCAAGGTGTGTGTGTAGGCGGAACCTGTGTTCGGGATCAGATTGACCAGAGGAATTTTTCGATGATTCACAGCATGTGCCTTTTTTTTGGTTAGCTGTTAGTTTTTGTCTCTGCATGCATTTTGAGAAATAGCGTGGATTACATTTTTGTAAGTTTTCATTTTTGAACACTGGTACTGGATTGTCGGAGTTTAGCAAAGTTCGGTAATGTTTTGCACCCTTGGTAAAGCGGAGCGAGGTATGTTTTTGTTTTAATGTGAATCTGGCGTTGATAGCTTAGAGCTTATCACTGTTAAGTTTATGATTTTTAATGAGTGAATGTCCTTTGTTTACATTTGAATATTTGTGTATTTTTCTTTCTTTAATTTAAGTTTCACGGTGATGATTGGTGTTGAACGGTGATCGATGGATGCTTCATGTTAAAGAGTACGAACTGAAGACGTGTTCCAATAAACGTATAGAGACTCTCTGTTTATTTATCGATGCCAAGGGCTGCTACAATTGGTTCTTTTCTTAATTGACATTTTGGGCTCTGTGCAAGCGTGAAGCGTTAATGTGTTAATGTGTATCTGTCAAAATAGTCCGAGAGAGATGGAGAAGACGTGCAAGGGAGGCGCAGAGAAATTGTGCAAAAAAACGACACAGACCCTTTAGAGAGACGCTGCACAATGTGTCAAAATAACAGACGTTTTCAGCCACAGCAGGACATTTATTAGCTGCTGTGGCTGTCAGTGTGGATTATAGTTCAATTATATTAATACATTACACTTTTTAATTTAAATTTTTAATGTGTCAACTCTCACTTCCTTCCTACCGATTTTATGGCTTTAGTGCTTTTATTGAACAGGAGTTGGTATACATATTTAAAGGCATGCATAAATGCGTAGTATTTGTGATTGTATGCAGTAGGCTGTTCAGGGCCAAAATGCCAGGGAGAGTATTTCTTGTCTCAGTCCAGCCCCGACTTCTCTACTGTGGATTCTAGCACATTATTCCTCTTATACCACAACAAACTTACATATATTATTTAACTCTTCAGAGTTATATTCAATATTACAGAATATAAACAAGCCTCATGTTTTCAGGTCAGATAAGTGTAGGCTTTTTTGTCTTTATCTCTTAAAATAGAGTTAAAACCAAAAAAATCACCATATCAAAGATTATATACATTGCTTTATTAAATAACAACTCACTTTTAAGCATATATTATGTGAACAGTCTGAAACACAAGTACTTGTGAATGACCTGTTACAGAAACAATAACATACTAGAATCTACTTTTCTTTCGGCTTCCCCCGTTAGGAGGTCGCCACAGCGGATCATCCATATGTTTGATTTGGCACATGTTTTTACGCTGGATGCCCTTCCTAACGCAACCCTCCCCATTTATCCGGGCTTGGGACCGGCACTAGGAGTGGCTGGGGTTGGTTCCCTGACCGGGGATCGAATCCGGGCCGCAGCGGTGAGAGCACCGCATCCTAACCACTAGACCACCAGGGGACCTAATAACATACTAGAACAGGGGTCACCAACCTTTTTGACACTGAGAGCTACTTCTTGGGTACCGATTAATGTGAAGGGCTACCAGTTTGATACACAATTCTGAAATAACAAATTTGCTCAATTTACCTTTAATTATGTTATTATTAATAATTAATGATATTTATCTAGATCAGGGTCAAACTCAATTGCACAGGGGGCCAAAGCTCAAAGCACACTTTAGGTCGTGGGCTGAACAGGATAAACATTTATTAAACACACTAAAACAATGTTTTTTGAACATAAATATGAACAAAAACAGACAGGAATATTATTCCAAAATAAATAAACTTAAACTTTAAATAAATAGCTCTCCATAAAAATATCTCCTGTCAAAATTATACAAGTTAGAAATATGAACATGCTGCAAAAAAACCCTGAACAAATCAATAAAAATTGTGCTTTTAAGTAAACGTTAAAATAACAACAAATCAAAACAATCAGATTTCTTTGCTCTTATGTCATTTTATAAAAAAATAATCTTAAACTTTAAATAACTTAAAATATTTTGCTCTCCATAAAAATATCTCCTGTCAAACACAAGACGTCTCACAGCTTCATCATGCAGCTCTTCAGAAACTCTCCCTCAGTAAATAACCGGCTGATGTGACTCTGATTTCTCCTCTGCTTTCACACCAGCTTCACTTTGTGATTTTGCTCTGGTGAAAAACATCTGCTGAAATGTCAGATTCTTCTTTAACTCTTCTACTTTCTGTATCTTCTGCTCTGCATTCAGGTTTTTCTGCTTCTCCTGATGTTTTGTCTCGTAGTGGCGTCTTAGATTCAATTCCTTAATTACAGCCACATTCGCTCCATAAATAAGACACACGTGTTTACCAGCAGTGTCAGTAAACATCTACTCAGAATCCCATCGGTTTTGGTTTTCAGAATTCACTTTTCTCTTCGCCACTGTGAGGCGCTGTTTCACAATAACTTTAAAATAGAGTTAAATACATCAACAAAAGCTCGACTTGATTGACGCTGGAATGTTCCCAGGTAGTCTAGCGTTCGGTAAGGCAGCTGAAGCGCTGCATTATGGGATCTGTAGTTTGTGTTATCAGCGTTTCATATCGCCGCGACATTAATAACAATAATAATAGATCTATATAAAATCATCTCACGGGCCGGATATAATTGTACGTCGGGCCGGATTTGACACTGAGTTTGACACCCCTGATCTATGTGAAGACACTGATCATGTTAATGATTTCTCACAATAATTATCAACAATGATTTAACAAGGTAGGAAACAGCTACAGTTGTGTTCAAAATTATTCAACCCCCACTGAAATTGATTGTTTTGGTCGGTTTGACATTGATTATGATCATTCAGTCATCCTGCTTACAATTAAATCAAAGAGGCACGTGTAGGTCAGACAAATATAACATAACATTTATAATGAAATAACCACAAATGTCTTTTCTGAGCTCACATCATTATCAGTTTTATTCAACCCCCAAGTGACATTCAATCCAGAACTTAGTACAACATCCTTTTACAGTTATAACAGCTTTTAAACGTGAAGCATAGCTTGACACAAGTGTCTTGCAGCGATCTACGGGTATCTTCGCCCATTCATCATGGGCAAAAGCCTCCAGTTCAGTCACATTCTTAGGCTTGCGCACTGCAACTGCTTTCTTTAAGTCCCACCAGAGGTTCTCAATCGGATTAAAGTCTGGTGACTGCGATGGTTACTTCAAAATGTTCCAGCCTTTAATCTGCAACCATGCTCTAGTGGATTTGGAGGTATGCTTGGGATCATTGTCCTGTTGAAAGGTCCAACGTCTTCCAAGCCTCAGGTTTGTGACGGACTGCATTACATTGTCATCCAATATCTCCTGGTACTGAAGAGAATTCATGGTACCTTGCACACGCTGAAGCTTCCCAGTACCTGCAGAAGCAAAACAGCCCCAAAGCATGATTGACCCCCCGCCATGCTTCACAGTAGGCAAGGTGTTCTTTTCTTCATAGGCCTTGTTCTTCCTCCTCCAAACATAGCATTGATCCATGGGCCCAAACAGTTCTAATTTTGTTTCATCAGTCCACAGAACACTATCCCAAAACTTCTGTGGTTTGTCCACATGACTTTTGGCATACTGCAGTCGACTCTTCTTATTCTTTGGGGACAGCAAGGGGGTGCGCCTGGGAGTTCTGGCATGGAGGCCTTCATTACGCAGGGTGCGCCGTATTGTCTGAGCAGAAACTTCAGTACCCACATCTGACAAATCTTTTCTCAGTTCCTCAGCAGTCACACGGGGACTTTTCTCCACTCTACGCTTCAGGTAGCGCACAGCAGTCGAAGTCAGCATCTTCTTTCTGCCACGACCAGGTAGCGTTTCAACAGTGCCCTTTGCCTTGAATTTGCGAATGATGCTTCCTATGGTGTCTCTTGGTATGTTTAACATCTTTGCAATCTTCTTATAGCCATTGCCCTTCCTGTGAAGAGTAATCACCTGTTCTCTTGTCTTCCTGGACCATTCTCTTGACCTCACCATGTTTGTAACCACACCAGTAAATGTCTAGAAGGAGCTGAGTATCACAGTCATTTTAAAGCTGCCTAATTGGTGCTTATTAGGCTTTATTGCTGCTCCCTGATATCCACAGGTGTTTTCAATACCTGATTGAAAACACTTCATTGAACCTCTGTTCTTCAGAGTGGTAGTCTTTAAGGGGTTGAATAATTATGTCAATGAAGAATTCACAAAAGAAACATTTACTACTGTATTACAAATCTAATTGATGTAATTTTAGTTGCATATGGTTCTTTAAGAAGTCCTTGTAGGATTTCATTCTGAATACAATTACAAATGTACACTAAATTCCCTAAAACCATTTACAGCATTGGGGGTTGAATAATTTTGAACACAACTGTATTTATAGAAAAGGCTCGCGGCGACCTATGTGGTCCTTGCGGGCACCACGTTGGTGACCCCTGTACTAGAATATACACATTAATAAACTATACATTTTATTGCATAAATATTAAGATCTGTGATAATCTGTCATTTAAGACCACCATGTCTTTTTACACCGAATAAGAATTATGTGTTTGCACTGGGTGACCTTTGCAAAATCTTTTCCTTTTCCTTCAGACAGGTTTGGGAGATAAAAATATAATAACTGAGAAAAGGCACATGTAAGCAAAAGGAGTCACTTCACACAGTAACTCAATTTTTAAACAGAGAACCAATCCTGGGATTTCTGCATTTTTTACAACTAAGAACTAAACAATCCTGCACAATTGGATCATTGTAATGTGTGTGTGCTTTACTTCTAAGGAAGCTTCAACAGAAAAAGGCGTGTCTAAAGAACAGGTTCCAACTGGTTTCACAAATGAAAGCAAAACAAACTGAAAGTATGGTCTTACTCACGGAAGCTTTATCTTTTGGTGTCTTTAGAAAAATATAAACCATTAAAATGAGTGAGTATTTGGACTTTTTTATAAAACTGATGTGTTAAATAGTTCTCCTAGTGTAACTTGTATAGTTTTATTCATCTTCTAAAATGGACACACTGATGCTTAACTTGTCTTTCAGGGCTGTTTTTGTATGTGATTTTCCTGATTCTTCTCAGCCTTTTGGGATCTCAATCAGGTATGAAATCTGTGTGTGTGAGTGTGTGAGTGTGTGTGCATGGTAGCTATTTAGATTCAAAGCTTGTTACCACTTATTTTACCACTAGGTTTTTCCCCATTAGAGTTTTTATTTTAGTGGAGTTATAAAAGCTGGTTTTAAAGAAAACTGAACTCTGAATTGTCGTAACTTATTCATAAACATAAAAAAAACTATTTTAGCAAGCAACAAATACAAAGGCTTCACATAAATTATTATTTTCATTATTTCACTATTATCATTTTTTCATTGTTTCATTTTATCAGCTGTGTGAGTGCCTGAATTATAAACAACAGTTGGGACACAAAAAGAAAGCAATGAATGTATGAAAATTCAAAGAAAAGATGAGCCTGTTGGTACCATTCTACAAAGCTGTGCCCAAATCAATCAATACACAATATGAGAAGAAATAATTAAATTAACATTGTAAGGATCCTGGAGAATTAGAACACAGGGCAACAATAAGTTTCATTTTTAAAACTTTTTGAAAATGTTTTAATTGGAACCTTCAAGGTAAGTGAGGTACATTTAATGACCAGAGTCTTTTTCTTCTTCGGCTTCTCTCATTCGAGGTCACCACAGCAGATCATCCGTCTCTATACCCCCCTGTCCTTTACATCTGCCTCTTTTCAACCAACTACCGATATAACCCATGTCCCTACTCTGTACATGTCCAAACCATATCATTCTCGCCTCCCTCCCCTTATCTCCAAAACGTCTTACATGCGCTGTCCCTCTTAAGGATTAATTTCTAATCTTGTCCATCTTTGTCACTCCCATAGAAAACCTCAACTACTTCAGTTCTGCTACCTCCAGCTCCACCTCCGGTCTTTTACTCAATGCCACTGTCTCTAAACCATACAACATCACAGGTCTTACCACCATCCTATAAACTTTCCCTTTCACTCTTGTAGATACCCTTCTATCACAAATCACTCCTGCCACTCTTATCCACCCACTCCACCCTGCCTGCACTCTTTTCTTCACTTCTCTAACACACTCTCCATTACTTTGCACTGTTGACCCCAGGTATCTGAACTCCTTCACTTTCTCGACCTCTTCTCCCTGCAACCGCACCACTCCACTGTCCTCCCTCTCATTCACACACTTGTACTCTGTCTTACTCCTACTGACTTTTATTCTTCTTCTATCCAGCACGTACCTTCACTTCTCCAGGCTATTCTCAACCTGCTCCCTACTCTCACCACAAATCACAATATCATCCGCAAACATCATAGTCCTGGGAGACTCATGTCTGACCTCGTCCTTCAACCTGTCCATCACCACTGCAAACAGAAAAGGGCTAAGATCCGATAATGATCCAGTCCAACCTCCACCTTGAACCAGTCTGACATTCCTACTGCACACTTCACTGCAGTCACACTGTCCTCATACATGTCCTGCACCACCCTCACATACTTCTCTGACACACCTGACTTCCCCATACAATACCACCATCTACCCTGTGGTATGGTTAACCTAAATACACAAGCAAATAATGCGTCTGTGGTGCTTGTCCTCGGCAAGAAACCATACTGTTCCTCACAGATGGTCACCGCTTCTTTCAGCCTGGCTTTCACTACACTTTCCCATAACTTCATGGTGTGACTGATCAACTTTATTTTTTTCAGGCCTCACTCTTCTCCTCTTCTTCTCTACCTCCAAAACCATCCTACAGACCACCATCCGATGCTGTCTAGCTACACTGTCCCCTGCCAATACCTTACAGTCTCCAATATCCTTCAGGTTGCATCTCCTGCATAGAACATAGTTCACCTGTGTGCACCTTCCTCCACTCTTATACGTCACCCTATGATCCTCCTTCTTCTTAAAATAAGTGTTTACCACTGCCATTTCCATCATTTTAGCAAAATATACCACCATCTGCCCTTCCACATTCCTCTCCTTAAAGCCATACCTACCCATCACCTCCTCATCACCTCTGTTCCCTTCACCTACATGCCCTTTAAAGTCTGCCCCAATTACCAATCGTTCATTCCTAGGTACACCATCTACCACTTCATCTAATTCACTCCAGAATCTTTCCTTCTCCTCTATCTCACAACCCACTTGTGGAGCATAAGCACTGATGACATTTATCATCACCCCTTCAACTTCCAGCTTTACATTCATAACCCTATCAGAAACTCTCTTCACCTCCACTACACTTTTACTAAACTCTTTCATTAGAATCACCCCTACACCATTTCTCTTTCCATCCACACCATGATAGAACAGTTTAAACCCTCATCCAATGTTCCTGCTCTTACTCACTTTCCATTTGGTCTCCTGAACACAAAACATATCCTAGTAGTAGTAGGTGTTATAAATGCTAATTTAATCACATTTCACAACATAGACACAACACCAGGGTTGCAACTGCACATTTTCTGAGGTGGTATGCAAAGTCATGGTTCATCAATCTATAAATATAAGAATACAGTAAAAACATTACAAGTATTGGCACCCCTACAGTATACAGGGCCCCTACTGTACAGTATATGCTGCATACCTCATTTTTGAACCCCTGCACAACAAGGACCATGCATGATAATAAAATTTAAGTACAAGACACCAATAAACTTCTCAAGTGTTAGCAATAAACTAGTGTTTCTGGTTTGATCTTAAAGGGAATGACTATTATCATTTGACTGTGTTTATGTGACACAATCATGATGTGTAAAAATTAGAATTTTTTGTAAACTTAAATAAAAGATTTATTTAATTTAAATTATGTATTTAACCATAGTAAGTTTATTTTACAATTATAAACAAGTATTCATTTCATATGTTTATATGTTTATTGAGTGACATTCTTTATGCCGGTTTATAATCTATTTAACAAATAAAACATCATTTAGCCACCTGAACAGTGTGACTCTGATAAGTGTCTGTTTATTACATATATTCAGCTTTAATATTTGCTCTAAATGTAGTCCTGTATTCTAGTTCTCACATGGGCCTATTGGCAAAATGGCTTACAGATCCAGTTTTGAAAAAGTAATATGTATTAATAAAATACATTGTTATTGTCCTGATCAATGTATTTACTGCCAATTATTATTAGAAAAAGGAAACCAGAAATTCAAGTATGAAATGGTTTCATGTTCAAAATGGTGTGTAAAATAAAAAAAAATATATCTGTCTTGTAATATACAAAATATTGATATGTATTCTTTTACAACACAGAGCAATTACAGGTGGTTGGTCCAGCAGATCCACTTGTTGTTGTAGCTGGTGAAGATCTGATTCTGCCCTGTTTTACCAAATCCAACACCAGTGTTGTGGACATGAGAGTGGAGTGGTTCAGACTGAATGTAGAAGACTCATTAGTGCATCTCTATATGGATCATGAAGACAGAAATGAAAATCAGGCTTTGCTGTACAGGGAAAGAACATCACTGTTTAAAGAGGAGCTACAGAAAGGCAACGCTTCACTCAAACTCTCAGCTCTCAGAGTCTCTGATGAAGGAAAATATAAGTGTCTCATTGAGGACAAATCACAATCTGATGACATCACTGTGAATGTCATTGTTGAGGGTAAGAACCATTTCTGCATTAAAGGTTTATACAGTAAAGGTCATATATATATATATATATATATATATATATGATAAGTGTTCATGATTTGTTTATACATAGACTTTAAAGAAATTCAATAAACCTTAAATAAATGATCCTCTGCACAAGAGTCACTCAGAAATATACTCATCAAGCACCTGTGTACCTACACATTCACATAATTTTCTAATGAGACAATTAATCTATTGATAAATATCACATATAAGAAATATTCTCAGTATTAATGAAATAAATATTATGGACATAGAATGTGATGGGATAACTGTTATTCACTGGATGGCAAATGCTATAAAGGTAAAAGTAAATGAAAATTAATGGGGTACCATCCAAGATCATGTTCACTCTTCCTCAGTATGTGCTAGACATGGATTTAAAATTTTATTATTAATATTATTATTATTATTATTATTATTATTATTAATTTACAAACCCGATTCCAAAATTCAATAATATACAAATCTCATAAACTTATATAGATTATATTATATAATATAGATAACATATCAAATGTTGAGAGTGAGACATTTTCAAATGTCATGCCAAATATTGGCTTAAAATTTTATATCATGAGAGCTACACATTCGAAAAAAGTTGGGACAGGTAGCAATAAGAGGCCAGAATAGTTAAATGTACATATAAGGAACAGCTGGAGGACCAATTTGCAAAATATTAGGTCAACTAGCAATATGATTGGGTATAAAAAGAGCCTCTCGGTGTGGCAGTGTCTCTCAAAAGTCAAGATGGGCAGAGGAGCACCAATTCCCCCAATGCTGCAGCAAAAATAGTGGAGCAATATCAGAAAGGAGTTTCTCAGAGAAAAATTGTAAAGAGTTTAAAGTTATCATCATCTACAGTGCATAATATCATCCAAAGATTCAGAGAATCTGGAACAATCTCTGTGCATAAGGGTCAAGGCTGGAAAACTGTACTGGATGCCGGTGATCTTCAGGCCCCTAGACAGCACTACATCACATACAGGAACGCTACTGTAATGGAAATCACAAAATGGGCTCAGGAATACTTCCAGAAAACATTGTCATTGAACACAATCCACTGTGACATTAGTTCAAAAAAGAAGCCATCTTCTAAACATAGCACAGGCGTTTTCTCTGAGCCAAGGCTCATTTAAAATGGACTGTGGCAAAGTGGAAAACTGTTCTGTGGTCAGACGATTTAAAATGTGAAGTTCTTTTTGGAAAGCTGGGACGCCATGTCATCCGGACTAAAGAGGACAAAGACAACCCAAGTTGGCTCAGTTCAGAAGCCTGCATCTCTGATGGTATGGGGTTGCATGAGTGCATGTGGCATGGGCAGCGTACACATATGGAAAGGCACCATCAATGCTGAAAGGTTTATCCAAGTTCTAGAACAACATATGCTCCCATCCAGATGTCGTCTCTTTCGGGTAATACCATGCATTTTTCAACATGACAATACCAAACCAAATGCTGCATCAATTACAACATCATGGCTGCGTAGAAGAAGGATCCGGTACTGAAATGGCCAGCCTGCAGTCCAGATCTTTCACCCATAAAAAACATTTGGCGCATCATAATGCGGAAGATGCGACAAAGAAGATCTAAAACAGTTGGGCAATTAGAAGCCTGTATTAGACAAGAATGGGACAACATTCCTATTCCTAAACATGAGCAACTTGTCTCCTCAGTCCCCAGACGTTTGCAGACTGTTATAAAAAGAAGAGGGGATGCCACACAGTGGTAAACATGGCCTTGTCCCAACTTTTTTGAGATGTGTTGATGCCATGAAATTTAAAATCAATATATTTTTTCCTTAAAATGATACATTTTCTCAGTTTTAACATTTGATATGTAAACTATGTTGTATTCTGAATAAAATATTGAAATTTAAAACTTCCAAATCATTGCATTCTGTTTTTATTCACAATTTTTACAGTGTCCCAACTTCTTTGGAATCGGGTTTGTAATTTAATTTATAAATATTTAGCATAACAACTTATTGTATAATTTTGATTATGTAAAGAACAAACTAAATGATCAACTGAAAATGATCAGGAAATAATAACCTCTTTTGGGAATGTTACATGATTTACTTGTATAATTTTGAGGTTAAAAGTTTAAAATTATTTCACTGTATTTCAAATATTATATTTTGTTTCATGGTTATAGTTCAGGGAAGCCAGCCAGTGATCATGATGGAGAATTATGATAACTCAGGAGGGATTCATTTAGTGTGTGAGTCCAGAGGCTGGAACCCTGAACCTGAGATTCTGTGGCTGGACGAAGAAGGAGACACTCTGCCTGCTGAAGACACTCAGATACACAGAGACACTGAGGGCTTCAGTGTGAAACGCAGCATCACTGTTTATGATTATAGCGACTCCAACAGATTTTACTGCAGACTTCGACAAATTCATCACATGATGGAGACAGAAATGATCATTAACAGTAAGTGTGTATGTTTGAAAACACTGTAATTATGCTGCTGTAATCATTACAGTTGTGGCGAATTTTGCATCAGAACATTTGCATTGTAATGGATTATTGCACTATTTTTATTTTATTCTATTGGTCAAAATAATGTATGTTTTGATGTTATCAACTAGATCTTGCACGGATTCTTAAAAATATCTAACACTGTGAACTTGATTTTATTTTAGATAAAGTCTTTGATGTTTGGAAGTGGATCGTCAGCGTTTCAGTTTCATCATGTCTTATTGCTGTCGGATCGATTATAACTGCAGTTATCTGTTACAAGAAAGGTAATATTTCAATAATTTTTCTGCATAACATCTGTAGCCCAAATTATACTAAATTTAATACCAAAGCTGTTACCCAGAGTTTACAAATTTGGCCCTAGAGATCTTCTGTCCTGTACATTTTAGAGTTTTTCCTGCTCTAACACTCAATTTAACTTTGTTTGAGGTTGTGATTTTTTAATAGATGGAAATTCAGTCTCTCAAACTGCCAACTCTATTTTTTTATATATTTACAGCTTATTTACAATTTACAGTCAGCAATAGGCAGGAGCTGTAAGAACTGTGATTAGAGATTATGTTCTTCTGTCAGTCATCACTGCATGCTGCACTGCTGCTTATCCTTCACATGGTCACTTCTCAGCACAGCAGTTACAGTGTAGCTGCTCAGTACAGTGCTGCAGATTTATTAAAGAGATGCAGACAGAGACTTCTATTAAACAAAATATAAAGAAAATGTGATATTTTAAACAATAATAATAATAATAATAATAATAATAATAATAATAATAATAATAATGAATAAACTGAAGGATAAAAACAAAACAATAGAACAGTTCAAGATTATAGTGGAGATCCACAAATTAACCAGCTAAAATTCACATTGAATTCCAGCAAGGCTTCAGAGAGCAGAGACTGTGGTTAGTGTATAGAAGTTTGTTATTGAAGGAGCTTCACTTTAATCTCACTGTAATCAGTGACTCTGACAGGTGAGGCAGTAAGTTGTGTATCTGGTGTGTTAGTATAATGGAACCAGGGAACAATAAATATGCAGATTTTAGCACAGTTACAGCTTCATAATAAAATCAGTTTCTAAATTGCATACAGTACAGAGAGAAATATAATGAGTATATTGCAGGTTGTTTGATAAGAAAATGTATCTGTTTTATTCTCAGAGCTTCAAAAGCAAAAGCAAAAAGCAGGTAAGACTGAATTTTTTTGGCTTTTAAAACATACTGACTAATTTATTGAAATAAATTTAACAGACAATCTCAATCTGATCAACTGTAATCACAAAGAGAACTGGGAGCTTTTAAGACTGTTTTGGTCTCTGTCACTTAGAACAGGGGTGTCAAACTCAGTGGTGTCAAACTCAGAGTAATTATTTTTGGCCCGCGAGATCATATCAAATGTTACATCACCGCTAATACTACAAATCCCAGAATGCTTTGTTTGTGCGCGTGCGCGTCAGTCGAGACCGATGAAAAACTCCGCGCTGAAAAAGTCTGCGTACTCAGCGCTGAATTTATCGGCGATTTACCGACTTCAAATCCCAGAAATGCAGATTTAAACTGCTCAGTAATCTGTTTGTGGTTGACGTGGAAAGCGCATCAACCAACCTCCAAATGGAGCTGATTGAACTCCAGTGTAGAGACACGCTCAAGTCAAAGTACGACTCTGTGTGTGCTGCACAGTTTCCATGTTTCCTCCCCGACACACTGCACAACTCCGTGCACAAGCTGCTCAAATCCTCTCTGTGTTCACCAGCACATATCTGTGTGTGTAACTGTTCTCTTTAATGAAGATGAACAAAACACCACTCAGGAGTCTCACTGATGAACACCTTCACTCAATCCTGAGGATTTCCTCAGATCAGAGCCTAAACCCAGACATGATGCTCAGCTCAGAGCCTAAACCCAGACATGATGCTCAGCTTAGAGCCTAAACCCAGACATGATGCTCCGCTCAGAGCCTAAACCCAGACACGATGCTCAGCTCAGAGCCTAAACCCAGACATGATGCTCAGCTCAGAGCCTAAACCCAGACATGATGCTCAGCTCAGAGCCTAAACCCAGACGTGATGCTCAGAGCCTAAACCCAGACGTGATGCTCAGCTCAGAGCCTAAACACAGACATGATGCTCAGCTTAGAGTCTAAACCCAGACATGATGCTCAGCTTAGAGCCTAAACCCAGACATGATGCTCAGCTTAGAGTCTAAACCCAGACATGATGCTCAGCTCAGAGCCTAAACACAGACATGATGCTCAGCTTAGAGTCTAAACCCAGACATGATGCTCAGCTCAGAGCCTAAACCCAGACATATATAACTCAATTAATGAATATTGAGTTTGGCCCGATGTGAATTTGAGTTTGACACCCCTGACTTAGAAACACAATTTAACATGGTGAAGATCAGGGCAGAGGGTAAATTACTTCATATTTATTTAAATGAATGGTAGAAATTTATGGGCAACTCAGGTCATGTGTGCAGATTTGGACAAAAGAAAGAAAACAGGAAAGAGTTTTATGGCATGAGATAATAATCAGAAGAACCTGATCTGAATTTGCAATAGTTGTAAAAATAATGTGTAAATGTGATGATATAGAAAAGTTACTTTTAATATGTTTATTTTAATATGTATACATTGTTCTAAATAAAACAACAACAAAAAATTGGGTCTTAAAATTATATATATATATATATATATATATATATATATATATATATATATATATGTATATAGTATAGTGGTCTTTTAACTATATTATAGTGGTCTTTTAACTATATATATATATATATATATATATATATATATATATATATATATATATATATATATATATATATATATATATATATATATATATATATATATATATATATATATATATATATATATAGGAGTATCACAAATTCAGAGTGAGTTGTGATTGTTTTAGATTGACTATGATTAGACTCTGGTTCAGTTCTGAGGATTTCAGATGTTTTCTTTGGATTTTGGGGTCCATTAATTTTTTATTACTTTTTATGATCAGAATTTTCAGGGTTTTTTATTAAATTTTATAAATTTTTACCTAAAAGATATTATCTGAATTTCAGGTATTGAATTCAGAACCATTGTATTTGAATATTTGAATTATTTTAAATAGTCACATTTACACATTTAATGCATTACAAATTCAGGTTTTGCTGATGAAGATTTCATCCACAGAGGATTCTGTAAAATAGTAGAGACACAAACATATCGCTCACAAACATTTTATTATTGTTTTCTATATTACTCATAACTGACCTGTAACATGTTACACTTTATGAAGCTTAACAAACATATGTATTTCATCAGAGGACAATTATATGTGATTTGTTCTATTTTATACAGGTTTTTTTACTTTTAAAACTACAAAACAATTGTAGCCTCAAAGCGTCAAAAAATAAACCACACAGATTATTTCATTACAATAATTTATTTAATCACCCTGATGAAATGTAATTAGATTTATTTTTTAGCTTCTTTTTCGTTTGTATTTTTGGTCATAATTATTTTATGTGTCAAATGTAAATGTATTTGGTAAAATTAACATTAAATGTTGATTCACAGAGTTTTTAAAGAAGTTGTTTGCAGGTAAGAACAATTTTTATTGTACTGTGTGTGTGTGTGTGTGTGTGTGTGTGTGTGTGTGTGTGTGTGCGTGCGTGAGAGAGAGAGAGAGAGAGCGAGAGAGAGAGAGAGAGGATGAACTTAACCTAAAAAAACAAAAACTAATAATAATTAATTACAATTAATATTGAGAGGAAATGATAGAGTGCAGGTAGTAAGTAGACTTATAACTGTGTAATAGTATAATATTAGTTATATTTACATTTACATTTGCGGCATTTAGCAGACGCCCTTATCCAGAGCGACGTACAAACGTGCTTTAAATCTCTAGTAGTGAATAAATCTACACTGGTACGCAAGAATACAAACTCAATATAAATATAACTCGAATTCTACAAACTTGGAAAACTTAGTTATAGTTTATACATGTATATATACTTTATATTTCTTCTCTTTTATAGTCATAGTGAGTAAAGAGGTTCAGAGCTCAAACACATTTACAACTTTACATTTTCTACAAATATTTCTGCCTTTTTATATTAATAAATTCATGTATTTATTTTGCAGTGATAGTTTTCTGATGAAATTAAGTGTAAAATGTGGTGTTTTTTCACTTCCATCAATCAGACAAATGATATAACAGTTTCATAAAAGTTTATAATTTACTGTCCAGAAAAAAATAGATATCAATCTTTTACATTAAATCAGAGGAATAAACAAATATATAAACATAAACAATATGAATATAAACAAATATAAAATGTCATTATTATTCATTGTTCAGATTCATATTTTTTTTTAATTATAGTACATGTATTAAAAAAAAGACTCAGTTTTCACAAATTGCTATAATAAATCAGGTATCAGATATTCAGTAATCTGCATTCAGGATCTTTTCAGTTCTCAAATAGAAACAGAATGAATTTGAGGTTGTAAAATTGAGCACAGAAATGAGATGAGTTTAAGATCCGGGTTACTCACAGCTACATAAAGATAATCGAGTCTGGATCCAGTTGTACTGTTTTATCTCCTGCTATTAAATTCCTCTCCATCGAGTTCTAACAGAGCACCTTATAGCTGTGTGTAGTTTTATTTCTTCATTAATAGAAGAGAGGAAGATGAGAAACACAGATGAACTTTCTACATCATTACAGATCAGACAGACTGATGTATCTGATGTCAGATCAGACTGGAAGACTCTGAGTAAAGCTCAGTTTTTTACCCTTCACTCTTCAACTTGATCATTTCATCACATTCAGCTTCACCTGTAAACACTAAAGATTATAAATAATAGTAGAAAACTGTGTGTAAATAATGTTTTATTCTGAAAGAATCATTAGTTACAGCATGTATGTGGAAAAGTGATGAGTATAAAACTCTGTCTATCAGAGGTGAATGTTGTTGTTCTGGATAAAGAAGAAGAAGAAATTTATAATCCTGCAGTTAAAAAGAGTCTCGTTTCTCTTCCAAAAGCTCAAACTGACCAGATATTTATCACTAAAGACTCACTGAACTGCTTTTCTCCTTCAGGATCGTGTGTGTGTGTGTGTGTGTGTGTGAACAGATGGAAGTGGATGTTAAAGTGTTTATTAGAAAAGAAAAAGGCAGATAATCTGAATTGTTGAGTGAAATTGTAAATAGAATCCAGACTCTGGTCGGGCGATGAACAAACAGCAACACGAGAACAAAACTGTGAAGGTGAAACTGTTTCTCCTCCAAACACACACAGACACAAGCGCTTCTCCTGCTACTGGTTTATTTCAAGACTTTTCTTCAAATCCACCGTGAAAACTAAACCCAGTATTAACAACTAAATACAACAATCACATTCACTTCACACAAAGTCAAAGCGCGAGCAACAGAGTCATGAGATTTTACCTTTACATTAAATACACACACACAAAACTAAACACCTCGTTTACTGCTGCTGTGAGAAAGAAACAGTGTTTAAATCTTCATCATCACATTTCAAGTGCTTTTATCAACAAAACACACTTTTAGTGGAGCCTCCATAATGTCCGTGTTTCCGCTCACGTGAATCGAGGTTTCAAAATAAAGGTACCGCAACACTATAAACAATAAATAAAATAATTTATAAAAGTATAAATAACAAACACAGATTAACTTCTCAGTTATGAAAGTAATTTTACAAAAACAGAAACTGAAATCAGGATCTAAAACGGTGAAATGATGAAGATGAATCTGCTCCATAACCGGTTCAGTAAAAGTCCTACAGAGACGCGATACTTCACACATATGAAGTGGAGACACAGAACAGAATCTCACTGATACTCCACAGAGATTTACTTATTATCCTGCTGTTGTGGGAAATCAGAGTTTCTCCTCAGGGAGATTTTATTATGAGGTGCAGGTCAGAGGGAAAACTCACTGGATATTAGGAGTCATGAGAGAAAATATTAACAGGAAGGAGTGGATTATAGAGAGACCTCAGAATGGATTCTGGACTGTGGGACTGTATGATAATCAGTATTTGGCTCTTGCTGATCCTCTTGTCCCCTCACACTGAGAGAGAAGGTGGAGAAGTTGGGGGTGTTTGTGGATTATGATGAGGGTCTGGTCTCCTTTTATGATGTGAACTCCAGATCTCATATCTACTCTTTCACTGGTCAGACTTTCACTCACAAACTCATTCCATACTTCAGTACTTGGTATAATGATGGAGCTCCACTGATCTGTATTTAATACTGAATACATTTTTCACCTCACAGTTTTAATCATCTATTAAATGTTGAAAATAAAATTAATGTTTTTTTTCTGGTAAATTTTATAAAAACATTTTCCATGTTAAAGTTTTGTACAGTTTTATTTTAATACCTGTTTTTTATTATTTTTCATAAACAAACTATTTTAATTCTACAGTCTGTATTTTTATTTTACATGTTATGATTGTGGAATTTTGTCATCACAAATAAAATATTAATAAAGATTATTTTTATTATTTTTCATAAACAAACTATTTTAATTCTACAGTCTGTATTTTTATTTTACATGTTATGATTGTGGAATTTTGTCATCACAAATAAAATATTAATAAAGATTATTTTTATTATTTTTCATAAACAAACTATTTTAATTCTACAGTCTGTATTTTTATTTTACATGTTATGATTGTGGAATTTTGTCATCACAAATAAAATATTAATAAAGATTATTTTTATTATTTTTCATAAACAAACTATTTTAATTCTACAGTCTGTATTTTTATTTTACATGTTATGATTGTGGAATTTTGTCATCACAAATAAAATATTAATAAAGATTATTTTTATTATTTTTCATAAACAAACTATTTTAATTCTACAGTCTGTATTTTTATTTTACATGTTATGATTGTGGAATTTTGTCATCACAAATAAAATATTAATAAAGATTATTTTTATTATTTTTCATAAACAAACTATTTTAATTCTACAGTCTGTATTTTTATTTTACATGTTATGATTGTGGAATTTTGTCATCACAAATAAAATATTAATAAAGATTATTTTTATTATTTTTCATAAACAAACTATTTTAATTCTACAGTCTGTATTTTTATTTTACATGTTATGATTGTGGAATTTTGTCATCACAAATAAAATATTAATAAAGATTATTTTTATTATTTTTCATAAACAAACTATTTTAATTCTACAGTCTGTATTTTTATTTTACATGTTATGATTGTGGAATTTTGTCATCACAAATAAAATATTAATAAAGATTATTTTTATTATTTTTCATAAACAAACTATTTTAATTCTACAGTCTGTATTTTTATTTTACATGTTATGATTGTGGAATTTTGTCATCACAAATAAAATATTAATAAAGATTATTTTTATTATTTTTCATAAACAAACTATTTTAATTCTACAGTCTGTATTTTTATTTTACATGTTATGATTGTGGAATTTTGTCATCACAAATAAAATATTAATAAAGATTATTTTTATTATTTTTCATAAACAAACTATTTTAATTCTACAGTCTGTATTTTTATTTTACATGTTATGATTGTGGAATTTTGTCATCACAAATAAAATATTAATAAAGATTATTTTTATTATTTTTCATAAACAAACTATTTTAATTCTACAGTCTGTATTTTTATTTTACATGTTATGATTGTGGAATTTTGTCATCACAAATAAAATATTAATAAAGATTATTTTTATTATTTTTCATAAACAAACTATTTTAATTCTACAGTCTGTATTTTTATTTTACATGTTATGATTGTGGAATTTTGTCATCACAAATAAAATATTAATAAAGATTATTTTTATTATTTTTCATAAACAAACTATTTTAATTCTACAGTCTGTATTTTTATTTTACATGTTATGATTGTGGAATTTTGTCATCACAAATAAAATATTAATAAAGATTATTTTTATTATTTTTCATAAACAAACTATTTTAATTCTACAGTCTGTATTTTTATTTTACATGTTATGATTGTGGAATTTTGTCATCACAAATAAAATATTAATAAAGATTATTTTTATTATTTTTCATAAACAAACTATTTTAATTCTACAGTCTGTATTTTTATTTTACATGTTATGATTGTGGAATTTTGTCATCACAAATAAAATATTAATAAAGATTATTTTTATTATTTTTCATAAACAAACTATTTTAATTCTACAGTCTGTATTTTTATTTTACATGTTATGATTGTGGAATTTTGTCATCACAAATAAAATATTAATAAAGATTATTTTTATTATTTTTCATAAACAAACTATTTTAATTCTACAGTCTGTATTTTTATTTTACATGTTATGATTGTGGAATTTTGTCATCACAAATAAAATATTAATAAAGATTATTTTTATTATGATTTATTTTCACAGTTAAAGTTAAAATCAGCAGGTGCATGAAATAAATTTCAATGAAAAACTTACAGTCATTACAGAATTAATCTTGAACAGCACTCAGTATAATTATAAAGAGTAAAGTGTAAATGATTCAGGGTGAATTTTCTCTTTAATAACTGAGGATATAATTATCTATAATTATGAGATAAGTGGAGGCAGTCTGTGGCAGGGGAGCATTTTAGCGCATAACACCGGATCTGACGTCACTGCATTCTTCGCTCGGAAGCGCCTCGTTGTTACTTTGTCCACTTGAAACAAAAGAACAGAATAAATCAGAATGTGTTACATATATTAGTAGTCGACGTTGAAATATAATAATGTTCAGTAGCTAATTAACTAATACATAGTCATTAAACTAAATCATATGATATCTGCTACATCTTCGTGGTTGCGCAATGAGGCGCTTCCGAGCAAAGAATGCAGTGACGTCAGATCCGGTGTTATGCGCTAAAATGCTCCCCTGCCACAGACTGCCTCCACTTATCTCATAATTATGAGATAATAAGTAATAATTATGAGATATTAAGTAATTATAATGAGATCCTTTTTGTGATTTTTTTTCCTGTGTGAATATTCTTCCGTAATTTTCAGTGTGTTTTTATAGAGAAAATAAAATCTTTATATTAGAAAGGATTTATAACTATTTTCTAATTAAAGTGAGATCATTTAAAGTGTTAAACAGATAAAATGTGTTTCAGGGAAGAAGAAGGTTTTAAGTGATTGTTATTGCACATGTATTGTATAAAAATTTGTTCTCCCCAGAGAGGAGTTAATGGACAGACTGAAGTCCTACATGATGCAGGTAAATCCACAAAAACACTCACTTTCTACCTTCTATTGTTGATTCATCAAAGATCATAAAGTCATCTAAATATCAGGAACTCACTACAGAAGATACATAAAATCAGATCTCAACAATGGCGGGTCGTGCATCTGGTACCTGGACCTTCAGTGGAGACTTACCAAATTTAATCCACCTCTTAATACCACCACTTTCACGTCACAATTATAGAAACCATCAATACTATATAACAACACGTGGCATTACAGAGAGAGAGGAATTTCACATATGAAGAATAAATACCATTTTACTACACACACACACACACACACACACACACACACACACACACACACACACACACACACACACACACACACACACACACACACACACACACACACACACACACACACACACACACACACACACACACACACACACACACACACACACACACACACACACACACACACACACACACACACACACACACACACACACACACACACACACACACACACACACACACACACACACACACACACACACACACACACACACACACACACACACACACACACACACACACACACACACACACACACACACACACACACACACACACACACACACACACACACACACACACACACACACACACACACACACACACACACACACACACACACACACACACACACACACACACACACACACACACACACACACACACACACACACACACACACACACACACACACACACACACACACACACACACACACACACACACACACACACACACACACACACACACACACACACACACACACACACACACACACACACACACACACACACACACACACACACACACACACACACACACACACACACACACACACACACACACACACACACACACACACACACACACACACACACACACACACACACACACACACACACACACACACACACACACACACACACACACACACACACACACACACACACACACACACACACACACACACACACACACACACACACACACACACACACACACACACACACACACACACACACACACACACACACACACACACACACACACACACACACACACACACACACACACACACACACACACACACACACACACACACACACACACACACACACACACACACACACACACACACACACACACACACACACACACACACACACACACACACACACACACACACACACACACACACACACACACACACACACACACACACACACACACACACACACACACACACACACACACACACACACACACACACACACACACACACACACACACACACACACACACACACACACACACACACACACACACACACACACACACACACACACACACACACACACACACACACACACACACACACACACACACACACACACACACACACACACACACACACACACACACACACACACACACACACACACACACACACACACACACACACACACACACACACACACACACACACACACACACACACACACACACACACACACACACACACACACACACACACACACACACACACACACACACACACACACACACACACACACACACACACACACACACACACACACACACACACACACACACACACACACACACACACACACACACACACACACACACACACACACACACACACACACACACACACACACACACACACACACACACACACACACACACACACACACACACACACACACACACACACACACACACACACACACACACACACACACACACACACACACACACACACACACACACACACACACACACACACACACACACACACACACACACACACACACACACACACACACACACACACACACACACACACACACACACACACACACACACACACACACACACACACACACACACACACACACACACACACACACACACACACACACACACACACACACACACACACACACACACACACACACACACACACACACACACACACACACACACACACACACACACACACACACACACACACACACACACACACACACACACACACACACACACACACACACACACACACACACACACACACACACACACACACACACACACACACACACACACACACACACACACACACACACACACACACACACACACACACACACACACACACACACACACACACACACACACACACACACACACACACACACACACACACACACACACACACACACACACACACACACACACACACACACACACACACACACACACACAGTTCAGGTTATTATGTAAAGGAAACTAACAGATGATAAGTGAAAGCTGATTTGTTGGACCTGATCTTGGATTGGTGCTGCTTTGTGTCATGGAAAAGTTTTCTCACTGTTAGATACCAGGTCTGCCTCCTATGCCCCAGATGCCTTCCATGCCTCTGCCTCCGGGCATGGGCGTGCTGCAGGCAATGGGCATGATGGGAGGTCCACCTCCACCTGGTATACGCATAAGCATGGAGCCGCCGGGTGTCTCCTCCGGCATGGTGCAGGACGACTCGCAGAAGATGTCTCAGAGGACCAGTCAAGTACGAGCTGCTTCAACAAAGTGAAAGACTCTCATGTAGGATCCTCATAACTGACTAACTGTAGATTCATTCTTAGAGCCGGGCGACGAGTCAGCAAAAATATATGCTAAATATGAAGGGGTTTTAATGTTTCATGAAGAGTAACTGTGTGTGGAAAGATCTCAACTGCTGCTGGCTTCTTTAACACATTTTATACGAATAGTAAATCATATATACGTTAGATTTATTTAGGAATATTAAATATTCTTGTCTTGTTTTATTTTAGGATTCCACAAATGAATGAATGGACATGATGAGTTTCAGGGGGATTCCCGAGTGATTGAGGAGCAGCTAAAGGAACAGGAGCTTCTTGAGCAGCAGAATAGAGTAAGAGATCAGACACAAAGGCACAGCATGAGCACTGAAAACAGTGCACTTACATACACAGATTTCTGACGCACAGATGAAATGTGATTTGATCACCACTAAGGCCATGCCCACACTAATACGTTTTTCTGCCCGTTTTGGCCACATTTTCACACTGAGTCAGCGCTTTAAGTCAACGAAAACTTTTAAGCTACTTTCTATGTAGCTTTTTAAAAGTGGATTAATTAACAAACGCCATTTTTGTGTTGCAGTGTGAAAACAGAGGGTTTCGAAAATAATTTTGCTGGGGGGCAGTACAGGGACGGAAACATTTTCAGATGTTTCAGTGCGGATTAACATCTTTCGGGAAATGATTGGAAAAAAGAAGAAAAAAGTGTAGACGCGGATCATTTTTAGACAAAACACTGTTTCCAAATGTATCTGGATCAGTGTAGATGTACCCTAAGCTTCTCTCTGTGTTTGTCTCCAGGCTGCACAGCTGCTGGAGCACGAGAGGCAGCAAGAGCTGGTTAAGCTGCAGCAGACGGGACCATTGGGAACACGGGCTCCAGAACCAGGACCTGCACCAAACCGGTTACCCCCCATTCCTCCACTTCGAGGTAACTGTCTCTTCCTGTCCTCCAGTATGAGATTTACTTCCCTTTTAACTGCATTGTTGTACATTATCAAGGCAAGATGGCTGCCATTATTCTTTATATTCTGTGTAAATTCGGTCTTTGATTGTGTATAAAAACTTTCACATACACACGTGGCCAAAATTGTTGGTACCCTTCGGTCAATGAAAGAAAAACTCACAATGGTCACAGAAAAAAATTTAATCTGACAAAAGTAATGATAAATAAAAATTCTATGAATGTTAACCAATGAAAGTCAGACATTGCTTTTTAACCATGCTTCAACAGAATTATTTTAAAAAATAAACTCATGGAACAGGCCTAGACAAAAATTATGGTATCCCTAGAAAAGACTGAAAATTATGTGACCAAAGAGACATGTTCATTCAAGGTGTGTCCACTAATTAGCATCACAGGTGTCTACAATCTTGTAATCAGTCAGTGGGCCTATATGTAGGGCTCCAGGTAGTCACTGTGTTGTCTGGTGACATGGTGTGTACCACACTCAACATGGATCAGAGGAAGATTAGAAAGAAAATTATAGACAAGCATGATAAAGGTAAAGGCTATAAGACCATCTCCATGCAGCTAGATGTTTCTGTGACTATAGTTGCACATATTATTCAGAAATCTAAGATCCATGGGACTGTAGCCAACCTCCCTGGATGTGGCCGCAGGAGGAAAATTGATGACAAATCAAAGAGACGAATAATCCGAAGGGTACCAGAAGAGCCCAGAAAGACTTTTAAAGAGATCTAAGGTGAACTCCATGCTCAAGGAACATCAGTGTCAGATCGCACCATCCGTCGTTGTTAGAGCCAAAGTGGACTACATGGGAGAAGACTAAGGAGGACACCATTGTTGAAAACAAATCATACAAAAGCTAGACTGGAATATGCCAAACTACATGATGACAAGCCACAAAGCTTCTGGGAGAATGTCCTATGGACAGATGAGACAAAAATTGAACTTTTTGCCAAGGCACATCAGCTCTATGTTCACAGAAGGAAAAATGAAGCATATTGAGAAAAGAACACTGTCCCTACTGTGAAACATGAAGGAGGCTCTGTTATGTTCTGGGGCTGCTTTGCTGCATCTGGCACAGGGAGCCTTGAATCTGTGCAGGGTACAATGAAATCTGAAGACTATTTAGGGATTCTAGAGGGCAATGTGCTGGTCAGTGTCAGAAAGCTTGGTCTCAGTCACAGGTCTTACAACTGGACAATGACCCAAAACACACAGCTAAAAACACCCAAGAATGGCTAAGAGGAAAACATTGGACTATTTTAAAGTGGCCTTCTATGAGCCCTGACCTCAATCCTATTGAACATCTTTGGAAGGAGCTGAAACATGCTGTCTGGAAAAGACACCCTTCAAACCGGAAACAACTGGAGCAGTTTGCTCATGAGGAGTGGCCAAAATACCTGCTAAGAGGTGCATAAGTCTAATTGAGAGTTACAGGAATCGTCTGATTGCAGTGATTGCCTTAAAAGGTTGTGCAACAAAATATTAAGTTAGGGGTACTGTCATTTTTGTCTAGGCCTGTTCCATGAGTTTATTTTTTTAAATAATTCAGTTGAAGCATGGTTAAAAAGCAATGTCTGACTTTTATTGGTTAACATTCATAGAATTTTTATTTATTATTACTTTTGTCAGATTAAAGTTTTTTTCTGTGACCATTGTGAGTTTTTCTTTCATTGACCGAAGGGTACCAACAATTTTGTCCACGTTTGTAATTACCGGTACCATGTGACATGATTGCTGGAATCTGATTGGATAGAAACTGTAAACTGAACTTAAACCTACGAGAAACACTATGTAATGAAGAGAATAGACTAGTGGGAATAATTGAATACATATTCATGTACAAAAGTCTATTAAAATGTAAGTCTGTAATTCAGAGAAGGTTTTTCTGAACCTGATAGCAATCCACTGGATTATATAGACTTCAAATCACAGCTGATCTGATCATTAAATATTGTGATTAACAGCACTGAGTGCAGCAGTGACTTCTAAGAAAAAGCACTAGTTTTCCCAGTATTATTATTAGAAAATATCTTTGTAATCCTGCCAGGCGTATTAAGTTTAAATCTCACAAATATTGTACATAGCAGCATTTTGTGGATATTTCAGTTTTTGGATCAAAGCTTATAGACTGTTTTCTCTCAGTCTTGCTGTCTTGTCTATTGAGTGTACGCTGATTTGTCATGAGGATTTGTCAGTATCCATTTCCTCGTCAGTGTGTTCTAGAGCTTGTGGTGGGAAAAGCAAGTCTCAAAGTTGAGCACTCACTGGGTAAAAGCAGGAGGAAACATGAGCACACAGAAGACGCCCAAGATCTGGTTACAGCTCTGTCTTAAAAATTGAAATTAATTGTAAAAGTAATTGATTGTAAAACTGTTTCCGTGTCACTTCACTCTACACGAACTGTCTCATAACTTAGTTGAAAGGCATGTGAGGGCATCTAGAAACATTCCAACACACAGTTGAAGTAAAACCAATGTAGAAACAGTGTGAGAGAAATTTTTCAAGCTACACGAGAGAGGTGAGATTGAGATGGTTTGGACATGTGCAGAGGAGGAACATGGGGTATATAAGTAGGGGAATGCTGGGAATGGAGCTGCCAGGAAGAAGGAAAAGAGGAAGACCAAGGAGGAGCTTTATGGACATGGTTAGGGAAGACATGCAGGTAGTTGGTTTAAAAGAAGTAGATGTAGAGGACAGGGGGGTATGGAGACGGATGATCCGCTGAGAAGCCGAAAGAAGAAGTTGAAGACACTTGGAAATGAGCGAAAACCAGTTCTTTAAATTTGCAATTTTCGAAATCGTGTGCTTATATTTTTTTTCTTGGTACAACACTGAGGGTTTTTCTATAAAGAAGAAGAAGAAGAAGAAGAAGAAGAAGAAGAAGAAGAAGAAGAAGAAGAAGAAGAAGAAGAAGAAGAAGAAGAAGAAGAAGAAGAAGAAGAAGAAGAAGAAGAAGAAGAAGAAGAAGAAGAAGAAGAAGAAGAAGAAGAAGAAGAAGAAGAAGAAGAAGAAGAAGAAGAAGAAGAAGAAGAAGAAGAAGAAGAAGAAGAAGAAGAAGAAGAAGAAGAAGAAGAAGAAGAAGAAGAAGAAGAAGAAGAAGAAGAAGAAGAAGAAGAAGAAGAAGAAGAAGAAGAAGAAGAAGAAGAAGAAGAAGAAGAAGAAGAAGAAGAAGAAGAAGAAGAAGAAGAAGAAGAAGAAGAAGAAGAAGAAGAAGAAGAAGAAGAAGAAGAAGAAGAAGAAGAAGAAGAAGAAGAAGAAGAAGAAGAAGAAGAAGAAGAAGAAGAAGAAGAAGAAGAAGAAGAAGAAGAAGAAGAAGAAGAAGAAGAAGAAGAAGAAGAAGAAGAAGAAGAAGAAGAAGAAGAAGAAGAAGAAGAAGAAGAAGAAGAAGAAGAAGAAGAAGAAGAAGAAGAAGAAGAAGAAGAAGAAGAAGAAGAAGAAGAAGTATATAATTTATTCAATTATACCCTGAATGTATTTATTTCTGTAAAGCTGCTCTGTGACATTGTTCATACATTAAAACACTAAACAATTAAAAAAGAATTGAACTTAATTGAATTTTCTAATATCAATTATTTACTTGAATTAAGTATCTATTTCAAAGAGCTTTATGGTGTATATTATTTATACTATTCAAGAATATTCAATGCATAATGTGTAATGTATTGAATTTTCTCCACTATTATTCCCATGATAAGACTATGACCATGTGTTTTTGTGTGTGTATGTGAAAAATTTATAAATATCTGAAGTGAGACTGAATTCACTGACTTCTCTGCAGACCAGCTTGACTTTTGTTTGAAGAAACATGTGTAATTTGTGCATCAGAACCCCAAGACTAAAAATAGATTTTACAGAAGAGTTTCAACAACAGCTTCAGCTTTTCATCATCCATTTCACCTCATCTAGATAACTATCATATTAGTGATGTTGACTTGCTGACAAAAAATTAGCAGATTAATTTATTGTAACAGGAAACAGAAGATCGGGGTTTACATACTTCATTCCCTGAATTTATTGATCACACTGCTCCATTTGAGAACAATAATTTGACTGACTGAGACTTTCCCTGATCCGTGATGAGTGGCTGTAATAGAGGCCGTAGGGTCACTCTAGTGCTGTGTGAATATACACTGCTCTCTATATTCATATAATGTACATCTGAGATTATAATTTCAACAGTAATCACAACAGTAACAACAATAACACCCAAAGCCATTCTACCTCGATAATAGACTCCCCAAAAAACCAAACTTAATCTCAGAGATTTCTGCACACATCAGCCATACTAATGACAGCAAGTTTCGTAGAAAATATACTTAATATTCAAATACCTTAAAACACTTACCAAGCTCACCTGAAATCTTCACCCAGAAACTATATAGATAACATTTACACATGCTTTGACAAAAATATTTTCACTTGAGTGAACAAAACATAAAATTTTATGTTGTTCTAACAATTATTTTCAGTTGAATAGACTAAATGTTTTTAGGTATCTTGTTCTATCAAATTACTCCACTTTTTGTTTACTTTTTTCTTACATTTAATTATATACACAAGCTAGAAAACAACAAAAAATGTTTTCTTTAATGACTACTTAACTATTGATTTTAAAACACAAACAATAGAAGAAACAATTATGTCAATTGTTTTTTTCACATTTTGAAAAGAAGAGTCGACCTTTCTAAGGTAAAGAAATACCTTCTGAACGAAATGGAAAGTGTTTTCATAGACTTTGGATAGTTCTATTGCAGAGCGTAAATCAGTCTAAAAAGAAGACAGAAGGCCTGAGGCAGGGTGTCCAGTTCCATCAGTGATAAAATGATGCACAGTCAGGAATGGTTTAGTTGTGGACTTTCTGGATCAAACCAGAGGATTCCTACTGGAAGTTGTGGATGTGAGTCCATGTCAATGACATTCTAACAAAGAAAGAAACAAATTGTCAAGATGACGTTATCATCACTAAAATGTACATGTACATAACGTTTGAAAACATACTGTGTTTTCCGGACTATAAGCTGCTACTTTTTCCCACGCTTTGAACCCCGCGTCTTAAACAATGAAGCGGCTAATTTATGTATTTTTCCTGGGTTTTTCCCATTTCACAAGCTTCAAGCCAAAATACTGAGCCCCATAACATTAGACCAATTAAATTGCCAAACGGGTTCAGGTGAACCAATGAAACTCTTTATATTAAATCAGATGCGCTCCCACTGAATCGGGCCGCACCACATCATAAATATGGATGATGTTCCTCTGACGTTTGACCTGCCACTCACTCCGACTGTCTACAGGAAATGTGAATCATTCGTCACGCTGAAAACAACCGGGCATGAAAAAACGCACTTCACCTGTGTTTTGAGCTGCACGGCATCGGGAGAAAAGATTTACCGATGTTGATTTTTAAACGCACGACGATGAGATTGTTGTGAAAGATGAAATTGTTGTGAAAGGACGGAGAAAGACAGTGAACAATGACTTTCTTGGTAGGCTACTGTTTAGATACAAGCCGTGTAACAGACACTGTCTTTCGTTAAAGCCTGTGTAAAGTTCATTAGTTTCAGTGTAGACACCTGTGACTTATAGACAGGTGCGGCTTATTTATGTTCAAAATCAAAATCTTTGTAAAATTCCGTTACAGCAATCCCATGGATACCATACCATACCATACTAGTACGAACAGTGTCGGGTCCCACCTGCATTGAATTGGGGCAATGGGTTACACTCACACACACCCCAAAATGTGGGAGATGGGTATGGAAATATACTAAGGTGCCATCCACATCGTACACTGCAATTACATATAAAGAAATAGTTACATGGCCTCTTGGTGTAGCACCGGATCCAAATTGTGCAACACAAATTTGCTGTAACAGGTTCCACCCATCTTCTGGTCAGAAACATTACAGGATATACAGGTGCATCATTATCCTTACATAATATTACTGCCTGGTATAAACTTAAAATATATCCAGGATCAAACATTGGTGGTTTGTACACTTTATATGAAAATGACAACCAGGGTCAAGATCCTAAAAAGTGTTACTCCACCAAAGATTTAGAACCAGCCCTTTACAGATGCAAACTCATAGAAAACAACAAAAATGTTTTCTTTAATGACTACTTAACTATTGATTTTAAAACACAAACAATAGAAGAAACAATTATGTCAATTGTTTTTTTCACATTTTGAAAAGAAGAGTCGACCTTTCTAAGGTAAAGAAATACCTTCTGAACGAAATGGAAAGTGTTTTCATAGACTTTGGATAGTTCTATTGCAGAGCGTAAATCAGTCTAAAAGAAGACAGAAGGCCTGAGGCAGGGTGTCCAGTTCCATCAATGATAAAATGATGCACAGTCAGGAATGGTTTAGTTGTGGACTTTCTGGATCAAACCAGAGGATTCCTACTGGAAGTTGTGGATGTGAGTCCATGTCAATGACATTCTAACAAAGAAAGAAACAAATTGTCAAGATGACGTTATCATCACTAAAATGTACATGTACATAACGTTTGAAAACATACTGTGTTTTCCGGACTATAAGCTGCTACTTTTTCCCACGCTTTGAACCCCGCGTCTTAAACAATGAAGCGGCTAATTTATGTATTTTTCCTGGGTTTTTCCCATTTCACAAGCTTCAAGCCAAAATACTGAGCCCCATAACATTAGACCAATTAAATTGCCAAACGGGTTCAGGTGAACCAATGAAACTCTTTATATTAAATCAGATGCGCTCCCACTGAATCGGGCCGCACCACATCATAAATATGGATGATGTTCCTCTGACGTTTGACCTGCCGCTCACTCCGACTGTCTACAGGAAATGCGAATCATTAGTCACGCTAAAAACAACCGGGCATGAAAACACGCACTTCACCTGTGTTCTGAGCTGCACGGCATCTGGAGAAAAGCTTCACCGATGGTAATTTTTAAACACACGACGATGCCAAAAGATAAACTCTCGAGAGAAATAGTTGTGAAAGGAAGGAGGAAGACAGTGAACAATGACTTTCTTGGTAGGCTACTGTTTAGATACAAGTCGTGTAACAGACACTGTCTTTCGTTAAAGCCTGTGTAAAGTTCATTAGTTTCAGTGTAGACACCTGTGGCTTATAGACAGGTGCGGATTATTTATGTTCAAAATCAAAATCTTTGTAAAATTCAGTTACAGCAATCCCATGGATACCAGATGTCCGAACAGTGTCTGGTCCCACCTGCATTGAATTGGGGCAATGGGTTACACTCACACACACCCCAAAATGTGGGAGATGGGTATGGAAATATATTAAGGTGCCATCCACATCGTACACTGCAATTACATATAAAGAAATAGTTACATGGCCTCTTGGTGTACCACCGGATCCAAATTGTGCAACACAAATTTGCTGTATAACAGGTTCCACCCATCTTCTGGTCAGAAACATTACAGGATATACAGGTGCATCATTATCCTTACATAATATTACTGCCTGGTATAAACTTAAAAGGTATCCAGTATCAAACGTTGGTGGTTTGTACCCTTTAAATGAAAATGACAACCAGGGTCAAGATCCTAAAAAGTGTTACTCCACCAAAGATTTAGAACCAGCCCTTTACAGATGCACACACAGCATAACTCACACTGCTACACATCTAAAGTTCACAGAACTTTTGTTCAATCTGTCAAATCCAACTACTGATAACAGATTAAAATCTTTTGTCTGGACAAGGTGAACGGAAGGTAGATTTTTTGTGGGGAAAATGTAAGATAAACATGAACAATTTTACAAATCCTCGTAGTTGTTCATGGATTATACATCATTGTTTTAATCTAACTACCTGTGGATATAAAAAACCTACACATTGTCCAGGATTACATCCTATCCCTTATTGTGTACAATATTTCCAATATTCTGTCTGCCTATGTAAAACATTGTAGTGACTGATAAAACGTATGCATGGAATAGTCTTCCTGACAGTGTTCGGGGCTCAGACACACTCACCCAGTTTAAGTGTAGATTCAAAACATATCTTTTTAGCAAAGCCTACACATAAAACACATAACATATCATAACCTTGTGCTCCAGAACATCTGATCACATGCACATTATCAACTTGTGCTGTTAATATCATGAACAGCAGCTACGCTAATTCCTCTCCACTGCTTCTCTTTCTCTCCCCATCTCGAGACACCCTGAGGTTTGGCCAGCTCCAGTCACCTCCCACCTCGTGATGATTACGGAACTTTGAAGGATTAGATGCCGAACTCGCAAACATCCCGAACCATCTAGAGACGTACCAGTGCCAACTGGATCCCGCTACATGTGTGGAGTTTTGACATTGGACCTCCTGGAGTGTTTAAAGGCTCTGGCATGGAGAAGCTGATGCTGGACCTGTGATTATCACAAATGCTGAGCTCATAACCATATAGACTGTATAAGACTGCAGAAAGAACATCACTTATAATCTTATACTCCAGTAATCATGTTAGTTCTCACTGTCCAGTGTTCTGTATTGTTGAAAGATTTATGATCAAACTCTTGATGTCACCCAAATGAGGATGGGTTCCCCTTTTGAGTCTGGTTCCTCTCAAGGTTTCTTCCTCATAACATCTAAGGGAGTTTTTCCTTGCCACAGTCGCCACGGCTGCTCATCAAATTCACACCATTTAGCTTAACTGTTGATTTGTGTAAAGCTGCTTTGAGACAATGTCTGTTGTGAAAAGCGCTATACAAATAAACTTGACTTGACTTGACAGTCACGCATTGATGATTTAGTGTCTGATTATAAAAACAGACTTGCAGTTCAAATTCCACCTGTCCGCACTAGACGAGTCCTGTTTGGAAATATAGCTGGCATTTTTAGTTCAATTAATTCTATAGCCAACATTTATAAAATAACAGGACAATCACAATTTTCAATGTGGTTGGCAAACCAGGTAGCCACTGGTTTTCAACACATCACCAATAGTAATTGTCGGTTAGATTTGAAGCACAGGCGCTTCTCATGATCAGCCATACAATTTTCAATCAGACCCGTACCATCGAGCATGACTGAGCCTGCAGAACTAATGGACAAGATCTTTTTACTGCAGCACGAATCTCCATAAGATACCTGGGCATGTCTTAAATTATATTATTGAAATTCTGGATTTGCATAGAGGACTTACATCAGAAAAAATTTAAAACATAAATTATTCTGAACTTTTGTCAACGTTAAAGATGTATACTGGCAATGAGTGTTCTGGCTGCTTTGGGTTTTTTCCCCTTAATTCACCCCGATCAGGTATATTTAAATTCCACCACCATACGATCTATTGCCATCATAGTAAAAGAGCAAATCATTAAATCGGACCACCTTACTGGGTATATGACTTTGAATTCTAAACGTATTGATGTACAATCATTGCATGGTCATTCTGATGCTGTTCAGGTTTCTCATACACAGTGGTGACATTAATTCATTCATGTATGGAGGCCTGACCTGCCCTGCAAATCACACCTTCTGCTTGGAGGTGACAGAGGATTTCTTGATGGGTCAGATAAATATCTTGGGGAGATCTTGCCAATGGACACTGATGTCTCCCCGTGGTGGGAGGACACTTTCTAAGAGCAAGGTACACAAACCTTGGTTGACACAATGGACTTGGTGCAGAATATGATTTTGCAGGCTGAATATCATCTTAACCAAGCACAGGTGGAGACAAACTGAGGATTTCAAACATCCTATCCAGCTCATCCACCCGCTCGGCACAGTATGCCCTCTCACCCATCCTTGAGCCCCCTCTTTCCCTCCTGGGGATGATCATGGAAAGGTGACTTAAAAGTTCCTGGAATTCAAGCTACTATACTTGCAAAATGTAATAATTACATTCTAGGAATGTATGAATTTTACCTTTACATATTGGTATCATTTTAAAGGTCTCAGTGTGATTGGAAATATGATCTTAGTCCCATATCAGTAGAACAGACCAAAAATAAAGATCTCAGGTTTGGGGAAATTCCACAAATTACCGCAAATTACCGCAAATCTATGACCAGTATAGTACATGCAGAAGGCTCATGAACGGATGGAGCATAAAGCACAACGTCTGGGACCTTATGATTTCTGACTATCACTGACTAAGCAAGTTATGACAAAGTGGCTAAATACATTATTCTTTATGAATGAGCAAGCATTGAGCGCCTACTTAAAGAATATTAGTTTACCGTATATACTCTAAGCGACTCCAGGTCCATAATGAATGATTAATTGAAATGACAGAATATTTAGAATAATCTATTAAAATTAAAGAAGTACAACCAATAAGGTGATCATCTTGAATTAGATATATTGAAGTTAATTTATTATAAATTGTCAGATTAGAGTCAGATTACAGGTTAAAAATTGGATTAATGCAACAATTGATATCCATTTTAGTTATTTTTACAGCAGCATGAGAAAGACCAATACGCAGCATCACCCACACCAGTGGATTCCGTCGTTGGCCATTGGTTGACCACCCTACACTCACACACATTCAGTGGGAAATAAAAACAAAAACGGACTTAAACATTTGTCATCTATCTACTCACTTAAATATCTAAGAAAGCACACGCAACTGCACACGAAAATGGTGTCACCTCTCTTTAAAACTGCTGACTGGTTTGGGGGCAGTGGAGGTCGTGATCAGTACAAAAACTTATTCATTTGAATTCATTATACTTAGTTATTCACACATTTAAATATATCAACAGGAGTAGAAGATTTTACTTACATTTATATAGTAATACACCAAATCTTACATAATATAAGAATACAATTAAATTGATTAATTAGATAAAAATTCAGGATAACAGTGCCTACCCTTAGAGCTGTGTTCATGTAAACCATTTTATTTACCTCAAAATGATCAATCTGGAGTCTTAAGTACAAATCTGTTCATTGAATATGTTGTTGTATAAAACTGTCATAGCAATTGTAGTCCTAAACTATCATAAATGATTTGCGTTTTCATTAAGTTTGTGTTGATTTGCACAATATAAAACGTGCACCATAGTTGAATGTGCTGGATCAAATGCTATTTTAATTCTGAATAATGAGAATGGAAGCCACATTGTTTCATTTCATGTGATAAACACGACTAGAACTGTTAGTACCCTCTGTCTTACTCTTTTACACACTATCCTCCTCTCAGATATTTTAAAGTCATGAAGGTGAAATTTTCCCATTGGAAAAATACAAATAAACATTAACTAAACTTTGATATGTGTATCTGCATGATTGTACTGTACATGTTGTGCTGATGATTCATGGTTGGGTAATTGTATAACTGCATGCAGTTTTTTACTGTTATTTTTGCATTAATCACAGATACAAAACTAAAACTAAACAGAAAACACACAAAAGTCAGCACTTGTAACACAGACTGCAGAATGTTCAAAACACTGCATCATGCATTCATATATTCAAAGGATCACTTAAATAATTATTTGTTCAAATAACTAATTTACCATGAAATACCACTGGAACATTTATTTAGATTAGTAAATTTCTATTTCTGACAATAAACAAACTAAAAGAGCTCATTAAAAGAATTATGGCAGTGAAGATCATTGCTGATAAACATCTTTATTTAAGATGAAAAGAAATTGCAAATAGGATTCTACAAATGCACATGAGATCCCTTTGTAATATGACAGAGCTTTTGCAAACTTTTTTGCAAAGAAGAGTGGGATAAAATTACAAAGTTTCGATATGTGAAGATAATAGAGATTTATTCACAAAGACTTGATGCTGTAATAAAGGTAAAAGTATTAGTTGGGATGTGTTTTACAGTCAGGGTGTTGTAAGTTTTATGTATTTTAAATATTCCCAATAATTTATATGGCATCACCAGGACAGAGCTCTGCCCTCTGTGTATTGGTGCCATTGTTTATTTTCTGTCATATTTGTATTGTTCGCTGCCATTATGGATCCATGATGCAGCATGAAGGTTGTGTGGGCCGTACCTTCAAAACCTTCAGTAAGATTGTAATCAGCCACATCTCTGAAATTAGATCACTGCAGAATTTGAAGGACTTTACTCACCAGTCTGTCTGTTTTATCTGTCTGTTTCTTACACAGTTTTTGTCTTTATTATTATTATTATTATTATTATTATTATTATTATTATTATTATTATTATTATTATTATTATTATTATTATTATTATTATTATTATTATTATTATTATTATTATTATTATTATTATTATTATTATTATTATTATTATTATTATTATTATTATTATTATTATTATTATTATTATTATTATTATTATTATTATTATTATTATTATTATTATTATTATTATTATTATTATTATTATTATTATTATTATTATTATTATTATTATTATTATTATTATTATTATTATTATTATTATTATTATTATTATTATTATTATTATTATTATTATTATTATTATTATTATTATTATTATTATTATTATTATTATTATTATTATTATTATTATTATTATTATTATTATTATTATTATTATTATTATTATTATTATTATTATTATTATTATTATTATTATTATTATTATTATTATTATTATTATTATTATTATTATTATTATTATTATTATTATTATTATTATTATTATTATTATTATTATTATTATTATTATTATTATTATTATTATTATTATTATTATTATTATTATTATTATTATTATTATTATTATTATTATTATTATTATTATTATTATTATTATTATTATTATTATTATTATTATTATTATTATTATTATTATTATTATTATTATTATTATTATTATTATTATTATTATTATTATTATTATTATTATTATTATTATTATTATTATTATTATTATTATTATTATTATTATTATTATTATTATTATTATTATTATTATTATTATTATTATTATTATTATTATTATTATTATTATTATTATTATTATTATTATTATTATTATTATTATTATTATTATTATTATTATTATTATTATTATTATTATTATTATTATTATTATTATTATTATTATTATTATTATTATTATTATTATTATTATTATTATTATTATTATTATTATTATTATTATTATTATTATTATTATTATTATTATTATTATTATTATTATTATTATTATTATTATTATTATTATTATTATTATTATTATTATTATTATTATTATTATTATTATTATTATTATTATTATTATTATTATTATTATTATTATTATTATTATTATTATTATTATTATTATTATTATTATTATTATTATTATTATTATTATTATTATTATTATTATTATTATTATTATTATTATTATTATTATTATTATTATTATTATTATTATTATTATTATTATTATTATTATTATTATTATTATTATTATTATTATTATTATTATTATTATTATTATTATTATTATTATTATTATTATTATTATTATTATTATTATTATAATTATTATTAGTTTTATTAGTGTTTTTCTAAGTTTGAATTTGTAAATGTTTTTTTCTTTAATTTTACAACCCAATTAGCTCGAATAACTGAGTGTGTTAAGGAAATAAGAGATTGGATGACCCATAACTTTCTACTTTTAAATTCTGATAAGACTGAGATTTTGCTCATCAGCCCAAAAACTAGTATACAGACGCTCCAGCATCTCAACCTGCATTTAGGCGGATGTTCTGTAACCACTAGTTCAACGGTAAAAGACCTGGGTGTTATTTTAGACAGCGACTTGTCTTTTAAAAATCATATCAATCAAGTTACAAAAACAGCCTTCTTTCACCTAAGAAATATTTCTAAGCTAAGAAATATGTTGTCCGTATCCGATGCAGTGGAGGTCGTGATCAGTACAAAAACTTATTCATTTGAATTCATTATACTTAGTTATTCACACATTTAAATATATCAACAGGAGTAGAAGATTTTACTTACATTTATATAGTAATACACCAAATCTTACATAATATAAGAATACAATTAAATTGATTAATTAGATAAAAATTCAGGATAACAGTGCCTACCCTTAGAGCTGTGTTCATGTAAACCATTTTATTTACCTCAAAATGATCAATCTGAGTCTTAAGTACAAATCTGTTCATTGAATATGTTGTTGTATAAAACTGTCATAGCAATTGTAGTCCTAAACTATCATAAATGATTTGCGTTTTCATTAAGTTTGTGTTGATTTGCACAATATAAAACGTGCACCATAGTTGAATGTGCTGGATCAAATGCTATTTTAATTCTGAATAATGAGAATGGAAGCCACATTGTTTCATTTCATGTGATAAACACGACTAGAACTGTTAGTACCCTCTGTCTTACTCTTTTACACACTATCCTCCTCTCAGATATTTTAAAGTCATGAAGGTGAAATTTTCCCATTGGAAAAATACAAATAAACATTAACTAAACTTTGATATGTGTATCTGCATGATTGTACTGTACATGTTGTGCTGATGATTCATGATTGGCTAATTGTATAACTGCATGCAGTTTTTTTACTGTTATTTTTGCATTAATCACAGATACAAAACTAAAACTAAACAGAAAACACACAAAAGTCAGCACTTGTAACACAGACTGCAGAATGTTCAAAACACTGCATCATGCATTCATATATTCAAAGGATCACTTAAATAATCATTTGTTCAAATAACTAATTTACCATTAAATACCACTGGAACATTTATTTAGATTAGTAAATTTCTATTTCTGACAATAAACAAACTAAAAGAGCTCATTAAAAGAATTATGGCAGTGAAGGTCATTGCTGACAAACATCTTTATTTAAGATAAAAAGAAATTGCAAATAGTATTCTACAAATGCACATGAGATCCCCTTGTAATATGACAGAGCTTTTGCAAACTTTTTTGCAAAGAAGAGTGGGATAAAATTACAACGTTTAGATCTGTGAAGATAATAGAGATTTATTCACAAAGACTTGATGCTGTAATAAAGGTAAAAGTATTAGTTGGGAGGTGTTTTACAGTCAGGATGTTGTAAGTTTTATGTATTTGAAATATTCCCAATAGTTTATATGGCATCACCAGGACAGAGCTCTGCCCTCTGTGTATTGGTGCCATTGTTTATTCTCTGTCATATTTGTATTGCTCTCTGCCATTATGGATCCATGATGCAGAATGAAGGTTGTGTGGGCCGTACCTTCGAAACCTTAAGTGAGATTGTAATCAGCCACATCTCTGAAATTAGATCACTGCAGAATTTGAAGGACTTTGCTCACCAGTCTGTCTGTTTATACACAGTTTTTTGTCTTTAATTAAATTACTACAATTTTATTATTGCCATCAGCCTGGTACACAGATGAAGTTTGCACTGTTGTTTAACTTCGGATTAGTGTTTTTACACATTTGAGGTCAGAGTGACTGGTTTATTACATTTATATTTTTTGTATAATTATTATAATTATTATAATTATTATTATTATTATTAGTTTTATTAGTGTTTTTCTAAGTTTGAATTAGTTTTTTTCTTTAATTTTACAAAAGAGAAAGGATAGATTTGAACCAAAGTTTTCTATTTTTATGTTAAATAATAAAACAATTATATTGGAATTGTGGCCTCATCTAAAGGCAACAAAACACTTACAACTACATACAGATTAACCAGGAAAAGCAGTAATGATATGAAATAATCAATAATTAATTACTACGTTATGTAGTGAATTCATATAATTAACAATGGAAAGAAATAAAACAGAAGATTCAACAGATAAAAAAAAGTTATTGTTTTTTTAAAGCACTGTAATGGAAGATGTAATGGAAGGTGATGCAGCTCTGACAGGCAATCAGACACCCGAACAGTACATTCAACATATTCGAATATTCACTATATTATTTTATTAACAATGGACTTAAGGATTCCCTTCCAATATGTTTTCCACTTTTTGACACATTAATCATCTCTTTAAGAGATGCTGCTGGGCAAGGAAAGCTTGATAATTGAAATAAATGATCAGCAACTGAAAATCATATTGTTGGAATATAAACTCTATAATATCTCTACTGTACTGTGGATTCTAGCACATTATTCCTCTTGTACCACAGCAAACTGCCAAAGATGATTTAACTCTTCAGAGTTAATATTACAGAATATCCACAAGACTCATGTTTTCAGGACAGATACGTCTCTGCGCTGTCTTATAGCTTTAAACAGAGAAGAATTATCTGGTTGCTCAGGATGTCTTATGTGTCAGTACTTTTCCTTTTTACACAGATTTAGATGGGGTCATAGGGAGTAACTGTATTTTGACTGAGGTGAGGCACATGTGAGCATAAACCTGACCATAACACAATTTTTAATCAGATTTTTTTTTTTTTTTTTTTTTTTTTTTTTTTTTTTTTTTTTTTTTTTTTTTTTTTTTTTTTTTTTTTTTTTTTTTTTTTTTTTTTTTTTTTTTTTTTTTTTTTTTTTTTTTTTTTTTTTTTTTTTTTTTTTTTTTTTTTTTTTTTTTTTTTTTTTTTTTTTTTTTTTTTTTTTTTTTTTTTTTTTTTTTTTTTTTTTTTTTTTTTTTTTTTTTTTTTTTTTTTTTTTTTTTTTTTTTTTTTTTTTTTTTTTTTTTTTTTTTTTTTTTTTTTTTTTTTTTTTTTTTTTTTTTTTTTTTTTTTTTTTTTTTTTTTTTTTTTTTTTTTTTTTTTTTTTTTTTTTTTTTTTTTTTTTTTTTTTTTTTTTTTTTTTTTTTTTTTTTTTTTTTTTTTTTTTTTTTTTTTTTTTTTTTTTTTTTTTTTTTTTTTTTTTTTTTTTTTTTTTTTTTTTTTTTTTTTTTTTTTTTTTTTTTTTTTTTTTTTTTTTTTTTTTTTTTTTTTTTTTTTTTTTTTTTTTTTTTTTTTTTTGCACCACTGGATTATTGTAATGTGTGTGTGCTTTACTTCTAAGGAAGCTTCTACAGAAAAAGGTGTGTTTAAAGAACAGGTTCCAACAGGTTCCACAAATGAAAGCAAACTAAACTGAAAGTGTGGACTTACACACGGAAGCTTTATCTTTTATTGTTTTACGGAAATATAAACCATTAAAATGAGTGAGTATTTGGACTTTGAATATATGTATGTATTAAGTAGTTCTCCTGGTGTAACTTATTCAACTTTTTCATCTAAAACTGACACACTGTTGCTTTACTCTCTTTCAGGGCTGTTTTCGTATATGATTTTTGAGATTTTTCTCACCCTTATGGAATCTCAATCAGGTATGAAATCTGTGTGTGTGTGTGTGTGTGTGTGTGTACATGGGAGCTATTTAGATTCAAAGTTTGTTACCAGTTATTTTAACACCAGGTTTCTCCTCCTCAGAGTTTTGTATGTTTAGTGGAGTTATAAAAGCTGGTTTTAGAGAAAACTGAACTCTGGATTGTTACAACTTATTTATACAACTTGCAAACAAACAGATGTAAACAGATCCAAAAGCTTCACATCAACTGTTGTTTGAAGTTGAGATAAAATAGTTATGTGTTATATTTCATTGTTTCGTCTTTGCGGTGTGAGTGCCTGAACAGCAGAAATAAAAAACTGCAGTTGTTCCTGCTTGGTAATCTGCCAGTCAGCAAACATTGAACACTGTTATTCTGGCCAGATTTGTGTTGGTACAGAAAAAAAAGCAATAAATGTAAGAAAGTGTAAAGAAAAGATTAACCTGTTTTAACCATTCTACAAACCTGTGCCCAAATGTTATATGTATATTTGCCAATTGAGCTACACTTTAAGAAAAAAAAAAGGTAAATGAACCTTCTGAGGATCCTGGAGAATGCAAATAGGTGGATGCATAAATATAAAATTTTAGTACAAGGCACCAATAAAGGTCTCAATACAATAAAATATTTTTTTCTGGTTTGACCTTAATGGGAATGACTATTTTTTTACATTTAAATGTTTATGATGGTTTGGGTATTTAAGGAAATTTGGTGAAACGCTCAGGGAAGCATTCTGTAGTCAGAACTTCCCACACAGTCTCTGTGTGTCTCTATTGCCAGGTACAGTAACTCTTTAACAGTTCTTGTGTAAACTGCATTGCTAAACTATTTGGATCATGTTGTGTAAACTGTAAGTTAAACAGTTTATAATTTATTTAACTAATAAAACATCATTTAACCACCTGAACAGTGTGACTCTTATAAGTGCCTGTTTAATACTACTTACATATATTCATCTTAAATATTCATCCAAAATGTATTCCTTTATTCTATTTCTCACATTGGCCTTTTGGCAAAATGGCTTACAGATCCAGTTTTTATAAAGTAAAATGTATAAATACCTTTTTTCTGACAGCCCTAATTTTTATTTATTGTTTATTTATCAATTTACTGCCCATTATTATTAGGAAAAGGAAACCACTAATTTAAGTATGAAATGGTTTCATGTTCAAAATAAGGAGTAAAAAACAATGTCTGTCTTATTATTATTATTATTATTATTATTATTATTATTATTATTATTATTATTATTATTATTATTATTATTATTATTATTATTATTATTATTATTATTATTATTATTATTATTATTATTATTATTATTATTATTATTATTATTATTATTATTATTATTATTATTATTATTATTATTATTATTATTATTATTATTATTATTATTATTATTATTATTATTATTATTATTATTATTATTATTATTATTATTATTATTATTATTATTATTATTATTATTATTATTATTATTATTATTATTATTATTATTATTATTATTATTATTATTATTATTATTATTATTATTATTATTATTATTATTATTATTATTATTATTATTATTATTATTATTATTATTATTATTATTATTATTATTATTATTATTATTATTATTATTATTATTATTATTATTATTATTATTATTATTATTATTATTATTATTATTATTATTATTATTATTATTATTATTATTATTATTATTATTATTATTATTATTATTATTATTATTATTATTATTATTATTATTATTATTATTATTATTATTATTATTATTATTATTATTATTATTATTATTATTATTATTATTATTATTATTATTATTATTATTATTATTATTATTATTATTATTATTATTATTATTATTATTATTATTATTATTATTATTATTATTATTATTATTATTATTATTATTATTATTATTATTATTATTATTATTATTATTATTATTATTATTATTATTATTATTATTATTATTATTATTATTATTATTATTATTATTATTATTATTATTATTATTATTATTATTATTATTATTATTATTATTATTATTATTATTATTATTATTATTATTATTATTATTATTATTATTATTATTATTATTATTATTATTATTATTATTATTATTATTATTATTATTATTATTATTATTATTATTATTATTATTATTATTATTATTATTATTATTATTATTATTATTATTATTATTATTATTATTATTATTATTATTATTATTATTATTATTATTATTATTATTATTATTATTATTATTATTATTATTATTATTATTATTATTATTATTATTATTATTATTATTATTATTATTATTATTATTATTATTATTATTATTATTATTATTATTATTATTATTATTATTATTATTATTATTATTATTATTATTATTATTATTATTATTATTATTATTATTATTATTATTATTATTATTATTATTATTATTATTATTATTATTATTATTATTATTATTATTATTATTATTATTATTATTATTATTATTATTATTATTATTATTATTATTATTATTATTATTATTATTATTATTATTATTATTATTATTATTATTATTATTATTATTATTATTATTATTATTATTATTATTATTATTATTATTATTATTATTATTATTATTATTATTATTATTATTATTATTATTATTATTATTATTATTATTATTATTATTATTATTATTATTATTATTATTATTATTATTATTATTATTATTATTATTATTATTATTATTATTATTATTATTATTATTATTATTATTATTATTATTATTATTATTATTATTATTATTATTATTATTATTATTATTATTATTATTATTATTATTATTATTATTATTATTATTATTATTATTATTATTATTATTATTATTATTATTATTATTATTATTATTATTATTATTATTATTATTATTATTATTATTATTATTATTATTATTATTATTATTATTATTATTATTATTATTATTATTATTATTATTATTATTATTATTATTATTATTATTATTATTATTATTATTATTATTATTATTATTATTATTATTATTATTATTATTATTATTATTATTATTATTATTATTATTATTATTATTATTATTATTATTATTATTATTATTATTATTATTATTATTATTATTATTATTATTATTATTATTATTATTATTATTATTATTATTATTATTATTATTATTATTATTATTATTATTATTATTATTATTATTATTATTATTATTATTATTATTATTATTATTATTATTATTATTATTATTATTATTATTATTATTATTATTATTATTATTATTATTATTATTATTATTATTATTATTATTATTATTATTATTATTATTATTATTATTATTATTATTATTATTATTATTATTATTATTATTATTATTATTATTATTATTATTATTATTATTATTATTATTATTATTATTATTATTATTATTATTATTATTATTAATATTAAGGTAACTAGAAGGTTGTTAAACTGTTTGGGCCACAAGAAGTTGCAAATCTGGACAGCAGGAGGAAATTACAACATCTTCTCTTGTTTGTTTAAATAAATGTTAGCAAATTTTGTGCAGCTCTTTTCACTCTATTACACAGTTTATTTCTATTTTACATAGATTTGTTTTAAGAAAATACTCAAAACAATTTTCTGTTTTAGCCTCACAGCTTCAAATGGAGAAGCAAAATGCAGGTGAGAATGAACTTTTCATCAAATTAACTAATTATTAAATTGGAATAAACTTAACAAAAAATACATGTTGATCAAATTTAATATTAAGGTAACTAGAAGGTTGTTAAACTGTTTGGGCCACAAGAAGTTGCAAATCTGGACAGCGGGAAAAAATTACAGCTTCTTCTCATGTTTGTTAAATAAATGTTATCAAATTCTGTGCAGCTCCTTTCACTCTATTACACAGTCTAATCTATTTTACATAGATTTGTTTTAAGAAAATACTCAAAACTATTTTCTGTTTTAGCCTCAGAGCTTCAGAAGGAGAAGCAAAATGCAGGTGAGAATGAACTTTTCATCAAATTAACTAATTATTAAATTGGAATAAACTTAACAAAAATACATGTTGATCATATTTAATATTAAGGTAACTAGAAGGTTGTTAAACTGTTTGGGCCACAAGAAGTTGCAAATCTGGACAGCGGGAAGAAATTACAGCTCCTTCTCATGTTTGTTTAAATAAATGTTATCAAATTCTGTGCAGCTCTTTTCACTCTATTACACAGTTTATTTCTATTTTACATAGATTTGTTTTAAGAAACTACTCAAAACAATTTTCTGTTTTAGCCTCAGAGCTTCAAAAGGAGAAGCAAAATGCAGGTGAGAATGAACTTTTCATCAAATTAACTAATTATTAAATTGGAATAAACTTAACAAAAATACATGTTGATCATATTTAATATTAAGGTAACTAAAAGGTTGTTAAACTGTTTGGGCCACGAGAAGTAGCAAATCTGGACAGCGGGAAGAAATTACAGCTTCTTCTTATGTTTGTTTAAATAAATGTTATCAAATTCTGTGCAGCTCTTTTCACTCTATTACACAGTTTATTTCTATTTTACATAGATTTGTTTTAAGACTCAAAACAATTTTCTGTTTTAGCCTCAGAGCTTCAGAGGGAGAAACAAAATGCAGGTGAGAATGAACTTTTCATCAAATTAACTAATTATTAAATTGGAATAAACTTAACAAAATTATTCTTATCAAATTTAATTAAAAATATCTGTTTTATTCTCAGAGCTTCAAAAGCAGAAGCAAAAAGCAGGTAAGAATGAACTTTTCATCAAATTAACTAATTATTAAATTGGAATAAACTTAACAAAAAATACATGTTGATCATATTTAATATTAAGGTAACTAGAAGGTTGTTTAACTGTTTGGGCCACAAGAAGTTGCAAATCTGGACAGCGGGAAGAAATTACAGCTTCTTCTCATGTTTGTTTAAATAAATGTTAGCAAATTTTGTGCAGCTCTTTTCACTATATTACACAGTTTAATCTATTTTACATAGATTTGTTTTAAGAAAATACTCAAAACAATTTTCTGTTTTAGCCTCAGAGCTTCAGAGGGAGAAGCAAAATGCAGGTGAGAATGAACTTTTTGTCTTTAAAATTAAACTGATGATTTAATTGAAATGAACTTAACAAAAAATACATGTTGATCATATTTAATATTAAGGTAACTAGAAGGTTGTTAAACTGTTTGGGCCACAAGAAGTTGCAAATCTGGACAGCGGGAAGAAATTACAGCTTCTTCTCATGTTTGTTTAAATAAATGTTAGCAAATTTTGTGCAGCTCTTTTCACTCTATTACACAGTTTATTTCTATTTTATTCTATTGGTGGAAAAATGTATGTTTTGATGTTATTAAATAGATTTTGTACAGATTCTTATAAATATCTAACACTGTGATTTTATTTTAGATAAAGTCTTTGATGTTTGGAAGTGGATTGTCGGCGTTTCAGTTTCATCATGTCTTATTGCTGTTGGATCGATTATAACTGCAGTTATTTGTTACAAGAAAGGTGTGTGTGTGTGTGTGTGTGTGTGTGTGTGTGTGTGTGTGTGTGTGTGTGTGTGTGTGTGTGTGTGTGTGTGTGTGTGTGTGTGTGTGTGTGTGTGTGTGTGTGTGTGTGTGTGTGTGTGTGTGTGTGTGTGTGTGTGTGTGTGTGTGTGTGTGTGTGTGTGTGTGTGTGTGTGTGTGTGTGTGTGTGTGTGTGTGTGTGTGTGTGTGTGTGTGTGTGTGTGTGTGTGTGTGTGTGTGTGTGTGTGTGTGTGTGTGTGTGTGTGTGTGTGTGTGTGTGTGTGTGTGTGTGTGTGTGTGTGTGTGTGTGTGTGTGTGTGTGTGTGTGTGTGTGTGTGTGTGTGTGTGTGTGTGTGTGTGTGTGTGTGTGTGTGTGTGTGTGTGTGTGTGTGTGTGTGTGTGTGTGTGTGTGTGTGTGTGTGTGTGTGTGTGTGTGTGTGTGTGTGTGTGTGTGTGTGTGTGTGTGTGTGTGTGTGTGTGTGTGTGTGTGTGTGTGTGTGTGTGTGTGTGTGTGTGTGTGTGTGTGTGTGTGTGTGTGTGTGTGTGTGTGTGTGTGTGTGTGTGTGTGTGTGTGTGTGTGTGTGTGTGTGTGTGTGTGTGTGTGTGTGTGTGTGTGTGTGTGTGTGTGTGTGTGTGTGTGTGTGTGTGTGTGTGTGTGTGTGTGTGTGTGTGTGTGTGTGTGTGTGTGTGTGTGTGTGTGTGTGTGTGTGTGTGTGTGTGTGTGTGTGTGTGTGTGTGTGTGTGTGTGTGTGTGTGTGTGTGTGTGTGTGTGTGTGTGTGTGTGTGTGTGTGTGTGTGTGTGTGTGTGTGTGTGTGTGTGTGTGTGTGTGTGTGTGTGTGTGTGTGTGTGTGTGTGTGTGTGTGTGTGTGTGTGTGTGTGTGTGTGTGTGTGTGTGTGTGTGTGTGTGTGTGTGTGTGTGTGTGTGTGTGTGTGTGTGTGTGTGTGTGTGTGTGTGTGTGTGTGTGTGTGTGTGTGTGTGTGTGTGTGTGTGTGTGTGTGTGTGTGTGTGTGTGTGTGTGTGTGTGTGTGTGTGTGTGTGTGTGTGTGTGTGTGTGTGTGTGTGTGTGTGTGTGTGTGTGTGTGTGTGTGTGTGTGTGTGTGTGTGTGTGTGTGTGTGTGTGTGTGTGTGTGTGTGTGTGTGTGTGTGTGTGTGTGTGTGTGTGTGTGTGTGTGTGTGTGTGTGTGTGTGTGTGTGTGTGTGTGTGTGTGTGTGTGTGTGTGTGTGTGTGTGTGTGTGTGTGTGTGTGTGTGTGTGTGTGTGTGTGTGTGTGTGTGTGTGTGTGTGTGTGTGTGTGTGTGTGTGTGTGTGTGTGTGTGTGTGTGTGTGTGTGTGTGTGTGTGTGTGTGTGTGTGTGTGTGTGTGTGTGTGTGTGTGTGTGTGTGTGTGTGTGTGTGTGTGTGTGTGTGTGTGTGTGTGTGTGTGTGTGTGTGTGTGTGTGTGTGTGTGTGTGTGTGTGTGTGTGTGTGTGTGTGTGTGTGTGTGTGTGTGTGTGTGTGTGTGTGTGTGTGTGTGTGTGTGTGTGTGTGTGTGTGTGTGTGTGTGTGTGTGTGTGTGTGTGTGTGTGTGTGTGTGTGTGTGTGTGTGTGTGTGTGTGTGTGTGTGTGTGTGTGTGTGTGTGTGTGTGTGTGTGTGTGTGTGTGTGTGTGTGTGTGTGTGTGTGTGTGTGTGTGTGTGTGTGTGTGTGTGTGTGTGTGTGTGTGTGTGTGTGTGTGTGTGTGTGTGTGTGTGTGTGTGTGTGTGTGTGTGTGTGTGTGTGTGTGTGTGTGTGTGTGTGTGTGTGTGTGTGTGTGTGTGTGTGTGTGTGTGTGTGTGTGTGTGTGTGTGTGTGTGTGTGTGTGTGTGTGTGTGTGTGTGTGTGTGTGTGTGTGTGTGTGTGTGTGTGTGTGTGTGTGTGTGTGTGTGTGTGTGTGTGTGTGTGTGTGTGTGTGTGTGTGTGTGTGTGTGTGTGTGTGTGTGTGTGTGTGTGTGTGTGTGTGTGTGTGTGTGTGTGTGTGTGTGTGTGTGTGTGTGTGTGTGTGTGTGTGTGTGTGTGTGTGTGTGTGTGTGTGTGTGTGTGTGTGTGTGTGTGTGTGTGTGTGTGTGTGTGTGTGTGTGTGTGTGTGTGTGTGTGTGTGTGTGTGTGTGTGTGTGTGTGTGTGTGTGTGTGTGTGTGTGTGTGTGTGTGTGTGTGTGTGTGTGTGTGTGTGTGTGTGTGTGTGTGTGTGTGTGTGTGTGTGTGTGTGTGTGTGTGTGTGTGTGTGTGTGTGTGTGTGTGTGTGTGTGTGTGTGTGTGTGTGTGTGTGTGTGTGTGTGTGTGTGTGTGTGAGAAAGAGAGAGACATATGAGTTCATTAATTTATTTAAATGCCATAATCATTAGAAACCCACTGTGGTAAAAGCAGAATAATGTACTCCAGACAGTATGTTAAATACAATAATTTACTAAATTTACTAAACACAAATAAGATCAACAGCAGGCAGAGGAACATACAAGAAATATATTGCAGGTTGTTTAATTAAAAGACTTTATCTGTTTTATTCTCAGGGCTTGAAAAGCAGAAGATAAAAGCAGGTAAGGCTGAATATTTTGGCTTCGCAAAGAAAACTGGTAGCTTTTAAGACTGTTTTCAAGACAAATCAAATATAGGTCTTAAAAATTAATTCATTTAATATATTTATTTTTTAAATAGGGAATCATAAATTCAGAGGAAACATCTGGTGTGTTGTGATTGGTCCAGACTGAGTTGATTACACTCTGGTTCATTTACTGATTCTGAGGATTTCAGATGTTTTCTCTGGATTTTGTGGTCCATCCATTTTTTATTACTTTTTCTAATCAAATTTTCTGACAACATTTTTTTTAAATGTTCTTTTTATTATTGGAGTTTTACCCTAAATTATAATATATGAATTTATCTGAATTTCAGGTATTAAATTCTGAATCAATATATTTACATTTTCTAAGATTCTCATAGAAATTTCATAATAATTTTGTTGTGTGGTGTAAACATTCATCAGAAATTTCATAATAATTTTGTTGTGTGGTGTAAACATTCATCAGAAATTTCATAATAATTTTGTTGTGTGGTGTAAACATTCATCAGAAATTTCATAATAATTTTGTTGTGTGGTGTAAACATTCATCAGAAATTTCATAATAATTTTGTTGTGTGGTGTAAACATTCATCAGAAATTTCATAATAATTTTGTTGTGTGGTGTAAACATTCATCAGAAATTTCATAATAATTTTGTTGTGTGGTGTAAACATTCATCAGAAATTTCATAATAATTTTGTTGTGTGGTGTAAACATTCATCAGAAATTTCATAATAATTTTGTTGTGTGGTGTAAACATTCATCAGAAATTTCATAATAATTTTGTTGTGTGGTGTAAACATTCATCAGAAATTTCATAATAATTTTGTTGTGTGGTGTAAACATTCATCAGAAATTTCATAATAATTTTGTTGTGTGGTGTAAACATTCATCAGAAATTTCATAATAATTTTGTTGTGTGGTGTAAACATTCATCAGAAATTTCATAATAATTTTGTTGTGTGGTGTAAACATTCATCAGAAATTTCATAATAATTTTGTTGTGTGGTGTAAACATTCATCAGAAATTTCATAATAATTTTGTTGTGTGGTGTAAACATTCATCAGAAATTTCATAATAATTTTGTTGTGTGGTGTAAACATTCATCAGAAATTTCATAATAATTTTGTTGTGTGGTGTAAACATTCATCAGAAATTTCATAATAATTTTGTTGTGTGGTGTAAACATTCATCAGAAATTTCATAATAATTTTGTTGTGTGGTGTAAACATTCATCAGAAATTTCATAATAATTTTGTTGTGTGGTGTAAACATTCATCAGAAATTTCATAATAATTTTGTTGTGTGGTGTAAACATTCATCAGAAATTTCATAATAATTTTGTTGTGTGGTGTAAACATTCATCAGAAATTTCATAATAATTTTGTTGTGTGGTGTAAACATTCATCAGAAATTTCATAATAATTTTGTTGTGTGGTGTAAACATTCATCAGAAATTTCATAATAATTTTGTTGTGTGGTGTAAACATTCATCAGAAATTTCATAATAATTTTGTTGTGTGGTGTAAACATTCATCAGAAATTTCATAATATTTTTGTTGTGTGGTGTAAACATTCATCAGAAATTTCATAATAATTTTGTTGTGTGGTGTAAATATTCGTTATAAATTTTATATTTGTGTGATATGTATTGTCAAATGTATTTGTTAAATTAATATAAAATGTTGCTTCACAGAGTATATAAAGTTATTTGCAGGTAAGAACAATTTTAATTTTGATGTGTGTGTGGGGGGGGGGAATTTAAACTACTAAATCTAGAACTAAAAAATAAAAGTGTGTATCAGTGAAAGAAACATTAATTACATCATTAATATTGAGAGTAAATGATGGAGTGCAGGTTGTAAGTAGACTAGTAATTATAACACTGTATAACTGTGTAATAGTATAATATTAGTTATAGTTTATACATGTATATATACTTTATATTTCTTCTCTTTTATAGTCATAGTGAGTAAAGAGAGAAACAGTTTTACTGCACAGAGCTCAAACACATTTACAACTTTACATTGTTTTTTTTTCTTCTTATCAGATTTTCTTTTTTTCTTTATCATATATATATATATATATATATATATATATATATATATATATATATATATATATATATATATATATATATATATATATATATATATATATATATATATATATATATATATATATATATATATATATATATATATATATATATATATATATATATATATATATATATATATATATATATATATATATATATATATATATATATATATATATATATATATATATATATATATATATATATATATATATATATATATATATATATATATATATATATATATATATATATATATATATATATATATATATATATATATATATATATATATATATATATATATATATATATATATATATATATATATATATATATATATATATATATATATATATATATATATATATATATATATATATATATATATATATATATATATATATATATATATATATATATATATATATATATATATATATATATATATATATATATATATATATATATATATATATATATATATATATATATATATATATATATATATATATATATATATATATATATATATATATATATATATATATATATATATATATATATATATATATATATATATATATATATATATATATATATATATATATATATATATATATATATATATATATATATATATATATATATATATATATATATATATATATATATATATATATATATATATATATATATATATATATATATATATATATATATATATATATATATATATATATATATATATATATATATATATATATATATATATATATATATATATATATATATATATATATATATATATATATATATATATATATATATATATATATATATATATATATATATATATATATATATATATATATATATATATATATATATATATATATATATATATATATATATATATATATATATATATATATATATATATATATATATATATATATATATATATATATATATATATATATATATATATATATATATATATATATATATATATATATATATATATATATATATATATATATATATATATATATATATATATATATATATATATATATATATATATATATATATATATATATATATATATATATATATATATATATATATATATATATATATATATATATATATATATATATATATATATATATATATATATATATATATATATATATATATATATATATATATATATATATATATATATATATATATATATATATATATATATATATATATATATATATATATATATATATATATATATATATATATATATATATATAATAATTCAGGTATCAGATATTCAGTAATCTGCATTCAGGATCTTTTCAGTTCTCAAATAGAAACAGAATGAATTTGAGGTTGTAAAATTGAGCACAGAAATGAGATGAGTTTAAGATCCGGGTTACTCACAGCTACATAAAGATAATCGAGTCTGGATCCAGTTGTACTGTTTTATCTCCTGCTATTAAATTCCTCTCCATCGAGTTCTAACAGAGCACCTTATAGCTGTGTGTAGTTTTATTTCTTCATTAATAGAAGAGAGGAAGATGAGAAACACAGATGAACTTTCTACATCATTACAGATCAGACAGACTGATGTATCTGATGTCAGATCAGACTGGAAGACTCTGAGTAAAGCTCAGTTTTTTACCCTTCACTCTTCAACTTGATCATTTCATCACATTCAGCTTCACCTGTAAACACTAAAGATTATAAATAATAGTAGAAAACTGTGTGTAAATAATGTTTTATTCTGAAAGAATCATTAGTTACAGCATGTATGTGGAAAAGTGATGAGTATAAAACTCTGTCTATCAGAGGTGAATGTTGTTGTTCTGGATAAAGAAGAAGAAGAAATTTATAATCCTGCAGTTAAAAAGAGTCTCGTTTCTCTTCCAAAAGCTCAAACTGACCAGATATTTATCACTAAAGACTCACTGAACTGCTTTTCTCCTTCAGGATCGTGTGTGTGTGTGTGTGTGTGTGTGTGTGTGTGTGAACAGATGGAAGTGGATGTTAAAGTGTTTATTAGAAAAGAAAAAGGCAGATAATCTGAATTGTTGAGTGAAATTGTAAATAGAATCCAGACTCTGGTCGGGCGATGAACAAACAGCAACACGAGAACAAAACTGTGAAGGTGAAACTGTTTCTCCTCCAAACACACACAGACACAAGCGCTTCTCCTGCTACTGGTTTATTTCAAGACTTTTCTTCAAATCCACCGTGAAAACTAAACCCAGTATTAACAACTAAATACAACAATCACATTCACTTCACACAAAGTCAAAGCGCGAGCAACAGAGTCATGAGATTTTACCTTCACATTCAATACACACACACAAAACTAAACACCTCGTTTACTGCTGCTGTGAGAAAGAAACAGTGTTTAAATCTTCATCATCACATTTCAAGTGCTTTTATCAACAAAACACACTTTTAGTGGAGACTCCATAATGTCCGTGTTTCCGCTCACGTGAATCGAGGTTTCAAAATAAAGGTACCGCAACACTATAAACAATAAATAAAATAATTTATAAAAGTATAAATAACAAACACAGATTAACTTCTCAGTTATGAAAGTAATTTTACAAAAACAGAAACTGAAATCAGGATCTAAAACGGTGAAATGATGAAGATGAATCTGCTCCATAACCGGTTCAGTAAAAGTCCTACAGAGACGCGATACTTCACACATATGAAGTGAAAACAAAGCGCTATTTATACACACACACTATAAACTCTACACGTTTTTCTCTTTTTATTAAAATAAATGTTTAATTATTGAATCTTCTACAAATCCTCTTATAAATAATAATGAATTTGATCCACTGGATGATGATTGAATGTTTTTATATATAAAATAAATCAGGTATCAGATATTCAGTAATCTGCATTCAGGATCTTTTCAGTTCTCAAATAGAAACAGAATGAATTTGAGGTTGTAAAATTGAGCACAGAAATGAGATGAGTTTAAGATCCGGGTTACTCACAGCTACATAAAGATAATCGAGTCTGGATCCAGTTGTACTGTTTTATCTCCTGCTATTAAATTCCTCTCCATCGAGTTCTAACAGAGCACCTTATAGCTGTGTGTAGTTTTATTTCTTCATTAATAGAAGAGAGGAAGATGAGAAACACAGATGAACTTTCTACATCATTACAGATCAGACAGACTGATGTATCTGATGTCAGATCAGACTGGAAGACTCTGAGTAAAGCTCAGTTTTTTACCCTTCACTCTTCAACTTGATCATTTCATCACATTCAGCTTCACCTGTAAACACTAAAGATTATAAATAATAGTAGAAAACTGTGTGTAAATAATGTTTTATTCTGAAAGAATCATTAGTTACAGCATGTATGTGGAAAAGTGATGAGTATAAAACTCTGTCTATCAGAGGTGAATGTTGTTGTTCTGGATAAAGAAGAAGAAGAAATTTATAATCCTGCAGTTAAAAAGAGTCTCGTTTCTCTTCCAAAAGCTCAAACTGACCAGATATTTATCACTAAAGACTCACTGAACTGCTTTTCTCCTTCAGGATCGTGTGTGTGTGTGAACAGATGGAAGTGGATGTTAAAGTGTTTATTAGAAAAGAAAAAGGCAGATAATCTGAATTGTTGAGTGAAATTGTAAATAGAATCCAGACTCTGGTCGGGCGATGAACAAACAGCAACACGAGAACAAAACTGTGAAGGTGAAACTGTTTCTCCTCCAAACACACACAGACACAAGCGCTTCTCCTGCTACTGGTTTATTTCAAGACTTTTCTTCAAATCCACCGTGAAAACTAAACCCAGTATTAACAACTAAATACAACAATCACATTCACTTCACACAAAGTCAAAGCGCGAGCAACAGAGTCATGAGATTTTACCTTCACATTCAATACACACACACAAAACTAAACACCTCGTTTACTGCTGCTGTGAGAAAGAAACAGTGTTTAAATCTTCATCATCACATTTCAAGTGCTTTTATCAACAAAACACACTTTTAGTGGAGACTCCATAATGTCCGTGTTTCCGCTCACGTGAATCGAGATTTCAAAATAAAGGTACCGCAACACTATAAACAATAAATAAAATAATTTATAAAAGTATAAATAACAAACACAGATTAACTTCTCAGTTATGAAAGTAATTTTACAAAAACAGAAACTGAAATCAGGATCTAAAACGGTGAAATGATGAAGATGAATCTGCTCCATAACCGGTTCAGTAAAAGTCCTACAGAGACGCGATACTTCACACATATGAAGTGAAAACAAAGCGCTATTTATACACACACACTATAAACTCTACACGTTTTTCTCTTTTTATTAAAATAAATGTTTAATTATTGAATCTTCTACAAATCCTCTTATAAATAATAATGAATTTGATCCACTGGATGATGATTGAATGTTTTTTATCTGTAAACTCACATCACACACTGTGTGTTTCTCTCAGTGGATGTGACTCTGGATCCTGATTCTGCACATCCTGAACTCATCCTGTCTGATGATGGAAAACAAGTGAGATGTGGAGACACAAAACAGAATCTCACTGATACTCCACAGAGATTTACTTATTATCCTGCTGTTGTGGGAAATCAGAGTTTCTCCTCAGGGAGATTTTATTATGAGGTGCAGGTCAGAGGGAAAACTCACTGGATATTAGGAGTCATGAGAGAAAATATTAACAGGAAGGAGTGGATTATAGAGACCTCAGAATGGATTCTGGACTGTGGGACTGTATGATAATCAGTATTTGGCTCTTGCTGATCCTCGTGTCCCCCTCACACTGAGAGAGAAGGTGGAGAAGTTGGGGGTGTTTGTGGATTATGATGAGGGTCTGGTCTCCTTTTATGATGTGAACTCCAGATCTCATATCTACTCTTTCACTGGTCAGACTTTCACTCACAAACTCATTCCATACTTCTATACTTGGTATAATGATGGAGCTCCACTGATCTGTATTTAATACTGAATACATTTTTCACCTCACAGTTTTAATCATCTATTAAATGTTGAAAATAAAAATAGTGTTTTTTCTGGTAAATTTTATAAAAACATTTTCCATGTTAAAGTTTTGTACAGTTTTATTTTAATACCTGTTTTTTTTATTCTTTTCATAAACAAACTATTTTAATTCTACAGTCTGTATTTTTATTTTACATGTTATGATTGTGGAATTTTGTCATCACAAATAAAATATTAATAAAGATTATTTTTATTATGATTTATTTTCACAGTTAAAGTTAAAATCAGCAGGTGCATGAAATAAATTTCAATGAAAAACTTACAGTCATTACAGAATTAATCTTGAACAGCACTCAGTATAATTATAAAGAGTAAAGTGTAAATGATTCAGGGGAATTTTCTCTTTAATAACTGAGGATATAATTATCTATAATTATGAGATAATTAGTTATAATTATGAGATAAGTGGAGGCAGTCTGTGGCAGGGGAGCATTTTAGCGCATAACACCGGATCTGACGTCACTGCGTTCTTTGCTCGGAAGCGTCTCATTGTTACACATTATGATTGTGCACTTGATGAAAACGAACAGAATAAATCAGAATGTGTTACATATATTAGTAGTCCACATTATAATATAATATTAATAATAATAATAATAATAATAATAATAATAATAATAATAATAATAATAATAATAATAATGTCCAGTAGCTAATTAAACTAATATACAGTCATTAAACTAAATCATATGATATCTGTTACATCTTCATGGTTGCGCAATGAGGCGCTTTCGAGCAAAGAATGCAGTGACGTCAGATCCGGTGTTATGCGCTAAAATGCTCCCCTGCCACAGACTGCCTCCACTTATCTCATAATTATGAGATAAGTGGAGGCAGTCTGTGGCAGGGGAGCATTTTTGCGCATAACACCGGATCTGACGTCACTGCGTTCTTTGCTCGGAAGTGTCTCATTGTTACACATTATGATTGTGCACTTGATGAAAACGAACAGAATAAATCAGAATGTGTAACATATATTAGTAGTCCATATTATAATATAATATTAATAATAATAATAATAATAATAATAATAATAATAATAATAATAATAATAATGTCCAGTAGCTAATTAAACTAATATACAGTCATTAAACTAAATCATATGATATCTGTTACATCTTCATGGTTGCGCAATGAGGCGCTTTCGAGCAAAGAATGCAGTGACGTCAGATCCGGTGTTATGCGCTAAAATGCTCCCCTGCCACAGACTGCCTCCACTTATCTCATAATTATGAGATAATTAGTTATAATTATGAGATAATAAGTTATAATTATGAGATAATTAGTTATAATTATGAGATCCTTTTTGTGATTTTTTTCCTGTGTGAATGTTCTTCCGTAATTTTCAGCGTGTTTTTATAGAGAAAATAAAACCTTTATATTAGAAAGGATTTATAACTATTTTATAATTAAAGTGAGATCATTTAAAGTGTTAAACAGACTAAAGTAATGATAATAAAGTGTCTTTCAGGGAAGAAGAAGGTTTTAAATGATTGTTATTGCACATGTATTGTATAAAAATCTTTGTAATTGTTATTATTGCAGGTAAACAGTAATAACAGTGTGTATTATGGTGACTGGTTCACTGGGAGCAGCTCTGATTGTAAAGTCTAATAGCAGCAGGGAGAAAAGACCTTCTGTATCGCTCCTTCAGACACTTAGGATGTAACAGTGTGTCACTGAAGGAGCTGCTCAGAGATGAAACTGTTTCATACAGGAGGTGAGAGATGTTCTCCAGCAATGATGATAGTTTAGCTACCATCCTCCTTTCTCCCACCTCCTGTACAGTGTCCAGAGGAATCCCCAGGACTGAGCTGGACTTCCTGATCAGCTTGTCCAGTCTCTTCCTGTCTGCAGTAGAGATGCTGCTGCACCAGCAGACCACACCATAGAAGATGGCTGAGGCCACCACAGAGTCTTATTATTATTATTATTATTATTATTATTATTATTATTATTATTATTATTATTATTATTATTATTATTATTATTATTATTATTATTATTATTATTATTATTATTATTATTATTATTATTATTATTATTATTATTATTATTATTATTATTATTATTATTATTATTATTATTATTATTATTATTATTATTATTATTATTATTATTATTATTATTATTATTATTATTATTATTATTATTATTATTATTATTATTATTATTATTATTATTATTATTATTATTATTATTATTATTATTATTATTATTATTATTATTATTATTATTATTATTATTATTATTATTATTATTATTATTATTATTATTATTATTATTATTATTATTATTATTATTATTATTATTATTATTATTATTATTATTATTATTATTATTATTATTATTATTATTATTATTATTATTATTATTATTATTATTATTATTATTATTATTATTATTATTATTATTATTATTATTATTATTATTATTATTATTATTATTATTATTATTATTATTATTATTATTATTATTATTATTATTATTATTATTATTATTATTATTATTATTATTATTATTATTATTATTATTATTATTATTATTATTATTATTATTATTATTATTATTATTATTATTATTATTATTATTATTATTATTATTATTATTATTATTATTATTATTATTATTATTATTATTATTATTATTATTATTATTATTATTATTATTATTATTATTATTATTATTATTATTATTATTATTATTATTATTATTATTATTATTATTATTATTATTATTATTATTATTATTATTATTATTATTATTATTATTATTATTATTATTATTATTATTATTATTATTATTATTATTATTATTATTATTATTATTATTATTATTATTATTATTATTATTATTATTATTATTATTATTATTATTATTATTATTATTATTATTATTATTATTATTATTATTATTATTATTATTATTATTATTATTATTATTATTATTATTATTATTATTATTATTATTATTATTATTATTATTATTATTATTATTATTATTATTATTATTATTATTATTATTATTATTATTATTATTATTATTATTATTATTATTATTATTATTATTATTATTATTATTATTATTATTATTATTATTATTATTATTATTATTATTATTATTATTATTATTATTATTATTATTATTATTATTATTATTATTATTATTATTATTATTATTATTATTATTATTATTATTATTATTATTATTATTATTATTATTATTATTATTATTATTATTATTATTATTATTATTATTATTATTATTATTATTATTATTATTATTATTATTATTATTATTATTATTATTATTATTATTATTATTATTATTATTATTATTATTATTATTATTATTATTATTATTATTATTATTATTATTATTATTATTATTATTATTATTATTATTATTATTATTATTATTATTATTATTATTATTATTATTATTATTATTATTATTATTATTATTATTATTATTATTATTATTATTATTATTATTATTATTATTATTATTATTATTATTATTATTATTATTATTATTATTATTATTATTATTATTATTATTATTATTATTATTATTATTATTATTATTATTATTATTATTATTATTATTATTATTATTATTATTATTATTATTATTATTATTATTATTATTATTATTATTATTATTATTATTATTATTATTATTATTATTATTATTATTATTATTATTATTATTATTATTATTATTATTATTATTATTATTATTATTATTATTATTATTATTATTATTATTATTATTATTATTATTATTATTATTATTATTATTATTATTATTATTATTATTATTATTATTATTATTATTATTATTATTATTATTATTATTATTATTATTATTATTATTATTATTATTATTATTATTATTATTATTATTATTATTATTATTATTATTATTATTATTATTATTATTATTATTATTATTATTATTATTATTATTATTATTATTATTATTATTATTATTATTATTATTATTATTATTATTATTATTATTATTATTATTATTATTATTATTATTATTATTATTATTATTATTATTATTATTATTATTATTATTATTATTATTATTATTATTATTATTATTATTATTATTATTATTATTATTATTATTATTATTATTATTATTATTTGTTTTTATTTCTGTTTTTATTTTTCTATATTCCTGCAGAAGTTCTCTGATGACTCTGCCATTGTTGGTCTGATCACGGATGATGATGACGACAGGGAGCCTAGAGGACTGATCCAGAACTTTGTGGACTGGTGCCAACGGAGCTCCTCCAGATAAACGCAGGGAAAATCAAAGAACTGGTGGTGGATTTCCGTAGTCACAAACAAACTTCATTGCCACCAGTGAACATTTAAAAGAACATTGTGAGAGTGAACTCTTACAAATACCTGGTGTTCATCTGAACAGCAAACTGGACTGGACAGATAATACTGAGGCCATTTATAAGAAAGATCAGAGATGAAGGTCTTTTGGAGTACAAAGAGAGCTACTGAAGACCTTTTTTAACTCTGTGGTGGCCTCAGCCATCTTCTATGGTGTGGTCTGCTGGTGCAGCAGCATCTCTACTGCAGACAGGAAGAGACTGGACAAGCTGATCAGGAAGTCCAGCTCAGTCCTGGGGATTCCTCTGGACACTGTACAGGAGGTGGAAGAAAGGAGGATGGTAGCTAAACTATCATCATTGCTGCAGAACGCCTCCCACCCCCTGTATGAAACCGTTACATCTCTGAGCAGCTCTTTTAGTGACAGACTGATACATCCTAAGTGTCTGAAGGAGCGATACAGAAGGTCTTTTCTCCCTGCTGCTATTAGACTGTACAACCAAAGCTGTTCCCAGTAAAACCAGTCACCACCATACAACACTGCTATTACTTTTAAGCTGTGCAATAACTTTATCTGTGTGCAATATTACACGAATCAGGTACAATATTATGTGCAATATTACCCGCAATTACGTGCAATACCACCTTAAAATATGACTTGAAACACGTACTTTAGTTTTTTCCTATTTGTATTGTTACATTGTACTGTGTATATACTGTTATTGTAGTATATGTATATTATTTTTCATATATTTGCATTTATTTTTATTTCTTTGTTATTATTATTATTATTTGTTTTTATTTCTGTTTTTATTTTTTCTATATTCTTTTTTATATATTTGCATCTATTTTTATTTCTTTGTCTTGCTGCTGTAACATAGAAATTTCCCCACTGTGGGACGAATAAAGGTTTATCTTATCTTATCTTATCTTATCTTATCTTATCTTATCTTATCTTATCTTAAACAGGTACAGTATT